>NC_133508.1:106617083-106962500 GCF_049354715.1 Callithrix jacchus | reverse complement strand
GAGTCTCCCAATCTGCATTAAACTGTGACATGAAGGAGATATAAACTTTACCATGTTAATTTGGAGCTTAATTTGTTACTATCACAGCACAGTCTATTCTTTCTTGTCTAATATAAAGTTTCATGAGCAAGACAGACACTAACCAAATAGTTACAGAAAATACAATTGCTTTTAAGGGAACAATCTGAGAGCTCTGACCTGAAGTAACAGGGGATACTTATTGTAGTATATTGGGTACTTTTTCAGAAATATTTAGTCCGCACCTTCTTTATTTCTGTAGAAGGAATATACCAGTGATGTTGGTTGGGTTTGGCTTTGTGACTTGCTTTAGTCAACAAAATAGGTGGAAGTAATAGTGGACCAGTTCTCAATCTAACCCTTAAAAGGTCTTGTGTGCTTCTGCTCACATTGTTTCATTTCTGCCACACATAAAGGCTATAAAATAAACCTGTCCTAGGAGGAAGACGAGGACATATGGGGCAGAGTCATACCAACAGAGACTCCAGACATGAACATGCCCATATGAGATCAGCACAACCATTGAGTAAAGTTCATCCTGACCATCAGGCCCCAACCAGTGATCACATATTTGGCCTAAATAGATGTTCAGTATTGTATACCACAGAAATTTTTTTTTATATACACACTCTACTACAGTAATAACTAACTCAGATAAAGACCTCAATGAAGTGATAACATTTTAATGAATATCTCAAGGATGAAAGGGAGTTAAATACTAAGAATATTCTAGGAGAAGAAACAACATTCAAAAAGGGCACTAAGGTATATGGCATATTTTGAGGAACTGAATGATGGTCAGTATGGCTAAGCCTATTGAGCATGAAGGAAGGTGGTTCAGTAATAGATGGGAGAGATCAGACCTTGAAGATTCTGACAGGAAATTAATTTTTAATTTTTACAACAGCCAATGGGAACTTTAGACTGGAGAAGGAGTGGGAAATGAATTGGAAGAGAAGACAGAAATACTTGACTTGAAAATCCACACACACACACACACACACACACACACACACACACATATATATCAAACACATTATTTTACTTAGGTTTTATGCATTGTATGTATATATTATGGCTTTAGGGTGCTGATGGACATCACAGGCCCTTCTACAATTCCTCTTGGTACTTCTAGGAATGCCAGATAAGAGCAGGAGGACTGGGAAAGTTTTGATCAATTTTACTGAACATTACAGATCTCTTAGTCTACTTTTGTTAGCCTAATAATGTGTATAAAGGATACCCAAGGGTTTCTTGGCAACATGAGTACTCTCTTATACCACCCCTTAGAACCATGTGGTCCAGCAGAGTATATAATGTGCGGTGAGGGATACAGAGAGTCATAAACTGACCGTTGTAACTAAGTGACACCTGCACCTCACCTTGGTCTGTCTGGGTCTTTACTGTACTTCATTAGTTCTAAAGCAAAGTCTGCTTTCTCATGAGTTTCTATGATTCTAGCTTTACCTACCTCTAAGATTATAATCTAGTCTAGAGATGACTTTCTAAAACATTTTCATTATGCATGTTTGACTTGGGGGTGGGGTAACAAGCATGAGGAAAAAAAGAACTATCATTTACTGAATGCATATTTTATTCTAGATATTATCCTAGGTGATTAAACATTATCTCTTTCTCAGGTGGGTTTCCCTTGCCTCAGACTCTGCCTGAGACAGAGTTGAGAATAAATAATTTATTTGGGAAGGAAACACCAATAAACAGGAAAAACCAATAAAAGAATAAAGAAATAAAACAGGGAAGGAAGGAAGCCCGAAATGGGTGTGTAATAAAGCAGATTACCAATTTGCGTAACTGAGGCTCTATTCTGTTGGCAGATGTTGACGGACAATGTGGAATATGCCTCAGGGTGACCCAGCAGAAGGTAAAGAGGGTTGGCTGTTTATTCTTTTACACCCATCTGTCAATCATGGAAGGCTGCATCTGAGGGCGTTCACTCCTCTGTACTTACAGGCTGCCTTGAACACAAGCTGAAAGACTGTTCTCAGGCAGATATGACAATGCCTGCACTTAGATGCCATGGCATGACTGGAATAACAAGGATCAAATGGACTTGGGAGGATTCTCAGCAGCTACAGAAACTTCTGCTTCTTTATTCCTCATTAATTGTCATCATTTTAGACCCTTAATTCCCTGATTACTCAACTTAAAGACACATCCTACCACACTCTATCACTTGCTTTTTTCCTTCTTTATGCCTTATCATGGTTGTTTACTTGGTAATTTTATCCTTTTTTATATATTTTTTTGTATTTGTCATTAGACTGTGAGCATAATAAGGCCAAGAAATGAGTTTATTTTGTTCATCAATGTCTAGTACAAAGGAAGAACCACTTGCTATTTGTTGAATCAATGAATAAAATCATCTCTATGACATAGGTAGTGTGTTCTTCATTAATGGGTGGGAAGCTATGGCCATACTGGTGATGACGGAATTCCAATATAGGTAAGTCTGACATAAATCCCGTACTCTACCATAGTGTGATAATGTGTTCCCCCTTCCTGCCTCAAAAACTCAATTTTCTATTTCCTACATCATTAAATCTTAACTCCTCTGCCTGATTTTCAAATCCTTCTATATTCAAGGTGGTTAGATTAGTCTTGCAGCTTTAAAAAAAAGCATCTTCCTATAACATTGAAAGAGATCTGAAACATCTGTACTACCTTTCCGCTCCGGAGGACTGCGGTTGAGTGATTGATAAGGATGGTGTTTTGCTCATAAATACAGTGGTTCCTCAAGGAGAAAAGCTGCTTAGCTACATGGGAATGGTGGAGGAACATCATGATTCCATACTCAAAATGCCCCACGGGATGTAGGGATGTGTATGAACTATTGAAGGCTTCAGGAGCCATCCCATAAAAAAAATCACCTGCATGGCAGTTCATATAGAAAAACAGCAGCAAAATCTATACATGGCCTGGCATACCCTGACTCTGCTGTCTGGGTTACACTCAGTCAGTGACCAGTCGTGCAGAATAGCTCCTAACCACCATGGGAAATGTGATTAACTGGCAGAGGGGTGGGTGGCAGGGGAAGTGAACTTCATGATCCTTCTCACAAATGAAACAGTAAGCCAACCCAGGACTGTGAGTGAGTCACCTCCTTATCTTCGAGTCCTGATGATATTTACCTATGGTTCTTCCGTAGGAGAACTGTGTGCCAGGGGGACCTAAGGGCCCGTGAAAATGGAGAAGGGGCAAATAGGTGGAACTACTCCAACTCACTAAGCTCTCCTAGAAAATGGGAGTCAACTATGCACAACACTAAATGTACCTCCAGAGTGCCTGTTTCTCCAGCATCTATTCATCTGGGTCTCCACAGCCTGGAGGAAGTGATGTCAGGCAGCCCCCTAAGTTATGGACTTTTCAAAATTTATTACAAAACTGTGAGTTCAATATGAACAACAACAACAAAACAGTACACAAATTCATTATAGGATGAATGACATATTTCTTAAGGCCATGTGTGAAAATGACTTGCAGATCACTTATTGTCAACAATTAGTTTACTATGAGAAAATGGTGTGATTTAGTCTCTAAAAACTCCAATGTTAAAAGGCTGCATAAATGTGAATATAATTTCTAGAGCTGTCAGAAGGGTGGGTGTGAGTGATGGGACATGCTAGACTGTTTCTGAAGCCAAAATGACTGGAACACTCAAGAGTAACTGAGGATGGGACAGCAAAATTCCTTTTATTCATGTGCAGGTGAGGGATTTTGCTCCAGATAGTTGAATGTAAACAAGAACCACAGAACTATGTAAGCAAAATGGAACCAGTAGGTTGAAACTGGAAACAAAAGAACAAGAAATAATACATATCTACATATATTTGCTAAGGCTGTGTATATGCTTTCATTTACATTATTTCATTTAAGCCTCAAGACAAAGCCATTAGCATGAATACAGAGCCAGCCAAATGCATGAAAATAATTCAGCATTTAGTCAGGCAACTATGAAATTACCAAAAGAAGAGTGCACCCTGTGTGCTAAGTTACAAATTCATATAAGAAATAATTAGGTAATAACATGACCATTTTTATTTTTGAAGGGAAGATGTGATAGAATGCACTGATGGAACAAAAATATTTGAAGCATTTCTCTGTACTATCAGGCTCATCTGTATGGATATAAATTAGGTCATTCCAGTCATGCCCAAAATCAGAGTCTAGAAGTCTGGGGAATAAATCACTTGGGGCATATAGCACCATCTCTAAGAATTGAAATTTTCTCCAGCCCAGTTGCTGAAATGGACGCCGCAACCCAGATACCAGTTTTACATAGTAGCTGCTGAAACAACCTGCCATGACTCTAGAGCTAGTTTTATCCACCACCCTCACTTACCAGTCAGAGCTTGCCAGCTCCCAAAAGCTTCACTAATGCCAAGATTTCTTTCAAAACACTTCTCTTTCTAAAAAAACTCTAAACCTTTCTTTGTTCTTCAGACATACTGAAGATAACCCTAATCTGTGTGAATGCCCCGAATTGCAAATCTGTAACTTTCAAGTAAAATGTTTAATTTGGAGGCCTATTTCTATATTTTATTTTGACTTCAACAGAAGGATTACGCTTCCTGTCCCAATGACATTAGCTAGGCAATGCAACTCACTTTGGCTAATGGAATACAAGCCAAGAAGAAGATTAAAGAGCTCTCCTGTGTTTCTACCAGTACACTTTTCCCTCTGTGGCAAATCACAGCTATGGGCTTTATTTTCTTTCTAGATTCTGGAACAAAGAGAAGGTAGAGCAGAGCCCTAACCAATATGGAGCCAAGTAATTATACTGAAAAAGAAACCTTTGTTGTTACCACTAAGGTTTGGGGGTTACTTATTATTACAATGGTAAAGGTTATGTAAGAAGAAATGGGTAACAGTGTCTTTCTAATTTTGGGATATTTTACAAATAAGAAATTGAGATAATGAAGAAAACTATTTTACAGAAAGAATTTTGGGATTACTGTAGAAAAAAATCTATAAATAGTATTTTTAAGTGTTCATAATATTTAAAGGAATTTTGTCTTAAGGTATGAGAGCTTGTGCTTACAAATGAAATGAGAAATTACTGAATTTTTATTTGTAGTTAAAATATGTAGGAAACTTTTATATCATAGGCTAACAATAGTATTGTAATGATTAAGTTAATTTGAAATGTACTAAATTTATACATAAATTTATTAGATTTACAAGAGTGGCTTTAGTCCTTGGGGATATTTTGCTTGTCACATCTGAGCTTGAAGTGCTTAATAAATAGAATACAATGTATTAGATTTATGAAAAAAAAAATTTTTTTAACAAAGTCTGGAAATAATAAAAGTTTAAAGTAATTATTACAAACTGATCATATTTATAAACACAATAATAATCCAGTATTTCCCTGTTAACATACTAAAATTCTAGATTTCAGTTAAAAATGTTAATTTTCATAAAATAAAAATTAAAATTCTGAATAGCCATAAATTGTCTTTACTATCCACAAAAGCCACTCTGGAACATTAAAAACTTACAACAGAAGTCACTAGGAAGTAGTAATAAATTTCCTATTTTATTGATGAGAAAATGAAAGCTTGATGGATTATTCCTTAAGATCAGAAGAGATTTAGTCTACATAAGGCACCTAATCAAAAACTATGCACATATCACGGGCTCAGTAACTGCTTACTGAACTAATAAAGTATACACACACAAAGACATTTTATTTTGTTATAATTTTATTTCCCTTTAACTCCTTGAAAAAAATTCAAGAGACATAATAAAAGATAGACACGAACTAGTTTTAAGTTGAAAAAAAGGTCTTTTATAAACTAGTTTTAAGTTAAAAAAGAAAAGAAAAAATACTTTATTATAAAACTTATATATTTATTATGACTTAGCACCTAGTGTATCTTTGTAGTTCCTGAAAGACAGGCCGTGAAGGAAAAGTATAGGTTATAAATTTTCTTTATCTGCTACAAAGAAGCACATTAATTTTGTTACAGAATTATTAAAGGTATTTAACCTGCTGATGTATGTATCTTGGAACCTAGAACACCTATAAATAAGAACGATGACCAAATCCTTTTTCAAGTTTCAGAAAGAAATGGTAAATCTTTAGATGAAATAAAGAGCAGTGATAAAGTTGAATACATTATTATCTGCACTATCTATGCATATTTTTGTTGTTAGTCTTTAACTAGGAAGTATTGTTATGTTAATTAAAAGGTAAACCTCAAAATGAAGTGAATACATGTTAATACAAACATCACATACATGCTATATGTGCACATACAGGCAAACATATTTAAACAACTTATAAATTTGAAGCAACGATTATGTAATCTGTTGAAGGTTTCCTATAGATCAGAAATTTAAATTTGTTCTTATAATAGATATATAGATATGTAACTAGTACAAATTATAAACAGCTCTAAAGTAATACTGTCCTTTGATAAACTAGCCAGCAAGCACAATATAAGATGTAATATAATCTTCTTTTTCAATTCTTATGGTCCCATTACTCTGAATATGAATATTAAATGAAATAAAATTTTGCTAAGTCTTAGAGTAAATGAGTTCCAGGAAATCTAAAAATTTATCTAAAATACTTAGATTTGTCATTGAAATGTAAAAATATAGTATCACTTTTATGAAGTGAAGTAAAACTAGATTTATTTTTCTCCTGAAACATTGAACAGCTGTAAAAAGTAAATAATGTATTTAATTTTACTACTTATAATTTAAGAATATGATTCCAGGAGTGACTTAGTCCTGTCAGGTTTTTCAAGATAAAATAAGATAGGACAAGGTAAAAGGGAAGTGTATTTTTATTTTCTGATGTAAAAGTAAAATATATTTTGAGGTAAAATTCATATAAAATTTTACTGTTTTCTCTTTAGACTGTTCTAGGCTCTCATAAGAGCTAAAAGCATTGAATAATTAAAGGCTGGATTCTACAGACAGATCAGTGAGTCAGAGAACAAGTTACCTCCTGAACTTTGTTTAATGATGGTGTTGATAATACATTGCACCAGAAATATAAATTACGTACATGTAATAAACAGTGCAATTGATCCTAGGAGAGGAAAACACATCGGAATAATGGTTTGTCATAAAACTGCTCACCCTTTCCTGCTATTGATTAAACACACACACACACACACACACACACACACACACACACACACACAGTCATTAAGGCTATTAAGTAGTAGTATGCCTAGGATACTATCTATATTTCACATCTCATCAAAAATATTCATCTCAGTGATAAACTTCCCAAGTGCTAGAATTGTATATTCAATCAAAAGTCATATTTCCATCATTTATATTTGTCTTTTAGGTCCACCTCTCTATCACACTTATTCCTGATTAGGTAATTCTATACACATTGTGGCTCTTAAAAGTTGGTGGATAGCCTCCATGTCAAGAATTAAAAAGTCAGTCTTCAATGGTTTCTTTCTCATTTTTTCCCTTTCCCAATTAATTTTATAACAAAGTTAGTTAAGAGTTTGGCCAAAGAGAGGAAAAAAGATCTAAAAAGAAAAAGCCCCAGAATAGGTTTAAAAATCATTTGTGGTCAAGGAAGCCGGAACAATTGTTCCACCATGAATTATCCCTGGAAATACTGCTGTCTAGCTAAAGTGTTATTAATAACAAGATGCCAGCAAAAATGTTGCTGATCACAAAAGCTGTCATGTTTACTGTCATCTGCAGAGCTGCACTCCAAAGAAAGTAGTAAGAACTGATTCACTTGATGATGTGTTTTATCTTGCTCGACAGTAAACTGATAGGCATATGACATGTCAAATACTATGGGTGAAAATATGTTCTTGATTAAATACGGTGTGTGATGATCCATGAGCAGATAGGTAACATTATTCATCCTCTGGGCATGTAGCCAAGGGGCACAAAAGTCACATATATTTTTCCTTTTAAAATTAAAAAGGAAGTATTTGGTTTTGCTTTTCACTAGAAAGTATTCAGATTTGCACAAAATAAAACACAATGCCTTGTTTTGGACATTGCTATAAAAATGTAAACAAAAACAATTTAAAACTCATTAATGCAAAGACTTTCTGATCTTTATACTGCATGGACACATCATCAATTCAAGCATTTAAAATATTTAACATGGAATCTTTCCTTTAGCTTGTATAACACTGGTGATATGATTTTTAAGTTGTTAAACATGAATATCCTCTGTGAACTAATTTGAAAGTAAATTAACTCAACCGTTTCCAAAATAGCATGCTTTGATTAAACAGTTAAGTTTTCTTTAAGTTGATAAAACCAGAGATTTTTCTAAAGAGGCTAGAATGCGTTCCTTGTTTTCAGGACTTATTTCATAGGAACACTTACATATCCCACATATCAAAACAGCCTCATGTGAAACAGAGTTTTAGTCATTAATGGGTTCATCAGTAAATGTCAAGGAAAATGAATTTGTAAATATATCTGATTTTTAAAATGCCATTGTTTTAATGACTTCCCTTTTCATTTAATATGGGAGATGAGAACAAAAATGTAAGTGTATTTTTTTTTAAATGAAAATCTCTTCTGCCCTATTTTTTTAGTCATTCAATGAACAAGTATGTACCAAGCATCTCCATGTGCCAGGCCCTGGCTCAGTGTGTGTGATACAGACGGTTGTAACAGAGCACAGTCCATGTTTCCACTGACCTAAGAGTCTACTGAAGAAAAATTAACAATACAACATTCTATTAATAGTATTTCTGCTTAGAGGTGGGTGGGGATTTGCGTATCTATTTCCTTCAGTGAGCCTGAAACATCTGAAATGTGTTGGTATTCTAACTGATATGTTCTTCTAGAGTACTTCTTAAATATGTACTTCTTATATATATATATATATATATATATATATATATATATATATATATATATATGATTTGACTATATAGAGAGGAGTTTCTTGAGGTTTGGTTTGTACCTTTCATCCATAATTTTAAGGCCACAAGTACAGTTTTCTTTAGCAGAATTTAAAATATCATTTGTGGTTTTATAGCAAGGGCTGGTGCAAGTTTGAAGTTAAGGATGTTTAAGGTTAACAACAGCATGGAAGTCACGAGGGGGAGTAGGACAGTCATGGGCTCAGAGCTACAGTGGACTCCTGAAGGGCTGTCTGACACGCAAGGATTTCTTCTTTCTGGAATGGCCTTGATATACAGCACAACATGATCCTGGTCTTGGGCTGATCAAATTATTTATCTGCTGAGAAATAAACTTGAAATGGGGAGATAGTAATTTCAAACTTTGGAACTGAGTCATATTAATGGTGGCAACAGAGATAGAATAAACATAAACTCCTACAATTAAGTTCCCTGTAATTTTTTAGATCCCTGTTCCTTTCTTCCTCTCTTGTTCTCCCTGTTCCTTTCTCCTCTCTTCCTCTCTTGCTTCCCAGAGAGGTAGCTGGGTGTGTTTCTAAGCTCCTACATCATTGTCTTGTGGGGATAGCATTTGCTATAAAATAGCAAAGCCAGCCTTACAGTACATGGAAATCTCACATTCCTATCCTATGCTGTGAGGAAAAGACATGAAAGTTAATGTGGGCTTCTGCCAGGCCAGAAGAACAGGATACTCATAAGTATTATAGGGTGTTGAAATACAGATTTCAGTAAATAGAGCAAGAAAGCCAGATCAATATATGAAGAATTTACAAAGGAATAATAATAGCACACAGTTACATAGTGTTTACAATATGCCAGGAATTGTTCTAAATGCTTTACACATATTAACTCAATCCTTACTGTAGTTTCCAAAGAGGAAACTGAGGCACAGGAAGATTAAGTGACTTGCTTGAGTTACACAGCTAGTAGGTAACAAAACTATCATCCAACACAGATGGTTTGGCTCCAAGATCTACAACCTAAACCACTCCTGACTGTTTTGTGCTAGCTAAGTTCAGGTTCTGTACCTTTTGGATCCCTAGATCTACACCTTTTGGATTCATAGATCAGTGATTTAAAAGGGGTCAGAATTTTGAAAAAGAAGGTGAATTTGTGAAGGAACATCTTCCCAAAAGCTATGACCATAACTTGAGTACCTGTTCCACCTAGAGGTGAAGTCAATGGTGTTACCCTACCCTCTGCTACTTCAGTTTAGTGAGAAAGGCTTTCATGGAGCTGGATATAAATTCCCTGCAGTTGAAAACATAGAAGACTGGTGCTTGGCTCACACTTAGAGAACTAATTCAGGATATCAGCGGGTTATGGGAGGCTATCTGGCTGCATCAGGATGTATTTGCATGCCAACAGCAAAAAATATGCAAGTGTTCCTGTCAATCAGAAGTAGGTCACACAGAAGAGATAACTTGTGTGGGGCCATCTTTGGTCCTGTCCAGTAAAGCTGCCTGGAGGGACAGATGAACCCCACAGGCAAAAACTTGGAGACACATATAATTTCTAGATGCTACCGAAGGATTTTCAAGGACATTCAAAACAGAGACGTATCTACAGAGGTCAGGAAAGAAGTTCTGCCACTGAAGGAATTCTCTTAAGAAAGGCCATGAAAACAGCTCACAATAGTCTCAACTCTCAGAGATGGGCAAGTCCTCTGGTCAAGTAAGTGCTTCCCTTTCTCCTCAAAGCATCTACAGCTCCTTTTTCAAATATCAAGGAGCTCTGAAATGATAGCAAAGAAGTCAGAGAGAAGGAAAAGGGGATAGGAGTAACTTTGACCAAACCATCTAGCCTGACGGCAGATAAGCAGAGGGTTACAGATGGGATGGTGAGTGAGGTAGGAAGTCTAAAATCTGAATGAAGACTAAAGCACTGACCAATAATTTGGACTGAGTCTAATAACAACATTGAGACCATGTTTTGTGAATTAAAGCAATCACAAGGCTATTGTTTACCTAATGATATGTTAATAATATCAAGTCAGAGTGAGATTATCCCCCTTTCAATGCACAGATGATGAAAATAGTTACATTTTAATTGTGTCATGAAATATGGTTGTTCAAACTCTCAGTTATACATGCTAGGATGTCTAGATAGAAGGAGAATGCCATGAGTCTGGTTGCCAGGGTGAGGAAGGGTACTAGAAATTTTGTTCAGAGTTCTGGATATCCCTAGGAGGCAGAAATAATAAAAGGAGATCTAGATGCGATTCTCCATAAAATTATGGGAAGCTTCTTTTTCATTCAGTTAATTGTAGCTTCATGAGAGCCATTGCTTTCTGGGGCACGATTTGGAAGACATTCTGGATTACGTGTTTTGGCAAGGTATCATTTTTGTCAAATATCAGACAGACTGACATCAGTATAAGAAAGCGTTGCGGGATTAAAAACTAAGCTAAAATAGGGCAATCTTCATGAAATTATGTGCCTTGAATGTATGAAAGTTTTATCCAGAGAGGCTCTCTCGATTGTACTTTAATCCAGAATGGATGTCCTAGATATTGATGTGCAGTAACATCATGGCAGACTGAGTCCACAGAAACTTCTGTCAAGCTTGTGGATAGTTATAAATGCCACTGGAGTGTTGTTGGAGAGGAAAGACTTCTTGCTCACTTCTCAGGTTTCATGAAGAAGCATTTTCCACAAATTTTCTGAACGCTTGCCCCATTTTTTCTTTCCCACAGATGTTTAGGAATTATCTGGTTGCCAGGTTCTGAAGATGTGAGTATAGATGCAAAGCTCAGACACGTCCCCTGTCTTTCTTCTCGAGCCTACCTGAGGATATTTGGTTTTGCCTCCAAGGCCTCAGTTGTACAGCAGTAAGCCCCATGGGATGAGGCTAGATGTGCTAAGTCTTAGGAAGATCCTTGTAGCCATGCACTTAAACCACATCCTCCAATATCAGTTTCATTAGTAATGAACATAAATAGACACAAAGTAGATTTTGGTGACTCAAATAATACCTGGAGATATTTTTGATGAAACTACGACATGGGGCTACGGGCTGTCAGCTTTAGCTGTGCAGGATTTGGACTTTGCAGTTTATTGTAGTTTATAGAAGTTTTATTCTTAAGCAAACTGTTGTTTTTGAACAGATGGGACAGTTTTATCTTTAGTGTATTGGCCCTGCTGGCCTGAGTAGACACTGGCTGAGCTACTGCAGTTTGATCTTGACCTTTGAACTGTGTTATCACACAAGCACTGTCCATAGCCTTATAACTCAGAGAATGCTTATTATGGTTTTGCCCACAGTGGGGTAGTGAATCTGATTAATAAACATGAAAAGTCGTTGCAAGTGCTTACTATCTCTTCAGTGGAATCTATTCTCTCTTCAGTGGAAATGAAAAAGATAACAAACAAGCTATTAAAATTATTGCACACTTAAAGGCTATGAAGAGAAAGAATAAAGACTACGTTTGGAGCAACTGGACTTTAAGAATTACGTTTGTGTAAAGTATCCAGAAGGAATTGGAGTTGTCTGAAAGATGCATGTTTTAGTTTTGCTATTAGAACAGAACATTGGGAAAAAAACTAAAAAATATAGAAAAACTGGTTGATTATTTTGGAGGGAATGACAGATTTCCTTAGAGAAACATAGAGATTTTGAGACAGATTTGCCATGAAACAGAGATGCTTGAAAGAAACAGATATTAAAAGCAAATAGATAGCTCTAGATTTGATTGATCTTAAAAAGGAACATAGAAAAGCAGATGTTTCAGCTATTATCAGGTGTGTTAGTCCATTCGCATTCTTATAATGGAATACCTGAAGCTGTGTAATTTATAAAGAAAAGAGATTTATTTTGGCTTATGTTTTCGTGGGCTGTACAAGAAGCATGGTGCCAGCATCTGCTTCTGGTGAAAAAAGCTTTTAATCATGGCAGAAGCCAGCATGAGAGCTCACATCTCACGAAATGCAAGAACTCATGCATTATCATGAAGACAGCACCAAGCCACATGAGTTATCTGCCTCATGACCAAAATAACTCTCAGTAGGCCCATGTTCAACAGTAGAGCTCACATTTCACATGAGATTTGGAGGGGAGAAAACACCCAAGCCATATCATTCTACCCCTGTCTTTCCACATCTCTTGTTTTTCTCACATTGCAAAATATAATCATCACTTCCTGATAGTCCTCAAAAGTCTTAACTAATTCCAGCATCACTCAAAATTCCCTAGTCCAAAGTTCAAAGTCCCATCTGAAACTCCTATGAGCCTGTCAATTAAAAGAAGAAGTCATTTACTTCCAAGCTACAATGGTGGTATAGGCATTGGGTAAACATTGCCATGCCAAAAGGGAGAAATCAGCCAAAAGAAAAGAGTAGTAGGTCCCACACAAGTCTGAAACCCAGCAGGGTAGACATAAAATGTTAAAGCTCCAATACAATCTTTGACTCCATGGTCCACAACCAGGGAACACTGTTGTGCAGAGCAGGCTCCCAAGGCAACTCCTTGGGCAACTCCACCTCTGTGGCTTTGCATGATGTAGCTCCTGTGGGTGCTCTCACAGGTTGGAGTTGAGTGCCTGTAGCTTTTCCAGGCTGAGGATTCAAGCTGCCAGTGGCTCTAATATTCAGGGGTCTGAAGGGCAGTGGCCAAATTCCCACAGCTCCACTAGGCAGTGTTCCAGTGTGAACTCTGACTCCACGATTTTCCTAGGGACTTCCCTAGTAGGGACTCTGCAGGGGCTCTGTCTCTGCAGCAGGTTTCTGCTTGGGCACCCAGGATTTTCCATATATCCTCTGAAATCTAGGTGGAAGCTGCCAAGCTTCCTTCATTCTTGCATTCTGAGCAGCTGCAGACTTTACACCACATTGAAGCCTCCAAAGCTTATGGCTGATGCCTTCTGAAGTGACAGCCCAAGCTGTACTTCGGACCCTTTAAGCTAAGGCTGCAGCCAGAGTGGCCGGCATGTGTGGAGCTGTGTCCTGAGGTGCCACAGGGCAGAGAAGGCCTGGCCCTGGCCCCTGAAGCCATTCTTTTCTCCTAGGCCTCTGGGCCTATGATGGGAGGGTCTGCCTCAAAGATTTCTAACAGGTCTTTTGGGTCTTTTCCCCATTTTCTTGGCTATAAGTGCTTGGCTCCATTTTAGTCATGTAAAGCTCTTTATCAGGTGGTGGCTTTGAATCTCATTTCAATTCATCTCCTAAAAATAGTGTTTCCTTCTCTATCACATGGCCAGACTGTGAATTTTCTAAACTTTTATGCTGTGCTTCACTTTTAATTATAAGTTCTAAATTTAAGTCATTTCTTTGCTCCTGTATCTGACAATAGGCTGTTAGAAGAAGCCGTGCATATTTTGAATGCTTTTCTGCTTATAGATTTTTTTCTACCAGATACTCTAAGTCATCACTCATAAGTTTAGACTTCCACAGATTCATAAAGTTCTTTGCTATGACATAACATGGGTGACTTTATGCCAGTTCCCAATACTTTCCTTATTTCCATCTAAAACCTCATCAGCTTGGATATCACTATCCATATTTCTATTAGCATTTTGGTCACAAATACTTAAGAAGTCTCTGAAAAGTTTCAAATTTTCCCTCATCTTCCTATTTTCTTTCAAGGTCTCCAAACTCTTCCAACCTCTGCCTATTATCCAGTTCCAAAGTCACTTACACATCTTCAGGTATCTTTATAGCAATGCCCCACTCCTCAGTACCAGTTTTCTGTTTTAGTCCATTTGCATTGCTATAAAGGAATACCTGAGGCTGAGTAATTTATAAAGAAAATAAGATTATTTTGGCTCATGGTTCTTAAGCTATACAAGAAGGATGGTGCCAGCATCTGCTTCTAGTGAGGGCCTCAAGAAGCTCATGATCATTGTGGAAGTCAAAGGGGGAACTGGCATATCACAAGATGAAAAGGAAGAAAAGAAAGTGAGGGGTGGGGGTACCACACTCTTTTAAACAGCTAGATCTCATGTGAACTCAGAGCAAAAACTCACTTGTTACCTTGAGGACAGCACCAAGCCATTCATGAGGGAACTGCCATCATGAATCAAACACTACCCACTAAGCCCACTTATAACTTTGAAGGTCAGATTTCAACATGAAATTTGGCGGGGAGAAAATATGCAAACCATATCACAGGTCAAAAAATTATGACTGAAGCCTAAAGAAATCTAACTGCAGCTGAGAGACAGAAACTCAGAGAGCAGTGTGGAATTTCTAGAATGAATCTTCAAGAGGAGAAAGAATCAGGGAAAATCAGCCTTTTAAAGCTATGAATAAAGAGTCCAGAGTGAGAGCAATTATGGAATTACAGGATGAAGAAGGGTGACACTATACCAAATGTCCAGGAAATTTGAACAGATATAAACATTTAAAAAATGTTTAAAGCATTCTGAGATGAGTTTCAAAGTGATAAAATTATTATAGGTGAGCGTACGTATAATTGCCTTACCCTAAGGGAACACTCTGGAAATCTCAGGAATTAGGGGAAATCCAGCAAGATGAGGCAAATTACAAGAAGCCTTGGAAAAGGCAGGCAGAACAATAAGAGATCAAGTTCAGGGTTGGGTTTGATGCTGACTTCATGGGAAATTTTTTTCTGGATGGGATTATCGAACCCAGGGAGGAGAAAATGAACATGATTTTCTTGAACAGTGGAGGCTTTTGGAAGACTTGGAATTTATTAATTTCATATCTTTCATATGTGAAACGTCATGAGACATTTAAGAAAATATGTTAGAAAAAATTATTTGCTTCTGAAAGCAATGGACAACTAAAACACAAAGTACTGGTAAATAGTACTAGTTTTACATTGATAAAGAAAGAAAGAGGTTGACTATGGGAGCAATTTAAACCCTTAGCAACTCAGTTCAAACCCCTGAAATAGAGTTGTCAGATTTAGGAAATAAAAATAAAAGACACTCATGATGCTAAATTTATGTGTCAACTTGGCTGGGCTATGGTGCCCATACACTTGGTCAAACCTTATTTTGGATGTTTCTGTGAGGGTGTTTTTGGATGAGATTAACATTGAAATTGGTAGACTTAGAGTAAAATAGATTGCCCTGCATAATGTGAGTGGGTCTTATCCACTCAGTTGAAGGCATTAACAGAAAAAGACCAACCTTTCTATAGAAAGGATTTCTGCTAGCACACAGTCTTTAGACTTGAATGACAATGTCAATTCCTCCCTAGGTCTCCAGCCTATCAGCCGTCTCCAAAAACATGGGAGCCAATTTCTTAAAATAAATCTCTCTCTATATACGCACACATCCTGTTGGTTCTGTTTCTCCTGAGAACACTGACTAATACAGACAGTTAAATTTGAGTTTCAGATAAGCAATGAATTTTTTGAGCCTAGATACTGCATGGGATATACAGATGCCTATATTTATATTATCTATATCTATATCTAATTTATTGATTTATATAGAGAGGAGTTAATGAGATTTATTGTAAAGAATTGGTTCATGCTATTATGGAGGTTGAGTTGTTCCATAATCTGCTATTCATAAGCTGGAGACCCAGGAAAGCCAGTGATGTAGTTTGAAGACACGAGAGACACGGAACCAATAGTATAGGTTCCTGTCAATGTCCACTAACCTGAAAACCAGGAGCACCAAGGGCAGGAGGAGATGGATGTCCCAGCTCCAGCAGTGAGCAGAGCCGCACTTCTGTTCTATTCATGAGCTCATGGATTGGATGGTCCCCACCAACATTAGGGAAGACTGTCTGCTTTAGGGAGAGCCCATGTTAGGGAAGGCCACCAACTTAAATACTAATTGTTTTCTGAAAGCATTCTTATAGACACACCTGGAAATAATGTTTAACCAGATCTGTGTATCCTGTGGCCCAGTCGAATTTACATATAAAATTATCTATCATGCTATGTATTACAAGCACACAGAAGAGGGAGAGCCATACAGCCAACATTAAATCAGTATTTGTTGAATAAATGAGTATAATTTGATCATATTTCAGAAGCTTTGAGAACAATGTAAGATACAATTTGAGATGACAGTAGAATATAAAGTGTCAAGGCTTTGGGTTAGAATGGTCTTGAAGTGAAATCTACATTGCTCTTCCTCTCTGCTCCCAGTAATCCCAGACGGACCTATGAAAAGTAGGGATTGATGTCTGGGTAGAGGCTGCCCTAATAAATACCCCTCCAGCTGTCTAAAGCCTTAATATTTAAGTCTAATAGCTTAAGCAATAAAGATTTTAGGGAACATTACAAGTGAGATGCTTATCATGCACTCATCTATTTTCTGTATGGAGGGATTTCCCCCATACTTTTGACTCCTTACATTATTTCCCCTGCTAGAAAGAGAGGCGATTTAGCTGGTTAATAAATTTTGGAGAACCGAGCATAAGTAGCCCAGTACCTTCCTCCATCTTTCTTTGAGATGGAGCTGCTTCAGGAAAGATACACTACATTAATCTGCCCCTCACTGCTATAAATTTTGTAGGAGGAGCTCTCCACAAAAAGAGCCCTATGGTTTTTTTGTACTGCTGTGTTTATGTGGATTGGTATGTCCATTTCTAGAGTATATTATAAAAAACTCCACGGTTGCCAAAAATCCCAACTGTGTTCTCCAATCTAGCCTTTATAAATAATAAAGACCAAGATGATGCTGATATCTTGTCAATATTTTAATTGGTTTCAAAATTATTTTGTAATGTGAAAGTTATCTATTGGATGCCATTAAACTCCAACTGTACTTTCAACTACAACTACTGTGCCTTAAAATCAAGTTGTTTCTTTCTTTCTTTTTTTTTTTTTTGAGACAGGGTCTCCCTCTGTTGCCAAAGCTGGAGTACAGCTGTGCAATCACAACTCACTGAAGCCTCGACCTTCCAGCCTCAAGCGATCCTCCTACCTCAGCCTCCTGAGTAGCTGGGGCTACTGGTATGTGCCACTGCTCCTGGCTAACTTTTGTATTTTTTGGAGACACAGGGGTTTGCTGTGTTGCTCTTGCTGGTCTCAAACTCCTGAGCTCAAGCGATCTACCTGGCTCAGCCTCTCAAAGCATTGGGATTACAGGGATCAGCCACCATGCCTGGCCAAGTTGTATCTTTTATAATTCATACCTTTTTATTTTTTCAAACTTTATTAGAGTGATGACTATATACCAAATGCTATGCTTAATGTTAGTGATAGACAGAAAAATAGGATGTATTTGTTTGCCCTTAAGCAGTTTACAACCCACTGGGGAAAAAATAGACATGCAAACAATGAGATAAAATACAATTAGATGAGTACCTCATTAATCATCTTTTTCTAGTGTTTCAGGAACAGAGAGAAGGGAGGTTCTGAAACCATCCCTATAACCTCATAAAAATATTCAGGTAATAAGGGAGGGTGAGAAACAAGAAACAAAAATAAACCAAACTTTCAGTCCATTCAGTATGAAACACTAGGCCAGCTTGTCCTCTGACCTGCTTCATCTTGGCTGTTTGGGGCCTATTGCCTCAGTACCACCCAAACCCTGTTACAAGATTATTTCCCCTTTGCAGCTCTATAGATAACATCTTGAACATTATGAAATGTTGTTTTCCCTTTAAGATATTCTTTCAGGTCCTGCATACCAGTAAAACTGCTGATATCAGGGGATTTGAAGGACCCCACTGACACCAGCTGGTCTGAAAGACCCACAAGAAGCTGACTCACCAAAGAATGCGTTTCCATGTACTGATGATTTCATCCTCCTCAACCAACCAACACCCGCAATGTTCCAGCCCCTTACCCTCCATGATTCCCTTAAAAAGACCAGCCCAGAATTGCTGGATGGGGAGATGGATTTAAGGGTCTCCTTCCTCTCCGCATCTGGTGCTCTGCGATCATTTAAATCTTTCTCTGGGGCAAATCCAGCTGTCTCAGTGTAACTGGTGTATTATTGCATAGTGGGCATACAAACTTGTTGGTCCTTTAACAGTCCTGATCTCTGCCAAGAAGAGGAGGAGAGGCATCAGGGACGCTTTCATAAGGAAGGAATGGATAACAAGGCAGTTACCACTAGAGAGGAAGGGTGTAAAAAGGGCTGAAATTGTATTCAAAAAAATCCTTCATCAGGTAACAAAACTAAGCTTTGTCAAAAATATGTAGTAGTTAAAATTTGCTTTTCAAATCCCTCACTTAAATACTTTTCTGGCTTTTTCCTACTTCTTCTCAGACATCCAAAGATCTCTTGCTGTTTGATTCCTTCTAGTTATTGAGGTCATTGATCTGAAAATACTTTCATTTTGAAGAGTTTTATGACTTGACTACAGTTACTCCTTAGAGACATTTGAATTTTTAAAAAAGTCTAGTGGGAGCTCGAGTCCTAATACAAATGACTGATTTGCTAAACCAGAGGTGCTAGGAAAATAAGTTTCAATGGATCTTCTAAAAAATTATATCCTATGTAGCATCTCAGGAAGAGTTTGGCTGCAAAAATAACTGCGGAGGATGGAGCAAAGCTATGGACTTTCCATAGAAGAGCTTACAATGTACTTTTGGTAAGCTATTTGCCTGAAGTTTGAATGAAAAAACCATCTATATATACCTAAAATACTTCAACGTGGTTAACAAATTTGCATTAACTTGATTTCAATTTTTCAAAAGTCTAAGAATATTCAGGGTATGAATCTAATTTGATCTAATCCTTTAATCTTATTTTTATATTATGCTAAAATAAGTAGTCAGATATATTAATTTTGGGTGTGCAGATAAAATTCAACTGAGTGCAGCTTCCCTACAAGACTGTTTCCTCTTAGCTGCTCTATAGATAACATCTAAACATTATGAAACATTGTTTTCCCTTTAAGATATTCTTTCAGGTCCTGTATACCAGTAAAACTACTGATATCAGCTGATATCAAATTTAAATAAATTTTAAATTTGTTGTTATGACACTGTTTAACTGCAATCCAAGATATTAATAGAAGGATAATATGAATAATAGGATTTTCTAGCTTACTATTAGGGACAATGAGAAATCACTGACCGCTTGTTTCTCTTGAGCACCCTAGTACTAAAATGGTATACTACATTCTTTCAGCTTTGTTGTAGAATTTAGTAATAGTCACCTTAATAATGAACCTAAGAAATGAGGAGTGAGGAAGACTGGAATGAATGTACCTAACTAGAGATAAGCAGAGCTGGGTAGGAATATTTAGTTTGGTGTCTCTGATATTGCAGCATGAGTATTAATTTATAATTTGTGAAGCTATACATACATGTTACATGCATTTCTTTATAGGTATGATATTTTATATTTAAAAATTTTAAGGGCTAAGCAAAAGATGAATTCCAGAGAGGGAAAATGAGGACATAGCATGGTGTAGGCAGATAGCATAAAACAGTAGGACTAAGACAGCTTTCAGAGTCAAACTTAGGTTTCTATCTCAGCTTCAGCACTTACTAGCTATGTGAGATTGCATAGATTACTGAACCTTTCTGAGCTCCTGGAGCCCTTTCTGGAAAACCTAACAGTTGTTTAAGGTCGAAAGGAAGAAGGGCCAGCCATAGAGTGTGAGAGATGTAGGGGAAATCAGTCTGGTTTTAAAATGGAAAGAAACTGGATTAAGAAATTTAAAGGAGAAACTGAAGATGATGACAATGTAAACTGCTCACAACTACAGAGCTCAAATAGAAAAAGAGGGAACCGAATGATATATACGTGCCTGGAAGTCACGGTGACATCAGTGTCCTGATTCCTGATATCCCAAGTACCACCTCCTCTATCCTTTGCTCCCATTCACGACCATAAAATATTTTGGGATAGTTGAGTATGTTTAGACAAACATATAGTATATGCAAAATATGGGATATACTGTTGAGTAATCTTACCTGCTCTATTACTTAGGCTAAGCCAAACAGCAAATACAAAATCTGAGATTAATTTTAATACTAAAATCGCTCTTGAAAGTGATTAACCCAGTACAATAGGCTGAGGCCAATGAGTACATAGCATTCTCCTGGTATACAGTAACGGTCATGAATGCACCCCATTTAGGCCAATAAAATGATAAAATAGAGAGTATTTTCCTGGGGCTTCTAGGAGGGTCTTTAAAAAAACATAAAAAGAGTCCAAGAAAGATATAGCATTTTCTCCTCTGCAAATTTTCATTCACATGCATGAGGTGTGTAACTGCAGAACATCGCTGCCAGCCTAAGAATAAAGCTGACCCCCCGAGAATGGTGAAGTTCTAAAGCTTACCTTATTTCTGAACTTCTAGTTATGCAAACCATCACATTTCTTTAGTAGATATAAGATTTTCTCCAACCCCGTTGCATAAGCTCCTGACCATAGTAGCACCAGGTCATCAACATCATAGTTGGGTCACTGGGACATGGCTTACAGAAAAGGAACTGATAAAGAACACAAGTATCTGGGGACGAAGCACAGACTTGAGGTGAAGTTAACTGGAAAAGGGGTGGCTCCAGAATCTACTAAACAAATGAACCCTACTTCTTACATTGCACTAATGTTCCTTACTTCCTTTACCATAAAGCATCTGAAGCTTGATTAATTTTCAATCCCTGATTGACACATATTTAATATACAATTCTTAACAAGAATGGTTTGTCAGACTTCTCAGTTCTTGAAGGAGAAAACTAAAATGGAAAACAGAATGTCAAAAGAAGAGGTCGTTAAAAAGCAAGAATAGTCACAGCAAAAGTGACAGCTGACAACTTGATATGGAGGGAAGCACACAGACAGAATTCCATTATCACACTTTATAATATGACAGATTGTAAAACCATTCTTGAGTTATTAGAAAAAGCTAACTCATATTCAATGGCTTCTACTGCAAAGTTTAATAAAATACAAGTTTGCAAAATTAAACCGAATACATACAATTTCAGGATTGTTAACTCCTCTTGATGAACTGTTTCCTGTATCATTATGAAATGACCTTCTTTATCCCTTGTCATATGTTTTACTCTGAAGTTACTTTTATCCTGATATTAATATAGTCACTGTAGCTTCCATTTAAATAATTGAGAATGGCATTTCTTTTTTCATCCTTTTATATTGAACCTTTTTGTATTTTTGCATCTAAAGGACATGTTTATAGACAACATATAGTTGGTCTTGCTTTTTTCTCCATTCTGATAAGCTTTGTCTTTTAACCTTGGTGTTTACACCATTTACAGTTAATGTAATTATTGATGTGTTAGGACTTAAGTCTAATACATCTAATTTTATTATTTGTTTTCTGCTCTGTTCTCCTGGTTTGTTTCTCTTTTTCTTTTTCCTTGACATCCTCTAGGTTAAGTGAGTATGTTTAGTTCACTTTTGATGATGCTTTTGAGTATGTTATTTTGTACAGTCTTCTTAGTGGTTGCTTTAGGTATTACAATATACATATGTAACTTATCACAGTCTACCGGTATCAGTGTTACACCATTTCAAGCAAAGTAGAGAAACCTTACATCAATTTAGGTCCCTTTACCCTTTACACTTTTTAAATATTAATGGACTTAATTATTTCATCTACATACATGTGTAGCACATCAGATGGTACTATAGTTTTTGCTTCAACCATAAAACATAAGGTAAAAAAATTCCATTATTCATATTTCTATTTTTATTCATTCCACTGCTCTTTCCTTCCAGAAGGAACAACTTTTATTCTGTTAAACTTTTTCTTGTGTTTGGAGAGTTTTGTTTAGCCATTGTTTTGGGGAAGGTTTGCTAGCAATAAATTCTGTCAGTTTTTCTCTTCTGAGAGTGATTTTATTTTTCTTTCATTGCTGAAGGATGGTTTAGTTGGATATGGGATTCAGGATTGACAAGTCTTATAATACTTGAAAATCTTGTGTGTCATTTCCTTCTGGCCTCTCTGGTTTCAGATGAAAATAATACTGTTATTTTAATTGATGTTCCTTTATATGTAATGTGTTATTTCTGTTCCTTTATATGTAATCTCTTATTTCTCTCTGGTTGTTTTTAAGATTTTTCTTTATTTTTGGTCCTCATAAGTTTGAAATGTCCTATTGTAGATTTTTTTGGTTTATCTTCTTTGGAGTGAACCCAGCATCTTGAATATCTAGATTTATATCTTTTGTCAACTTTTGGAAGCTTGCAACTATTACTTCTTCAAATACTTTTTCTGCCCCATACTCCTTCTCCTCTGCTGGGACTCTGATGATACAAATATTATGTATTTTGTTATTTTTCCATAAATCCCTGAGGGTCTGTCCATTTTTCTGTTTAGTGCATACCCTCTTTGCTGTTCTGATTGAGTAAATTCCACCAATCTACATGCTCATTTAATCTCTTTTCTATAATTTTCACTCTACTATTGAGTCCATTAAGTGATATTTTATTTTGGTAATTATGGTTTTCAGTTATGTAATTTCCATTTGGTTCTTTTTTACAACTTCTTTTTTTCTTTCTCTGAGATTTTGTTTTACTTCACTTGTTTCAAGAGATTATGTAACTGTCTCCTGAAACATTCTTATGATGGATGTTTCAATTTCCTTCTCAGGAATTCCAATTTCTAATTTGTCTTAGTATTGGGTTCAGTGGATTGTCTTTTCTCAGATTGTGTTTTTCCGGGTTCATGATATGAGTTACATTCAATTGCATTTTGAATATTTGATTATGACATTAGGAGACTTTTAATCCTATTGAAGTCTTTTATTTTAGCAGGTGTGTATCCTGTTTAGCTTTAGCTAATAGGTTTTGGACTAATTTTGTAGGCTTTAGTTCCAGTGGCAGTTAGTGTTCTGATTGTTTATGATGCTAATGCTGTTCTGGTCTGCTTTGTTCTCCTGGCACTGTTGGGGCTTCTGCTCAAACTCTGCTGTTGTCATCTGTTAGAGTTGAAAGTGCTTCTCTGGGTTCCCTAATATCCCTAGGTAAACTTCTGGGAAGGCACAGAAGCCACTGGGCCTGGGTCTCTTTATGACACTGGTTGAAAGATAGGAAGACACAGGGCTTTACTGATCCCACCCTTTACCACCAGATAGATGTACTCATCGGGAGAGCAGAGCAGGGATGGCTGGGGTCTTATTGTTCTGTTTCTGCAGGTGAATTGAACTGCCTGTTGATCAGGATTATAGAATAAGATATTGGTGGCTCTCATCCAAATCTCTGTGTTTTTTACTCTCCTGGTCCTCTGGACTGAGACAGTAGGCTTCACTTTTTTTTTCTTCTTTTCTTCATGCCTGTTGACAGTACTAGTTTGCAAGCCTCTCTGTTGCCCAGTCCAGGGATATTAGGACATCAAAAGAAAATGCAAGAAGCATACCGTGATGTCTTTCCTTAAGTCCTGATGTCCCAGTCAGTTTGCTTTCTTCTTTGAAGCTTTCAGAATCCTTTTAAAATGGTCTGTTGAATAATTTTTCCAGAGTGTTTAGTTTTATTTAGAATTGAGGATCAGGAAAGGTGAGTCTATGCCATCTGTTCCAGAATAAAAAATTTGGCCGTCCTTCCCTTCCTTTCTCCCTCCTTCCAACTCTTTTTCTCCCTTTCTTTTTTCTCTCTTTATGGCTTTCTTTCCTTCCTTATATTCCTTTTATTTTTATCTCCCCCATCTATCTCTTTATTTCAAGCAGATTCTTGTGGTTCATTTTCATTTTTGAAGTAATTAATTCCTTCACTCATTTCTCATTAATTCTAACATATATGTTGAACACCTACTAACTGCCAGGAAATATGCCTGTGTTATTAATATAGTGAATAAGATGGCACACTTGCTGCTCAGAAAGCTGATAGTGTAATTCTAAAAGATCTGTCTGTATGGCTATTATATAACTGATTTTTACACAGTACATGAGAAGACATTTTAATATGCAATCAGATATTTTAATAACTTCAAAATTACGCTATGGTAAATCTTTTATCATTTTTCTTTGAATTGTTCTGATTCCTTTCTTAAGAAAATTTATAATTCTTAGGTTGGATTTTCATTCTCCATTCCCCACATGTAATTATTTATTATTTCATCATCTTTCCTTTGTATTTGTGGCATACTTCCGGTTCTGACTGCTCAAATTTCTGATCTTTCTACATGTAAATTCTTCTATCGACTACAGTAAAGATTTTAATTCTGATCTTCAAGTTTAGTTTTTTTATAATTCCCTCCGCAACAATGTTCATTTTTCTTTTATTTTCTTTAAAATAAGTTTTTCCACATTGTTTATTTTGCAGGTATTTCTTAAAGTATTTCTTATAACTATTGAAAATTTAATCTTTTTAATTTTTCTTCTAGTTTCTTCATTTATTATTTTGTAAAGACAAACTCTTCCTTTCCAGGGTAACTTCTTTCCTCTAGTTCTACATTATTTTAATCTACATATTTTTCTCTTATCACTGAATATAATCAATAGTTATTTGAAAGCCAGTTTGGTTGAATCACAGAGGGTACAGGAATAGAGTATGAGATGAAGCTGATGGGGCAGGTGGAGACTAGACTCTGCAAAATCTTATAATCCACAGTATGGCTTTTGTTTTTCTTGAATGAGCAATAGAAAACCATAGGGTTATTTTAAGATAAGGGGGGTTTCCTAACTGTATGTAGGAAAGCCACTTATGGGAGCATTTGGTTGAATCTTATGCAGAATATTTACAAAGGTGATTTGTGAACAGATTCAAAACATATGTAGGAGGTCAAGTTGAGAGGCTTTGAAATAAGAGTGAAGATAGGAGAGTAAATGGGATAAAGTGTATGAAAGATAATGCCCAGGTTTATGAATTTTGAACCTAGATGGTTACCAGCATCACACATTCTGACAGAAAACACTGGAAGAAGCTTGGGCTTTAAGTAAAAGACTGTAGATTTGGTTTTGGATTTGTTGTATTTGATGCATTGTTGAAACATTCAAGAATGTGTCAAGTGCACATTGTGATGAATAGAGAGAGGTTTGGTCTGGAGATATCAATTTGTGAGTCATCTGATTAGAGGATTAACTAACACTGTATGTAATGACATTGTTTGGGGAGGAAGTATGTTTGGAAAAAAAAAAAGACTTCAAACTATCTTCCAAAATTCTAATATATAATGGCTGGAAGGAGAAAGTTGAGCATGCAAGAGAGTAACCAGAAAGATTATAGAAAAGTCAGGATAGTATTCTGTTATGGCAGCCAAGGCATTAGGTTATCTCTTTCTTAGCCATAATGAAATTCCATGAACTGGGTAGCTTATAAATGACAAAAAATTTATTTCTCACACTTCTAGAAGCTGGGAAATCCAAGATGAAGATGTTGGCAGATTTGGTAGCTGGTAAGTCCCGCTTTCTGGTTCACAGATGGTGCCTTGCCATAGATTACCTCCAAAAAGCCTATCTCCTAATATAATATCAATTTGATTTTAACATATACAGTTTGGAGGGATACTAATATTCAGATCATTGCAGTTTTCAAAAGGACAAAATAATCAACAGTATTGATCCCTGCTACAAAGTCAAGTAAGATGAGCATTGAAAGAAATCCTTGATGGATTAGGAAATGATACATTGATTTCTAAGATGGCCCCATGATCATCAACATAATCCTTGATGCGTGAAACCTATATAATCCCCTGTCCTTGGATATACGCTGGATCTATGACTTACTTCTGGACAATAAAATATGGCAAAGGCAATGGTGTAATTATGATCCCACATTTTGAGTTAGTTAAAATTGAAATTATCTTGGGTGTGCCTGACTTAATCAGGTGAAAGTACTTAAAAGAGAGATAGGCAATTCTCCCTGAGAAGAGGGGGTAAATTGGCTAATTTGGAATGTCTGTGCAGCAAGGAACTTCTGGAGGCCTCTAGAACCTAAAAGTGACTTCATTTGGCAGCCAACAAAAACCTGGGACTGTTTGTCAGACCACTGCAAGGAAACAAATTCTGCCAACAGCCTAAAGGAGTTCATAAGTGAATGATTTCCCCAACTGAGCTTTTAATAAGACTCTAACCTGGTGAGATCTGAAGCAGAGAACTCAGCCTGGACTTAATGCCTGGACTCCTGACCTCCAGAAAATGTGAGATGATAAATGCATGTTATTTTGAGACACAAGTTTGTGCTAATTTGTTACAAAGCAGTAGAAAACTATTAAAACAACATAAAAAAATTATTGGTGCTCTGAACAAAAGCTGTTTCAGCAGAATAACTCGGTGGGAACCAGACTGCACTACCTTGGAGGAGTGAGTGGGAGACAAATAAATGGAGCAAGTATAGATAACTCTTAGATAAATCAAGAGATTTTCCTGGAAACAGAACAGAGTGCAGGGTGGTAGCTGAATGGGGCTATGGCTTTGAGGACAATGTTTTTATTTTGTATTTTAATGTGGAATAATCTAAACATATTTAAAAATCTGTCGTTCAGAATAATCTATTTTTACTGAATATTTACTTGACTGTGCCAGATGCAGCATAGGTAGATATAATTCACATTAAATAACTAAGATCTACCCCTGCTGACCTTATCTTGATTTTAACATTGCAAATATTGTAAAGTGGTATAGAGCATTAAACAAGAAAACAATACAAAGTATGCTATTTAGTAAAACCTTCCTGTATACAACATCTCCAAATGAAAGAGAGATTTCTTTACTCTGAGGATCTTATAGTCTGAACCAAGTTTCCTTATGCCTTTCAATTATTAGTACAGAAAAGCTACTATGATTTGACTTTCTACGATAGTTTTCAAAGGTGGCACATTTGTGTGGGAGTTGACCAATAAGTCTTCGTGTAGATCTACACTGAATCTGTAGAATCACAGAAAAAGAACTATTCCATTGTGTTAAAAAAAAAAAACACTAGTATCAAACAGGAATTACCGTTTAAGATTGCTGCAAGAATTTCAGCTTTATGGTATTTGCTACAACCTCTTCTTTGTCATGCATTATTATTTGTAAAAATAGTGGTGGTACTATCTGTACATTTGCATTTCTGATCTCAAAAAATGCCTTATTATCCTCAAACCAATGTTTAGTTTGAAATAAGAAGAACAATTTCAAAAGTTAAAGAAAGAGACAGAAAGAGAAAAAAGAGAAAACAAAAGTTGCTACATCCCAGGTTCTGTACCAACTACTTAATAATAAATATCTCCTTTAATGCTCAAAATAATTCTATAAAGTAGGCTCTAGCATATCCTCATTTTCTTCAGTAAATAAACTGAATTTTATATTCAAAATGAGTATTCATGGTCCAGCAACTGGTCACATTAGGTGTCATATTAGAGAATAAACCCTTTTGTGTGTCTCTAAACTTAATAGTTTTAACTATCATGATATGTTGCTTCCATTACAAAAAAATTGTGGCTTTTCTTTCTCATGAAATTCACACTAGTCTGTAATAGGGAAAGAAGAACTGCTCATTGTACTAACAAGGGAAAATAAAGACCTCTATGGAAGAGAATAAAATTTTATAGATTTTGCATTTTTCAATACATCTTTTCATGTTCAGTAACATACTCCAGCTGAATTTCTGTGGTGACACTTCAAAGACTGCCCTGTCATAATCCAATTTTGATGAGAACTTATAACATAAGCAAGAGTTATATCATGTACCTTGTTAAGCACACATTAGGTAGCTTAACTTATATATTTTACATTAGAGAACAATAAAACTTGATTATGAAATACACCAATGATTATTCCTCTATTGTGTAGATAATGATTTAATATCATTTGATGTCAATCATTTTACCTAGGTTAGTCATTTTCAATCTTGAGCTTGCATCAGAATCTCCTGCAGAGCTTCTTTAAAAAAAGGTCACCAGACCCTGCTCAGTTTCTGATTCAGTGAGTGTGGCTTGCAGCACTAGAATTTGCGTTTTAAGCAAGTTCTCAGATGCTGCTGCTGCTGCTACTGCTCCTAGGCCTGTAGATCACAATTTGAGAACAACTGGCTCAGACCAGGGTTCATAAAGATTTCCTGTGAAGACCTAGGTAAATATTTTTGGTTTTGTGGGCCATTTGGTCTCTGTCACAACTGCTCAACTGTTCCTTTGCAGTGCAAAATCAGTTGTATATAATATACAATAAGTAGATGATGTCTGTATTTTAATAAAATTGTACTTACAAAAATAGATGCCAGTCTGAGTTTCATCAACAAACCATAAGTGGCCAACCCCTGGCTTAGACCAACTCAGTATAAGAACCCTGAAAAATTACTTTGTTTATGTTAAATGGCAACTCTGTGATAATCATTTACAGACATATCTGAAAATATCCCTTCTAAGTTTTATTTAAATAGCTACAAACTAGAGACTAAACTGATGTTCTCCTTGAAGCATAGAGAAGAAACCCTACAGTTTTTCTATAAACCCAATGGAAATAAGCAATACTTTTAAGCAAGAGTCTGCATTTTTTAAATGCCCATGAACTCTATCTTTATTTTCAAGTTTTAGCTTTGGTTGAATATTGTTTATGTTTAAACAAATCTGCCAGTTTAAAGAAGACCAAAGCACGATTGAATGACATATGTCAGTTCAGTAAGGTTATCTATTAACTTAATAAGAAACAAAACAAGAACGCTCCATTTGCCATGAGTGTACCCTGCTTTAATGTAGTTGCTCTTTACCCACAGCAGTATACTTCAAACTAATTAAAAAATGCCAATATAATCTTAAAAATCAACTTAACTTTTACTTCAGTAAACCCACTACATTAGCTTTATCGTAGTAAAATGTCAGTTCCTGTAAAAGGACAAAATTCAGAAAAATTTTTATCATAATGAAATGCGATTTAGTTACCTGAAAATAATTATATGCAAATACCATTAAAAAACTTGGTATTATTGTTCATTTTATAAACTTAAAATGTGAGTATTATGTCAAGAGTCTCCAACAATCTACTATATGCTATAGATAATAAGCACATAAAATCCCTACAGCCAATGGCATATTCTAATATCTAATAATTTGAGGATGAACTAAAATGACTTTATACTGGGATTCATGGTATCTATCTTTCAGAACATTTTCCCAAATTCAATTACAACATATGTTTCCATTTGGCAAACAGATTTACTTTTACTGGAAGATATCTATTATTTTGTCTAATGTAGTGATTTTAAAAAGTTCTCAGTTAAAAAAAAAAGTCCAAAGAGCCCTGTGGCTAAAAGGAAACTGGAAAGTGTTGATTTTTCGATACATTTCAAAAGTTTCTTTACTTCAGGTCTTCTCAGAACCATTACCATGCATGGTATAAATATCTAAGAATGATTTGTCAGATTGCATAGTCTTTTCCCACTGCATTTGAACATGGAACTTGATTATCAGTAGAACATCTTGAAGCACCAGAAAAATACTCTTAAGAAAGCAATGTTCTAAGTAAGCACTAATATTCAGGTAACATAAAGTAGATTATTTTAAAAGATCAATTTGATTCAACAAATATTCTATTACTTGACCAACCATTTAAAGGTCACCCATTTTATTTTACTATGCTACTCACCAAAATCTATCTAGAACACAGTTAATCCTATTAAACATACTTACACTCCTCTTCAGGCCTCTTCCGAAGTGCTGCACGAACCTCTTTACAAGGACTTCTCTGGTATTGTGGGGGATTCCTTCCCCTTATTAGGTTCTCCATCCTGTAAGAGAGAATTGAAAGAGTATTTTAATACCAACATTTTGATAAATGTTTACAACTTAAATGGACCAAAATTCAAATACCCAAAGATCTTTGCTAGACAACACCATGAAGATGCTCTGGCAAGGAGCAAGCTGCCAGGAAGCATCAGGGACCACAGTAAATTGGAGAGTGCTTGACTTTTCTGGCATTCCAATTAAACAAAACTGAAGAACACCAGGTGTATGAAACTTATGCATATTATCTAATTAGAGACTGCCATGGACTGAATATGGTCCCCACAAAATTCAAATATTGAAACCCCAGTCCCCAATGTGATTTGTAGGCAGGGCCTTTGGGAGGTAACTAGGTTCAGAGGAGGTTAGGAATGGAACATCTGTGATGGGATTAGTATCTTTATAAAAAGAGAGAGAGATGAAAAGGGAAAAAGTAGACTTCTCTCTCTCTCTCTGCCATGTGGAGACACAGGGAGGAAGCTGTCTTCCAGCCACAGTAAGAACCTCCACAAGGACCCAAATTTACCAGCACCTTGACTTTGGACTTCCTAGCCTCCAGAACTAAGAGCAATAGTCTGTGGTTTTAGTCACCCAGTCCATGGTATTTTGTTACAGCAGCCCAGGCTGACTAAAATAGAAACCTATTGACTAAAAAGTAATTTCTTGCAAAATAAATAAAGTCATAAAAAATAAGGTCACCCTTTAAAAAGAGAAAGCATATCTTTCACAATGAGATACTTTAGCCAGAACAGCCATTATTAAAAAGTCAAAAACAATAGCTGCTGGCATGGATGTGAAAAAGAAACACTTATACACTGCCACTAGGAATGTAAACTAGTACAGTCTCTATGACAAACAGTGTGGAGATTTCTCAAAGAACTTAAAGTAAATCTACCATTTGATCCAGTAATCCCACTACTGATGACCCAAAGGAAAAGAAGACGCTATTTCATAAAAACACCTGTACTCCTATGTTTATACACCACAATTCACAATTACGAAGATATGAAATGAACCTAACTGCCCATCAGCCCGTGAGTGGATAAAGAAAATGTGGAATATATATGATATTCTGATATATGTCATATATGATATACATGATACATATTACATATTCTATATAAAGGAGGGGTATATATGTGGCATATATATATATATATATATATATACACACACACACACACATATATATACCTACACACACACCATGGAATACTACTTAGCCACAAAAAAGAATGAAAAACTGTTCAGTAACTTGGATGGAACTGGAGGCCATTATTCTAAGTGAAGTAGCTCAGGAACAAAACTCAAATACCATATGTTCTTACTTATAAGTGTAAGAACTAAGCTATGAGTATGCAAAGGCACACAGAGTGGTATAACAGACACTGGAGACTCAGAAGGGAAAGTGTGAGAGGAGGGTGAGCAATGAAAAAGTACCTATTGAGTACAATGTTCACTACCCAGGTGACATGTGCACTGAAATCCTAGACTTCACCAATATACAATTCATCTGTGTAAGCAAAACCCACTTGTACCCCTAAAGCTATTGAAATAAGAAAATTTTTTAAAAGTATCAGTTGTCAAGAGTAGAATTGCTGATTTCATTCCACACTAATGACTGAATCAGAACTTCAAAAAATTCTAATAATTGTGATTTCTTAAAAAAAGTGGTTAATATAAACTGTACTTTTCAGTTACTAGCTACATGGCAATGCTGACAAACAGAAAATAAGAAATTAATAAAACACAACTTTAACAGCATATACTTTGTGGTCAGCATTTTCTGTTTTCAGTTTTGCACATCAATGCACCCTCTACTAACTTCTACAGCATGAAAAAAACTTGAATGCTCAGGATTTGAAAATTTGGAACTAAATCATAGTATTTACTTAACATTTTGAAAATATAAACATGATTTCTTAATGTCTATATGATTATCCTCAACCAGGGATATTACTGGTTTTGATAACTGTCCTGGGTGATAGCATACATGCCATTGAAAACAGTGGGATTATTATGGATATACTGGCAGAAGGTCTCCTAGGATTAGAAGCATACAAGATTATGTTCCTTGTGCTTGGAGGGGAAATTGAGAAAGGATGATCCCATAAAAGAAGCATTTTAAGTGGTCTAAAATATGAGATAAATAGACTTTTGTGGTGGAATAGTAACATAATACTACTCCTATGGGAACTTATCATTGGGACTTACAAAAAGTCTTCCAAATATACTTTCTGAAATCAATCCATTCATATGTAGAGGCTGCTTTATGTGTTTGTGTGTGTGTGCAGGCACTCACATGCCTATGCCTGCTTGTAAAGAAAATGTTTTTGAATGAGCAGTGATAACTTGAATCTTAATTTCACTTGAAATTCATTTCAAGTGAGAAAAAATTATTTCTCTAAAGATAATGATAATACAGTGACAGGAAACCAAGTGGAAACTTGAAGAACTGAAGACATAAATCGCTTCAACATGATGTGTGTGCGTGTGTGGGGCGTGGTAAAGACTAATCTTCTAGGTCTGTCCCTGAAGTTTCATCATGAAGATTAGCTATGCAAACTAAATTACATCAAATTTTCTAGTTTCTGACTCTTGAATTAATTCAACGAACAATTTTGATTATGTGTTTCAGCAAATGCAGAAATCTCCATGTGATCTAATAACAATTTAAGTGAGCTTATAATTACTCACTAGTATTTACAAGCTCAAGAGAGTAAAATATAGCAAACAGAACCTGCACATGTGAATGTCTACATAAAATTATAGTGTAATTTTAAAACTACTTTTACTCATTGTGATTACACTCTGATGGGGAATGACAAGTTATATTCGTTGGGGAATACATGAAAACTACTCTCTTGAATAGGCTATTATTGTTCCTTTTTATCTCTGACTATCAAATATGTGAAAACAAAAGAGGTCTACTTGATTTCCATGCAATTATGGTTGAGGGTATGTCAGAAAAACTGAAAAACATATTAGAAAGTACTTTCAAAGGTTCTGGGAGAGTTTCACTTAAATCGTTGTTATTGGTATCTAAGCCCCTCAGGTTAGCCTCCCAGGAATCATGGTGTTCAGAGGTTGCATTTGGGATATGCAAGAGATTACACAATGCTGGCAATGTAGCATGGCTTAAATGTAATGTGCCTCAGCTCTGGAATCAGAATGCATGGGATTAACCTCTGTTTCTATTTCTTAAAGGATGATTTTAGATAAAGTTACTTACATATTTTGTGCCTTAGTTATATACTTACACAACAGGATTGCTGTGAGGATTAAATGTGGTAAACATGTACAATGCTTTGCATTGTGTCTGTCACAATGGAGAGCTCAGTAAATGAAGCTATTGTTGTTAATCATAATTATCACAAATAAAAATGTGATCATATACTAACATTTTAAATGTTCCATGTATTATGAAAAATATTACAACTTGTCTTTAATTAAGAAAATGAACAGATAGTACTGTTGAGGAAAAAAAAAATTTGGCTTACAAATTTTCTGATTATTAGGGAAACACAAAATATCCAGGTATATAAGTTGCCAAGTTTCGTAGATGAAGAACTTAATTAAATATACTTCATTTTAAAATAAGATTTAAGGGATTACTAATAATAATCTTCCAAGGACACTAACAGATATAAAAGTGGCTTATTGTCTTCATGAATTAACTAAAGTTCTACAAAATTGCAGGCTTTTTAGATAATTTAGAACATATTTAAAAATTTTATTGTTACTTTGGAACTTAGAACAATTGAAATATTTTGTAATATATTTACCATTTGCTTTACTACTTCATGAAGTAAAGTACTTCATTTACTTTGCCATTTGCCATTTACTTCATTAGTCCTTTGAAAAACCTTGTGAAAGAATATTTTAAAGATGAAGAAGTTAAGTTCATATATCCTCAGTGACTTACTCATGGCCACATGAGAAGTAGAAGGCTGAAGTTGAGGCAGCAATTAATAGCCTACCAACCAAAAAAAGCCCAGGTCTAAATGGGTTCACAGCTGAATTCTACCAGATGTACAAACAGGAGTTGGTCCCACTCCTTCTGAAACTATTCCAAACAATACAAAAAGAGAAAATCCTTCCCAAATCATTTTATGAGACCAACATCATCCAGATACCAAAATCTAGCAGAGACTCAACAAAAGAAGAAAACTTCAGGCCAATGTCCATGATGAACATAGATGCACAAATCTTCAATAAAATACTGGCAAACTGAATGCAACAGCACATCAAAAAGCTTATGCATCACGATCAAGTAGCCTTAATCCTGGGGAGGCAAGGCTAGTTCAGTATACCCAAGTCTATAAACATAATCCACCACATAAACAGAACCAAAGATAAAAAGTACATAATTATCTCAATAGATACAGAGAAGGCCTTTGACAAAATTCATCAGCCCTTTTTGCTAAAAACTCTCAATAAACTAGGTATCAATGGAACATATCTCAAAATAATAAAAGCTATTCACAAAAAACCCACAGCCAATATCATACTGAATGGGCAAAAACTGGAAGCATTCCCTTTGAAATCTGGCACTAGACAAGGATCCCTCTCTCACCACTCCTATTCAAGATAGTATTGGAAGTTCTAGCCAGAGCAATCAGGCAAGAAAAAGAAATAAAGGGTATTCAATTAGGAAAGGAGGAAGTCAAATTGCCTCTATTTGCATATGAATGATTGTATATTTAGAAGACCCCATTGTATCAGCCCCAAATTGATAAGCAACTTCAGCAAAGTCTCAGGATCCCAAATCAATGTTCAGAAATCACAAGCATTCCTGTACACCAATAACAAACTAACAGAGAGCTAAATCATGAGCAAACTGCCATTCATAATTGCTACAAAGAGAATAAAATACCTAGGAATACAACTAACAAAGGATGTAAAGGACCCCTTCAAGGAGAACTTCAAACCACTGCTCGAGGAAATAAAAGAGGACAAAAACAGATGGAAAAACATTCCAGGCTCATGGTTAGGAAGAATCAATATCATGAAAATGGCCATAATGCCCAAAGTAATTTACAGATTCAGTACTATCCCCATCAAGCTACCTAGGACCCTCTTCACAGAACTGAAAAAAACCACCTTAAACTTCACATAGACCAGAGCCCACATAGCCAAGACAATCCTAAGCAAAAAGGACAAAGCTGGAGGCATCATGCTACCTAACATCAAATTATACTACAAGGCTACAGTAATCCAAACAGCATGGTACTGGTACCAAAACAGAGATATAGACCAATGGAACAGAGCAGAGGCCTCGGAGGCAATGCTACACATCTACAACCATCTGATCTTTGACAAACCTGACAAAAACAAGCAATGGGGAAAGGTTTCCCTGTTTAATAAATGGTGTTGAAAAAAACTGGCTAGCCATGTGCAGAAAGCAGAGACTGAACCCCTTTCTGACACTTTACACTAAAATTAACTCCAGATGTATTAAAGATTTAAACATAAGACCTAACACCATAAAAACCCTAGAAGAAAATCTAGGCAAAACCATTCAGGACATAGGCATAGCCAACTTCATGACTGAAACACCAAAAGCATTGGCAACAAAAGCCAAAATATAGAAATGGGATCTAATTAAACTCCGCAGCTTCTGTATAAAAAAAGAAACAATCATTAGAGTGAAACAGCAACCAACAGAATGGGAAAACATTTTTGAAATCTACTCATCTGACAAAGGGCCAGAATCTACAAAGAACTAAAACAGATTTACAAGAAAAAAACAAACAAACCTGTTCAAAAGTGGGTGATGGATATGAACAGACACTTTTTAAAGGAAGACATATATGAGGCCAACAAACATATGAAAAAATGTTCATCATCACTGGTCATTAGAGAAATGCAAATCGAAACCACATTGAGATACCATCTCACATCAGTTAGAATGGCGATTATTAAAAAATCTGGAGACAGATGCTGGAGAAGATGTGGAAAAATAGGAACACTTTTACACTGTTGGTGGGAGTGTAAATTAGTTCAACCATTGTGGAAGACAGTGTGGCAATTTCTCAAGGACCTAGAATAGAAATTTAATTTGACCCAGCAATCCTATTATTGGGTATATATCCAAAGGATTAAAAATCATTCTATTATAAAGACACATGCACATGTATGTTCATTACGGCACTGTTTACAATAGTAAGGACCTGGAACCAACCCAAATGCTCATTGATGATAGACTGGACAACGAAAATGTGGCACGTATACTCCATGGAATACTATGCAGCCATAAAACATGATGAGTTTGTGTCCTTTTTAGGGCCATGGATGAGCCTGGAAACCATTATTCTCAGCAAACTGACACAAGAACAGAAAATCAAACACTGAATGTCCTCACTCATAGGTGTGTGTTGAACAATGAGAACACATGGACACAGGAAGGGGAGCATCAGACACTGGGGTCTGTTAGGGGGTACTAGGGGAGAGACAGTGGGGGGTAGGGAGGTTAGGGAGGGATAATATGGAGAGACATGCCAGATATAAGTGATGGGGGGATGGAAGCAGCAAACCACATTGCCGTGTATGTACCTATGCAACAATCCTGCATGATATGCACATGTACCCCAGAACCTAAAGTGCAATTAAAAAAAAAAGATTTAACTAGTCTTTTCTGGACTTTTCTGGTTACTTCTTAGTCCATTATTTCCATGAGTTTATTATTACAATTCCACTAGGGGACTGAATACCTGATATTCGACTATATAATGCATTTTCAATTATAGTACAATTATCATTAACATAATATTAATACTTATATTAATATCTATACTCAGGCGTCTGAGGTGGGAGAATCGCTTGAGTGCAGGGAGCCTGAGGTTGCAGTGAGCCGTGATCATGCCACTGCACTCCAGCTTGGGCAACAGAGTGAGACCTTGTCTCCATATTTATGGTATAGATATAAAATATATATATATATGATATTTATATTCAAATATATGTTTTTAGTGTTAATCATCTGTTGATTACATGTTGATTTCTTATCATTTTTCTATTGTCACCGATATGTTTGCTTCCATCAGTGACATTTTAAGTTTTTGAGAACTGCCAAAATGATACATGGGGCCAAAACAATTCACTATAAACTACATGAATGTTACACTAATGATAAAAATAATTTAAAAATACTAAAAGTCCTTTTGTTCCTTGGAATGCTAAATGTGGTTTCCACTGGAAACATACTTAAAATGAAATTAAAAATTTTGCAGGGCAATGTTTATGTCTAAATTATTAATAACTGAAAGTTGCATCTTCTCAAGATTACACTTCTGGTTACTTGAACTCTTTCACTACTATTATCTATGATCTACAGTTTACATTAAATGGTCAGATAAAATGACCAAAAATGAAATCTTGGAGCACAGCCAGGCCCCTGCAAAGGAGTTGTTCTAGCTACTCTCAAGCTTGGCAAACCACCAGTGGGAGTGTGTTAACAATTCTAGCAAGGAGAGATGAAATGTAATGACTACAGGTGAGACAGATGCCCTAACAACTAATTGAAGAGCTCTGAAAAAGTGCAGCCTACGTGTTCAACTGCTAGGAAGAAATAAGGGCAGCCAGGTTAATATCAAACAGCATGAAATAGCAATCAACAGTTACAAGCAAAAAGTGTCCACAACATTCTTGATGGTGCCTCCCAAATTTAGCTAGGTCTCAAAATCACCCAAGGAGCGATTTTCCCAATACTAAAGCTTATTATGCAGTAGGTTGAGATCAAGTCCTAGTTGATGTTTTTTGTTTGTTTATTTGTTCTTTACATTAATCAGGTGCTTCTAAAATAGCCAGCCAGCTGTACACTTTTCAGATACTGGCATTTGGGAACTTCTGTTAATAAGAAATATATATTTGGAATTGTAGGGAAGATAAGTCCAACGAATTTGTCTATTAACACAGAGGTGTAGGGCCTGAGGTAGAGACTGTAGTTAGAATAGAAATTATCAAAAATGAAAAAGAGTAGCCAAAAAAGCACAATCAAAGGCTAGCCAAATTGCTGGGAGGTCATTCACAAAAACCCACAGGCTACCCATTTATATTATCAATTTACTGTTGATCATCTCAATTGATAATCTCAACAGTGAAATGATATCCCCTAACAAGGTTTGGCTGACTCAGCTGGATCGGGAAATACATTTGAACTAATCTAGAATCATGGACTGGGATGGCAGTGTGGCTAGTGAATGAAGGATGTGAAGTCTGGATGAAAGTTTAGTTGAAATAGATTTATACTGGATGGAGGGGGAAGAAGGAGAATGATGGACTCACCGGGAGGACAAGGGAGTTAGGATAGGAGAATAAAGGTTTCAAGTAGAAATATCCTCAAATGCCTATTGTTAGGTTCTTTGTATGTACATTATCTATGTCATCTATATTTTATCCATGGCTAACCTGAGTCTAAGAAATTCAAGTGACTTGCTTAGGATCACACATAGAATAAGTGAAAAAATATCAATATTTAAATCCAGATCTGTCTGAACTCAGATCTGTTAACTATGAAGTGTGCTGTGCAATAGAACTTTCTGCAATGATGGAAATGTTTAATATCTGTGCTGTCCAGTAAAGTAGCTGCTAGCCATATACAGCTATTGAGCACTTCAAATGTGGCTAGTGTGACTGAGGAACTGAACTTTACTTAATATAATTTTTTAAAATGTGTTAAGTAGAAGAGCAGAGCAAGATGGCCAAATAGAAGGGAGCACTGATCATCACCAACCCCACTCTGCAAGGACACCAGTTTAACAACTATCTACACACACAAAAATGTGCTTTCATAAGAACCAAAAATCAGGTGAGCACTCACAGTGCTTAGTTTTAACTTCATATCACTGAAAAAGGCATTGAAGAGGGCAGGAAAGAGTTCTAAATTGCAGCCATCGCCCCTCCCCTATCCCCTAGCAGCGGCCACATGGCATGGAGAAAGAATCTCAGCACTTGAGACAGAGTAAATGCAGCAGTTGCATGACACTGCATTGAACTCAATGCTGCCCCTGTCATAGCAGAAACCATAAGTACGCTGGACTCAGCTGATGCTCAACCACACAGAGAGTTTTTAAACCACCCTAGCCATAGGAGTATTGCCCATCCCAGCAGTAGGAACTTGAGCTCCAGCAAGCCTCACAACCATGGACAAAAATGCTCTGAGATGCTCTGAGGCCATAAGTAAACTTGAAAGGCAGTTTAGGAATCTAGTACTGCTACTCTAAGGTGAATCCTAGAACTGAACTGGGCTCAGAACCAGCAGACTTGGGAGAATATGTGACCTACTGAGATACCAGCTGGGTGGCTAACGGAATGCTTCTGCCACCTCTCCTCTAATCCCAGGCTGCACAGCTCATGGTTTCAAAAGAGACTTATTCCTTCCTCTTGCTTGAGGAGAAGAAAGAAAAGAATAAGAAGACTTTGTCTTGCATCGTTGATACCAGCTTAGCCACAAAATGGGGAACCAGTCAAAGGCATGAGGCACCCTTTCCAAACCTTACCTAGGCAAGAAGGGAACATGCTGCCTTGAGGTGAAGGACCCATCACCTGCTGACTAAAGTGCCCTTGGGCCCTGAATACCCAACAGTAGTACCCAGATAGTCTGCTATGGGCCTGACGTGAGACTCAGACTTGCTGGCTTCAGGTGAGACTTAGCACATTCCCAGTTATGATGGTTATGGCAATAGACTCCTCTAGCTTGAGAAAAGTGAAGGGAAAAGTAAAGGGGACATTGTCTTGCACCTTTGGTACCAGCTTAGCCACAGAGGGAAAGAGCACAAAGCAGGCCCCTGGGGTCCCCACTTGCAAGCGTTGACTTCCTGCATGACATTTCAGGATCTTGTCTGGGCCAACAGGAAGCCCACTGCTTTGCAAGGTGAGTCCGAAGCCAGGCAACATTCACCACAAACTGAATGAAGAGCCCTTGAGCCTTAAGGGATTACTGGTGGTAGTTTGGCACTAATCCCCATGGGTCTGTGGGGATGATGGCCATGGGCTAAGACTTCTCCCTATGGAAAGGGCAGGGAAGAGTAGAAAAGACTGTGTCTCATGGATTGAGTGCCAGCTCAGCCACAGTAAATTAGAATACCAGGTATACTCCTAAGGTTTTTAACTCTAGCCCCTGGCTCCCAGATGGTACCTCTGGACTAGCCTGGGTCTGGGGGAACTTGCCACCATGAAGGGAGAGACACAAATCTGATTGATTGGCTTCATCACCTGCTGATTATAGAACTCTAGGGCCTTGACAGAATGTAGGTGGTAGCCAGAGAGTGGTTATAGTCAACCTGAGGCCCAGTGCTGTGCTGGCTTCAGGTCTGATCCAGTGCAGTCCCAGTGGAGGTGGCCACAGAAGTGCTTGTGTCATCCCACCTGCAGCTCCATGTAGCTCAGAAAAGAGAGACTGGGAGAAAGTAAGGGAAAAGATTTGGATCTTATGCAAGACATGTAAGTAGCACCTCTATGAGTTTGCAAGAACCACAGCATTAAGAGACTTGGGGTTCTTCCTAACGCAGACATAGCTTAGATTGCAACATCCATGTCCTTTTGAATATCTTGAAAACCTTTCCAGGAAGAATGAATGCAAACAAGCCCAGACTTTGACAACTACAATAAATACCTAACTCTTCAATGGCCAGACACAGATAAATATCTTTAAGCATCAAGACCATCCAGGAAACATGACCTTATGAAACAAACTAAAAAAGGCACTAAGGACCAATCCTGAGACACAGAGATATTTGACCTTTCAACAGATGATTCAAAATAGTTGTTTTGAGAGAACTCAAAGAAATTCAAGATAACATAGTAAAGGAATTCAGAATTTTATCAGATAAATTTAATGAAGACATGGAAATAATTAAAAAGAATAAAGCAGAAATTCTGGAGTTGAAAAACACAATTGGCATACTGAAGAATGCCTTAGAGCCTTTTCATACCAGAGTTGGTCAAGCAGAAGAAATAATTAGTGAGGACGAAGACAGGCTATTTGAAAACATACAGCCAGAAGAGACAAAAGAAAGAATAATGAAAAAGAATAAAGCATGACTACGAGTTCTAGAAAATAGCCTCAAAAGGGCAAATCCGAGTTACTGACCTTAAAGAGGTGGAAGAGAGGGGTAGAAAGTTTATTCTAAAGGATAATAACAGAGAATTTCCACCTGGAGAAAGATATCAATATCCAAGTACAAGAAGGTTAGAAAACATAAAGCAGATTCAACCCAAATAAGACTACCTCGAGTCATTTAATAATCAAACTTTCAAAGGCCAAGGATAAAGAAAAGGTCCTAAAAGCAGCAAGAGCAAAAAAACAAGTAATACACAATAGAGCTCCAATATGTCTTGCAGGACCTTTCAGTAGAGAGTTTATAGGCCATGACAGAATGGCATGACATATCTAAAGGGCTGAAGGAAAAACCTTTTACCCTAGAACACTACATCCAGGGAAAAAACCCTCTGAACATGCAATAAAATAAAGACTTTCCCAGAGAAACAAAGGCTGAGGGATTTCATCAACACCAGACCTGTCCTGCAAGAAATGCTAAAGGAAGCACTTCAGTCAGAAAGAAAAAGACATTAATGCACAATATGACATCATCAAAAAGTACAAAACTCACTGGTAACAGAAAAACAGAGTATTATAACACTGTAACTGTGTTGAACAAACTATTATTATCTTAAGTAGAAATACTAAATGATGGACCAATCAAAATAATAACTATAAGAACTTTTCAAGACATAGACAATATGATAATAATGTAAATAAAAACTACAACAAACAACCCCATCAAAAAGTGGGTGAAGGATATGAACAGACATTTCTCAAAAACATATCTAAAAAAGCTCAGCATCATTAGTCATTAGAGAAATGCAAATCAAAACCATAAAGAGATACCATCTCATATTTGTTAGAAAGGCCATCATTAAAAAGTCAGGAAACAACAGATGCTGGAGGGGATGTGGAGAAATAGGAACACTTTTACACTGTTGGTGGGAGTGTTAATCAGTTCAACCATTGTGGAAGACAGTGTGGCGATTCCTCAAGGATCTAGAACCAGAAATACTGTTTTTTGTTTCTTTTTTTAGATGGAGTTTCGCTCTTGTTACCCAGGCTGGAGTGCAATGGCGCGATCTCGGCTCACCGCAACCTCCGCCTCCTGGGTTCAGGCAATTCTTCTGCCTCAGCCTCCTGAGTAGCTGGGATTACAGGCAGGTGCCACCATGCCCAGCTAATTTTTTGTATTTTTAGTAGAGACGGGGTTTCACCATGTTGACCAGGATGGTCTCGATCTCTTGACCTCATGATCCACCTGCCTGGGCCTCCCAAAGTGCTGGGATTACAGGCGTGAGCCACCGTGCCTGGCCCAGAAATACTCTTTGACCCAGCAATCCCAATACTGGGTATATACCCAAAGAATTATAAATTATTCTACTATAAAGACACATGTACACATATGTTTATTGCAGCACTGTTCACAATAGCAAAGACTTGGAACCAACCCAAATGCCTATCAGTTGACAGACTGGATTAAGAAAATGTGGCACATACATACCATAGAATACTATGCAGCCATAAAAAAGGATGAGTTCATATCCTTTGCAGGGATGTGGGTGAGGCTGAAAAACATGATTCTCAGCAAACTAACACAAGAACAGAAAACCAAACACTGAATGTTCTCATTTATAAGTGAGAATTGAGCAATGAGAACACATGGGCATAGAGAGGAGAACATCACACACTGGGGTCTGCCAGGGGTTACAGGCCTAGGGGAGGAATAGCATTAGGAGAAATACTTAATGTAGATGACAGGTTGATGGGTTCAGGAAACCACCACGGTACATGTATACATATGTAACAAACCTGCAAATTCTGCACATATATTCCAGAACTTAATAATAATAAAGAAATTACAAAAAGTTAAAAAGTGGGAAGGCAAAATTAAGGTGATGAGTTTTTATTAGTTTCCTTTGTGCTCATTTTCTTAGGCAAATAGTGTCATTGTTATCAGCTTAAAATAATAGGTTATATGATAGTATTTGCAAGCCTCATGGTGACCTAAATCACAAAACATACAATGGGTACACAAAAAATAAAAAGCAAAAAATTAAATGGTATCACCAGAGAAAATTACCTTCACTAAGAGGAAGACAAGAAAGAAGAAAAGAATGAGGAGAAGACCACAAAACTACTGGAAAACAAATGATAAAATGGCAGGAGTAAGTTTTTACTCATCAATAACACTGAAAATAAATGGACTAAAATCTTCAATCAAAAGATGTGGAGTGACTGAATGGATTAAAAACCAATACTCAATGATCTCTTGCCTTTAGGAAACACACTTTCCCTATAAAGGCACATATAAGTGAAAACAAAGGAACAGAAAAAAGATACTCCATGCCAACGAAAACCAAAAAAGAGTAGGAGTACCTATACCTGTATCAGACAAAATAGATTTCAGGACGAATACTATAAGAATAGACAAAAGTCACTATATAATGACAAAGGGGTGAATTCTGAAAGAGAATATAGCAATTTAAAATAAATATGCATCTAATACAAGAGTATATAAGTATATAAACACACAGTATTACTGCTAAAGAGAGAGATAGACCCCAACACAATAAAAACGGAAGTCTTCAATACCCCTCTGTCCGTATTAGACAGATCTTCCAGACAGAAAATCAACAAGGAAACAGCAGACTTAATCTGTAGTTCAGATCAAATGGGCCTAATAGATATTTACAGAACATTTCATCCAAGAGTTACAAAATACATATTCTTTTCCTCAGTACATGAATCATTATCAAGGACAGACCATATGTTACATCACAAAACAAGTCTTAAAACATTTAAAAAATGTGAAATAATATCAAATATCTTCTCTGACCACAATTGAATAAAACTAAAAGTCAATAAAATGGGGAATTTTGGAAAATATACAAACACATGATAATTAAATGATATGCTCCTGAATGACCAGTAGGACAATGAAGAAGTTAAGAAGAAAAACAAAAAAATTTATTGAAACAAGTTATAATGGAAATGCCACATACCAAAACCTATGGGATAAAGCAAAAGCAGTACCAAGAAGGAAGTGTATAGCCATTAGTGTGTATATCAGAAAAGAAAAACTTCAAATAAACAACTTAATGATACATCTTAAAGAACTAGAAAAGCAAGAACAAACCATACTCAAAATTAGTAGAAGAAATAATAAAAATCAGAGAAAAAAATAAATAAATTTGAAATGAATAAACAATACAAAATATCAATGAAACATTGTTTTTTTTTGAAAAGGTAAACAAAATTGACAAACCTTTAGCCAAACTAAAAGGGAAAGACAACTCAAATAAAAAAAATCAGAGATGAAAAAGGAGATATTACCACTGATACCACAGAAATTCAAAAGATCTTTAGTGGCTACTATGAGCAACTATAAGATGATAAATTGAAAATTTAAAAGAAACTGATAAATTCCTACACAGATACAACCTACCAAGATGGAACCATGAAGAAATCCAAAACCTGAACAGACCAATAACAAGTAATGAGATTGAAGCCATAATAATGTCTTCCAGTGAAGAAAAGCCTTGGACCCAATGGTATCACTGCTGAAATCTACCAAAAACTTAAAGCAATAATACCAATCCTACTCAAAGTATTCTAAAAAGTAGAGGAGACAGGAATAATTTCAAACTCATATATAAGGCCAGACCTAAAGATACATAAAAATCACTGATGAATATTAATGCAAAAATGTACAACAAAATACTAGCAAACCAAATTCAACAATACATTAAAAAGATCAGTAATCATGACCAAGTGGGATTTATCCCAGGGATATATGGATGGTTTGACATATGCAAATCAATTAATGTAATACATTATATCAACAGAAGAAAGAACAAACACCATATGATCATTTCAATTGATGCTGAAGAAGCAGTTGAGAACATTTAACATCCCTTCAGAATTAAAAAGCCTCAAAAACCTAAGGATAGAAGAAAGATACCTCAATATAATAAAAGCCACCTAGACAGATTCACAGCTAGTATCATACTTAATGGGGAAAACCTGAAAGCCTTTTTCTAAGACCAGGAACACAACAATTATGTCCATTTTCTCCACTTTTTTTCAACATAGTCCTGGAATTCCTATATAGGGCAATCAGCCAAGAGAAAGAAATAAAGGGCACACAAACTAGAAAGAAAGAAGTCAAATTATCCTTGTTTTTCAGATGACATGATCTAATATTTGAAAAAACCTAATGTCTCCAGCAGGAAAACTATTAGAACTTATAACCAAATTCAATAAAGTTGTAGGATTCAAAATCAATATATAAAATCAGTAATATTTCTGTATGCCAACAGAGAACACTCTGAGAAAGAAACAAAGTAATCCCATTCACACTAACTACAAATAAAATAAAATACCTAGAAATTAACTTAAGAAGTGAAAGATCTCTATAATGAAAACTATAAACCACGAATGCAAAAATTTGAAGAGGACACACAAAAATGAAAGTTATTCCATGTTCATGGATTGGAAGAGTCAACAATGAACAATGAACAAAGAATAAATCAATGTTAAAATGTCAATACTACCCAAAGCAATCTACAGATTTAAGGCAGTCCTTATCGAAATACTGATGACATTCTTCACAGAAATAGAAAAAACAATTTTAAAATTTATATAAAACCACAAGAGACCCAGAAGAGTCAAAACCATCCTAAACCTAAGAATGAAACTGGAAGAATCACATTACCTGACTGAAAATTACACTACAGAGCTGCAGTAAACAAAATGGCATTGTACTGGCATAAAAACAGATATATAGATCAGTGTAACAGAATAGAGAACCCAGAGATTAATCCATATGTCTACAGTGAACTTATTTTTGATTAAAGTGCCATGAACATACAATGGGGAAAGGACAGTTTCTTCAAGGAATGGTGGGATATCCACTGGCAAAAAAAAAAAGAAAAGAAAATAGAAACTAGACACATATCTCCCATCATATACAAAAATCAAATCAAAATTTATTAAAAACTTAAATGTAAGACCTCAAACTATGAAATTATTAAAAGTAATCATTGGAGAAACTCTCCAGGAAGCTGATCAGAGCAAAGATTTTTTTTGAGAAGTAACCCACAAGCACAGGCAACCAAGCCCAAATAGATAAATGGGATCACATTAAGTTAAAAAGCTTTTGCACAGCAAAGAATACAATCAACAAAGTGAAGCAACAACCCACAGAATGGGACAAAATATGTCCAAACTACCCATCTGACAAGGGATTAATAATCAGAATATATAAGAAACTCAAGCAACTCAATAGGAAAAAATCTAGTAATCTGATTAAAAATGGGCAAAATATCTGAATAGACATTTCTCAAAAGAAGAGATACAAATGACAAACAGGTATATGAAATGTGGTCAACATCATTGATAATCAGAGAAATGTAAATCAAAACTGCAATAAGATATCATCTGACCCCAGCTAAAATGGCTTTTATCCAAAAGTCAGGCAATAACAAATGCCGGTGAGATGTGAAGAAAAGGGAGCCCTCATACACTGTTTATGGGAATGTAAATAAGTACAACCAATATGGAGAACAGCTTGGACATTCCTCAAAAAAATAAAAATACAGCTACTTTATTATCCAGCAATAACACTGCTGGGTATAAATCCAAAAGAAAGGAAAGCAGTATATCAAAAAGATATCTACAGCCCATGTTTATTGCAGACCTATTAACAACAGCCAAGATTTGGAAACAACCTAAGTGTTCATCAACAGATAAATGCATAAAGTAAAAGTGGTACATATACATGATGAAGTAGTAGCCATGAAAAAGGATGAGATCCTGGAACTCGTGGTTACTACATTAAGTGAAATATGCCAAACACAGAAAGACTAACTTTACATGCTCTCACTTATTTGTTTGCACTAAAAATTAAAACAATTGAATTCATGGAGACAGAGAGTAGGATGATGGTTACCAGAGACTGGAATGGGTAGTGAGGGTGTAAGGGAGGAGGTAGGGTATCAAAAATTAGAAATAAATAAGGCCTAGCATTAAATATTTGTTAGTACAATAGAGTGACTCTAGGCAAAATAATTGTACATTAAAAAATAACTAAAAGAGCATTATTGGATTGTTTATAACACAAAGGGTCAATGCTAGAGGTTATAAAAATACCCATTTATCCTAATATGATTAGTATGCATTGCATGCCAGTATCAAAATATCTCATGTAATCCATATATACACCTACTATGTGTCATGAAAAATTAAAATTAAAAAGTGGATTGAATTTTAACTTATTTAAATCTAAATAACCATGTGACAACTGTATTACATACTACAGCACATCTAAAAGCCTCTACTTAGCATAGCTGTTAAACATACCTATGACTTACACTTCTGTAGGTCTTAAAACTCGACAGAAATCATTCACGGGAAGCAAAGAAAATCAAAACATAGGAATAAAAATAAGACTAACTATTCTTACGGAAAAAGAAGGAATAAGATTTCTATCTTATTGTTGGAAATAATAATAAATAGTCTTCTCTGTCCTGCCCAGGGAAAGAGAAGAACAGGACAGCACACTGACCATCCAACCTCATGAAACCCTAAAACCGAGAAATTCTTCGGAATTCTAGATTTCCTTATTTGGCTCATAATTCAAGAAAAATGAGAAAATTATTGAAGAGGTAATGACACATGCCTTATCAGTGAGGTGCTAAGTTTTTTTCAAGGAAAGTTGAGTTTGAAGCACAGTGAACCAAACCCCAGACCAGGACTATGCTGAAAGCATGCATGTCAAGTTTTCAATAGCCATTAATGAATAGTCTAAAGTGTTTATAAAGATCCAATTTGAACTGCAAATGACAGTGCAAAAATAATCAATACCCAATTATCTCAGTCAACTATGTTGAGGTGATAGTTAATAAGGACAATCTAAAGTTAAACAGCAAGATGACTGTGAAAAGAAACCACATGTTAACCATACTTAATCTGCTTAAAAAGAGAGTGAAATGCTTAACAAAACAGAAAGATATGTGAAGTGCTGTCAAGTTGAAAACTAAACAAAATTCCTCATCTGTAAGGCCAGCAATGATTTACCAAAAGAACAAAGATCAGCAATGTTTCAGCAGTGAGAAACTTGTTTGTACACTGCCATGTCACACATTTAGGCTAATAGCAAACACAGTAGTATATTATTCTCACTTTATTTTCAAAGAATAGAATTCAGAACAGATCAGTATCATTATAGATGTCTTGTAAAATCTAGATTTTACCTTTTGTAAACAACACTGAACACAGCAAAAATTATTTATTTTTAAATGATTGAATGCATGGTGTTAGCAATAAATGTACACTCTACACAGGACTAATGAGCTTATGATTATAGAACATCTTTGCATATATTATTTATTCTCATAAAGGATAAGACCTGTGGGTTTAGTCTTTTAGAGATGAAGAAATTAAGACCCACTTGTCCAAGTTCAGTGCAAAGACAGATTCATGCTCAGATTTTCTGATTCCTTTGCACCTGAGCACAGTTTCCTAAATGAAAGAACTTTTCTGCTCATGGTCAGATTATTGCACTTTCCCCTGGAGCCTTCTTATGTCTCAAAGAAGGGACTACTGTCATATATGGTAGCTGTTAGATGCAGAATAAAAACATTGTGGAGCATCGCACACTGGGGTCTGTGCAGGGGGAAACTAAGGGAGGGACAGCGAGGGCTGGAGAGTTGGGGAGGGATAACATGGGGAGAAATGCCAGATATAGGTGATGGGGAGGAAGGGGACAAACCACATTGCCATATATAGACCTGTGCAACAATCTTGCATGTTATTCGAATGTACCCCAAAACCTAAAATGCAATGTGTGTGTATATTTATTTATTTATAAAAATGAGGAAATGTAATGATTTTATAAGAAAGTCATGCATTCCTTCCTCAAAGTGAAATGGGGAGAGTTGGCAAATATGAAAGAATTCATTCTTTTCAAAATGTTCATAAATGTCTAAATATATACCTTATGTAGAATGTAAAGGACATTCATTTTCATAATCCAGGGAAGTAAAGACCAAGTGCTTCCCTGGATTTCTGCCTTCAGCCTGTTCTCCTTCTGAGTCCTACCCATGGTGATTATCTTTGAGCTGTAGTTATGATCATAAGGCAATGATTTTCAGTCACTAGATCAGAAGCTTTTGGAGTGTTGACACAATGTTTCCCTGGTAAATTCTCTAGTATTGTTGCAGATAGTGCTGACCACTCAGAGGAAAACATACTCAGGATTTTTTAAAATATAAATGTTGTGATTAATCAAGTGAATACTATTTGATGGCTATGACTCACAAATGAGAAAAATAAAACATTATGATCACACTCATATAATTTCTGGGATGTTGTCAGGCATAAAATATTTTTAATATCTTAGCATTTTACACTAAGATTAGAAAATGGAATGTGCTGTATCTTTTACTAGGGAAAGAAGAATCAAGATGACTCATTTATTTAGAAAGATAGGTGTTTGGGAAAAATTAAATTTTTATTTGAGATTGAGTGAATATACTAACAGCTTGAAGTAGTCAGTGGGTATCACATAGTTCTGTGTTAGTTCCTGGAGCTTAAAAAAATCTTTCAGTTTTTTCCTAAAACTTCGTGGAGTCACAAGGAAGTACCACATAATTGGTGTATAACACTTTTCCTTTAAACTCTGTACCTCTCATTTCATTCTCAGTTCCTTATCCCAGCATGGCCAGAGACTTTTCTCATCTGTTTTTTTTTTTTTTGGTTATCATCTACTGGCTTCTTTTGTGGGTATCTAAATAAGTTATTTATATTAATGTAACTATGTTAAATACATATCACATTAAAGTAATTTTAGAGCATACATGTATAGCCTCTATGCTATAACCCATCTCCCCCTATTATCTATTCTCAGTTCAACAGCCAGAGGGTCCTTTAAAATCATGAGTCAAATTGTGTCACGGCATCGCCTCCAACACTTCAAGGACTTCTTATTTCACACAGAGCAAAATACATCTTTACAAAGTCCATTTATGTTTGGTTGCCTGTATCCTTCCCTCAAATCTTTTATTTCCCCTTTTGACCAACTTGAGCATATAAAATATTCTCCCGCCTTAGGCCTTTACTCTAGCAGTGTCTTTTCTCTGGAACCCTTTCACCTCCATTAAGTCTTCATTCAAATATTACTTTTTCAGGCACCTTTCCTGACAACCAGTCTTTCATCGACATTCTTCAACCTCTTTACCAGGCTGTATTTTGTCTTTTACCTTACTGAGTATTAACATTTAACATTGACTTTTATCATTTTTTTTTTGTGCCAAATTCACTGTTGAGGTGTGCTTTGGAAATAATGTGTATTAATTTAAATATTACTGGTTTTGTTTATCTCTTAACTAGTAAGAAAAGCATGAACACTGTCTATTTTCCTACAGTTCTGTTATTTTTTCTTTGTGTGATTTGAGACTATATTATTTAATATACACAAGTTATGATATTCTGATGGATTGAATCTTTTATCATTATGTAGTGATTGTTAAGAGCTAAAAATAGTATTTGCCTTAAAGTCTACTTATCTGGTAATATAGTTGCAGAAATCCTCATGAATACTAATTAACTGGAATATCATTTTTTGTACTTTGGCAGTAAGTTGTTTTGGGGTTCTTATATTTAAGATATGCCTGTTGAAAACAAAACATGGGTGTGAAATTTAAAGTATTTTTTAAATTCAGTCTTAAATCAGAGTATTATATTTGCATTTATTTGATTTACTGATAACTTGAATTTAAGTTTACTATCTTATTTTGTGCTATTTATACAGATTTTCCATTTTGCTTTTCTTCTGTTCTTTTGAATTGGAACCTCCTTTCTGGTTTCATTTTATTTTTTATGTTTTCTTCTTTGGAAATCATGATTTTTCTATATTGAGATAAATCTATATATGTAATATTTGCTTACTATTTTTGATTACATCTGGTATCTTTTGATAATTTTCCTTCTTGCTGAAGTTTATCCTTTAAAATTTTCTTTAAAGTATGTCAGGAGATTTTTTAAATCCTCTCTGTTGTTCATCTGAAAATGTCCACATTTTATCTCTCTTCTTGAAAAATGTCTTTCCTAGATGAAGAATTATATGTATACAGTTGTATTTTATGTCTTTATTGCTGCTGTTGAGAAATCAGTTATTAATTCAGCTGTTCTTCCTTGAAAGATAATATTTTTTTTGTTCTGGCTGATTTTTTAAGGTCTTTGTTTTTGGTGTTCTTCAGTTTCATTATGACATTGTCTATTTATACATTTTTTTATTGGTTTTATTTTTTGGATTGGAGATGTATTGTCTCTCAGCAATTCTGAAATGCTATCATCTATTTTATCTTTGAATTTTTTTTCTTTTATAACTGTTTGTAGCTTAAGCCTTTTCACTCTATCCTCATTGTTCTCCTGTGTTGAGAATTCTCTTTCCACCCCTCTGGATTGTTTCTTCTCCACTCTGCTCTGTTTTCTGGCCCAGTAACCTCTACATTATGCATCATCTAAGTTTTCTTGCCTCTGGTGTCCTGGTGGGCTTGGCCAATGATAGGTACCATCAGGACATTTGAGTATGGAAAAGAGACAGTAGGATTTATTTCCCAACCTGCATCCTTAGTAGGCTGTGGGTGAGCAGAAGCTGAATTCTTCTACCAAAGTTTGCAGTTCCTCTTGGACAATCCTCTCCTACAGCTCCCTCCAATTTCTTGTAAACCTCTCCTTTTCTGTTCTCCTTTATGCCTGGAGGTGAAAATGACTTTTTTGCTGTTGCTAACCTCAGGATGTGCCAGCATACCTTGTTTATTTAATTATACCTATCTGATTTTCAGAAATCCACCTAGTTACTGTTACAGCCTCTTGTTCTTTTTTCACATTTCCCTTGTGTATTTCTTGAAACACATACACTTTAGAAGGCTGTAGTATTTAAGAACTTTGTGATGTGATTCTTCTGCTTCTTGTTCCTGCTGACTTTGATACAGGATGCAGTACGTTTTACAGTTTCCTGTTTCTTTGAGTGTTTAATGGTTTTATATAATGAACTTATTTTTATTGGACATTTATCTTTGAGGATTTTTTTAGGCCTTCATTAGTGTATTTTACTCCAAAGAATATCTAAGCTTTATTTCCAGACTTGAAGACCATCTCCAGCCACTAAAACAGGAGCTCAAGGTCCTTAGGGTTTAGCAGATTCCCTTACAGTTAAATCTATCTTGAATTCTTACCTACCTTCTAGAAGGTTCTCCTTGATTTCGCTTTTAGCTACTTCCTAATTTTTTAGCCAGTGTGGCAACTCACTTAAAAATATATCACTTGTATTTTATCCAGATTTTTTAAGTTGTTTTTATGGAAAGACAGTTTCAGGGTGTTTAGTGCTTCATGCTGATGATAATAGAGATCCCATATAAAAAAATCAAATAAATTCAGTTGTCATGATGATATATTTTAGAAGAGATAAAACAAGCTAATATGAATTATTTAAAATGTGTTATATTAAAAATATGATGTAATTGAGCCTCAGAAATCCTGTCTCTAAGCTACCAGAAATGACACAGACAGGAAGTAGCAAAGATAGGATTCACATTTCACTCATTCCCAAATCTCTAAGACTTATGTTAACCCTAGCTGTTTTGCATTACATCAGAATAACATTACTAAGAATACATATTGTTACTTTAGGCTCAATTAAGAGCCATTAAATGCTGATACTACAGGTGTAAAAATGATGACGTGAAAAAGAGCTGCTATGAGATACATTGGAAAGAGTCAATAAAATAGTATATGGATTTTAAACAATAGGTTCCCATCATTTTCAATAGTTTTAAATTAAAAGAATTTATTTCACTGGCCAAAAATGTTCTATGAAAAAGCACAGAGGATAAATAAGTCTGTGATTCTGGTGAAGAACCTGAAATAATGGACAGCCTGAAACGTAACATGACAAAAGCAGTTATTTTAGCAGGACTATTCCTAGACAAAATTTTAAAATAGGAAGAAAGTTCATCTACATAAGCCCTCGTCTCCTTTTGTTAATTTTCCTTACTTTCCATGCTTTCTCTGCCTTTATCCTTTCTTCATTCTCTGCAGACCTAGGTAAGTGAATAATATCAAAAGGTAAATTAATTCAATATTATTATACTTTACATATAGAAGACACATCAGGGGAAAAATACAATGTATAAATTTTACCTGTGGCAGTTCAGATACATAGCACCTGGATTAAGAGGATCCTTGGAAATCTTATACTTTTCAAATTGGATGATACAGATAAACTTATAATCTGCTTCAATATATGATTGTATATGTCATTCTGGAGTAATTCTACCTATAAGACATAGTGTAAAACACTGCTAATGCTTTACATGAAATCATCTATGCAAAGGAAATGCTATTAAAATTCTAATAAATTGTTGCCTTAAATAATTATAATGCTCCTAGCCAGTCATTATACTTTCAAAATATTATTCTTTTAGTCTTTGAGATTAATCATAGAATAATGCTATTTTAGGAATGTTTATCACTTTAGTAACACAGAAGTGCTGGTGAGAAATTAGGTCAGTGTGAATTTAGGTCAGTAACCAGTAGTACAGCACACACAGATACACACAGGTGGACAATATAACTATCTACTTTGGGGTTTATAATAGACTGTGGAGGTTTACAATAAAATGAAACATTATTATTTTTTGCTTCTTATTAAATATTTACATCTTGTCCTTTCCTTTGTTTTCCTTGTTTTTTCTTTTCCTTTTAAATAATTATAATGCAAGAAAGGATTATGGTAGTTATTTCTTGATACTTTCCATTACATTGTTGCTAAAACTGTTTATCTCTGCTACCATTAACATCACAGACATTTGTTAACATTTAATCAGCCTCTAGGATCTAAGAGTTCTATTTAATGGAAAACGCCTTTTGAAACTCCACTTTTTTACATTAAGAGAAATGTTTGTATTACAAGTTATGTTAAATAACCTGAGGAGTTTCTTGGCATTTACTGTCTCTCTTTCCTTCAGTTCTGTTTCATAAATCAATGGTTCCTAAATTTTGAACTGTGAATTAAAGTTTTAACTGAAAACATAAGAATAATTATCAATATACTGAAGTTTTCACTAATCTATCTTTTTTCTATTAAAATGTTCTGTCTCATAAAATGTTGGTGAGAATAAATAGTAAACTTATCATTATTAATTTAATAAAACCCCATCCCTAAGATAGTTTAAAAACATATCATTGCTCTGTAAAATCTCTGTGTTTAGGGCCATTAAATTGCATAATCTTGGAGAGGACCTATAGGGAAAAAATGGCATTCTTGATCAGTTTGATAGATTGGTGGTTTTACCCTTATTTAGTGAAATAATGCAAAAACAAAACAAAACAACAAAACAAAAAACAAGGGAAGTACTTAACATTGATTCTGGAGCATAATAGTCTGAAAATAGTATGTGAGTGAATATTGAATGAATGATAGTCCAATTGTAAATATGGGTGGATATATTTGAAGATGTGTTGACCAGTCAGACATTTTGCACACTGAATTGAATTTGAGATTGTCTGCCTAGCAGCATTGTAATGATAAGCACTATAATATGCACCAAAGAATACTGATAACTAAACAAATACTAATGGCCAACATAAAAATGCTGTTAATCAACATCTGTTTTAAAAAATGTAAGAGAAACACAACAAACATTTATTCTCTTTGTAAATTCAGCTCAGTTCCAGTAGAAAAGTCAGGAGATAAAAATGGCAGCAAATAAAACAATCCTTATTTCTGAAATGTCCTTTTCTCCAAACAAAAATTTATTTCTCATTCTTTTACCAATATTGCTTTACTTAGTAGTCTCTAACAGTCATCAATCAGCAGCTATTTAGCTAGCATTAAACAAAAGCTGTGTTTGCTAGCAATGAATGGTGTAATTCCTAAATCTTTGACCTAGTATGACATTTTCTTCTACCCTGGATTGCACTGTATAAATAGTCATTGGTAAATTATAAAGTTAGATAATAAATGCATTCATAAGACATTACATATAAATTTAGTTGTCTAATCTGAAATAGCTCTCATCATTAAAACTAAAATTTTATTAGATCTTGTATTTGTTATAGTCTATATTTATTAAAATAAGGAAGTTCTTGATAAGAAAATCATGACATATTACTAAACCAGGAAAGGACATAATATTTTGTATTTCTCGTGTTGTGCATTTTAGCTAAAGTGTAATGTCCAGTAACCACAAATGTGAAAGAAAATTGATCTCTAAATAGACCATGTTAAAAGTTGAACTGTGTCTCAGCTAATTTCATATGTTGAAACCTGAAGCTCCAGTATTTGGGAATGTAACTGTATTTGGAGACAGAACTTTTAAAGAGGTGATTAATTTAAAAACAGTTTGTTAGGTTGGGCCATAATTCAATCTGATGTGTGTGCTTATAAGAAGGGAAAATTTGGACATACAAAGAGATACTAGGGGTATGTATGCACAGAGAGAAAGACCATGTAAAGGTACAAGAAGGCAGCCATTGGCAAGTCAAAGAGAGAGACCTCAGATAAAACCAAGCTTGCCAGATCTTGATCTTGGACTTTTAATCATGATATTTAAAAATCAAAAGTTCAAATTATACTTACCATATCTTATTAACAAAGGCAAAGAAAAATTTATACAATGGTTAGGAAATTTTCATCAAATATCATCCAATAAAATGGGGCTGAGGCTTAATGATCCAGCTTTAGTTAATAAGTTAACCAAAATTTACTGAGCATGTATAATTATAAGAGATAAATGGTTCATTAACTGCTCACAGTAACTCTGTGAGGTCAGTATTTCACAGAGGAAGAAGCACCTTGTTCAAGGTCATTCACAGCTAGAAAGTGATGGAGCCAGAATTCGAATTCAGGCCTTCTGGCTCTAGAACCAAGTGAAATGGAAAACAATTCTTTTAAATATGAAATGTATTGTGTGTATATAATGCCTGTACTTTATGTTGTTTTGCAAAACAACATTATGAGGGTAAAAAACATTTTTTTTCCCTTGAGAACATTTCATTTTCTAATTATGCTGAAAAGTGAAGAGTTATTGTTATACCCAAGTGGTTAACCCAGACCACTCTGATTACGACAACATGGATGAAGCATCTTTCAGGTTTGTGTTGCCAGTGGTATTCACTGAATCAGACTATTAACTCCTTGAGGGAGGAAATCAAGCCATGTTCATCACTATAGCTTCAATGTCAAAGTGGTTTGAACAAATTAGCACTCCATTTGATGAATGTTAAATAAACATATGCTGCCACAGGATTTGATAACATACAACCTGCAGTTTTAACTATGAAGTCTTCACTTTATGTGCATTTCAGAGAAAGTTCCCTGAAATATGTGAGTCAATAAAAAAGAAACAGTTACCATTCTACATATGGGAATTGAACCAAGTACTACATTGTTTCAAAACAGAATCAATTACCATAGTGCTATAAACTTATATGACAAATGTGATATAATATAGTCTACTTGCAGGATCACTCATCAGGCCTTGCTAACAATTATTATACAGTTGCAGTTTTTTTCATGTTATTATGTAGATTATTATTATTACGGGAGCCAATATGTCAAACTGACAATATATGACCTTATAAATTTAAGAACTCAAATTTTCAGCAATTTTTAATGTTTGTGGGTAAAACTTTAAATCTTGACAAAAAAGGATGTTTTCATTTTGGTGATTATGGTACTGGGAATGATTGACATTCTTACTATTTTTTTTCTACTTGAAAAAATATACTAACTGGCTCTTTTGCATCCCATTTCTGTGTATATCAAATCTAAGTAACCAATTATTGTTTCTATGGCAAAAGGGATTCTTAACATATAGAACACCCATAACTGTAAGTGAGAACGTAGGCAGTTCAAAAGACTCTTTATCTGGAAAACAATCTAAATATGAAACATTAATTTCAATATGTAGTCTAATATTCAAATCAACATACAGGCTTTTCAAATGGCTAATACTAAGTTGGGATATTCTTATTTACAATATTGGATCACAATGACGATTTGATGGTTTGACTTGCAGAAAGCATTAACACTAGGTACAAACTTTGTTTTAAATAATTTACATGGATTGTGATACAATTCCAGTATCTGTAACTTAAGAACAAACCATACAATTTCCTGCATTTATCAATTAATGTATAAGTGAAAGTTAAAATATTTTTATTCAGGCACCATAATGTTTTGGAAGACGCTGCTAGCTACCTTGTATCCTTTTTCCTCTTCTTTATCAATAGAGCCCCAATTTTGTAATGTTAAAATCTTGCATTTCCCAACTTTCAGTGACAATGTAAGAGTGGCAATGTGATTCAATACAAGCTAAAATAATGTAAGTCAAAGTTACTAGGAGTCTTGGGGAAAGCTCTTTAAAAGGAAAAAGAAGACAGGCTCTGCGTGTTTCTCAGTGTCTTCTTCCCTTTCCATTTCCATTTCTGCTTGTAATATGATGGTATTGGTGGTGAATACAGCATGCAAACAACAGCAGGAGGACAAGAGTCAAACGGCGGGGCAGAAAACTACAAGAAGTTGTACTCTCCAGGAGTGTGTCTGAGCTACCTCATCAGCCTCCTACTACCTGTGGAGGTAATGGAGAAAATTAAGGAAAAAAATAAAACACAGGTTGGTTTGGGACAGTTTTGGGTGATTTATATTATTGGCACTTGAATGTAATTCGTAACTTATCCAACTGTCTTAGAGGTAAATATATTCAAACATACTACATGTTTGTGAACTCTTCTATTGAACTTAATTAAATATTTATGGAGTAGTAATTTATCACAGAACCTGAGCAAGTTCGTAGCTTTCTTGAAGTGCCTAATTTGCTCCAGGGATTAATTTGCCTACTGGTTGGATAAGACCAATTAGCTATGAGATATAGAATATGAAATTTCAATTATGATGAATGACAACAGGGTATCCAAGTTAAAGCCAAACTATTTGAAGTACTTGCCAGCATATCTGGAATGGATGATTTTGATAATATATCAAAATGCATATTTTAAAAATTAATTTCATTTCTGAGACACACAGCCAGTTTGTTATTAAAACAATTTATCATTTATTAATGATGAATACATGGCAGACAAGTTGCCATATTTGCTATTAACCTGTCCTAACTTTTCTATCACTTGTTTGCAGAAAGATAATATGTATAACTTCTCTTGCAGCCTAATAGCAGTTACCATTTTTGTAAAAATGAATTTATAGAAGATGCACAATAGAAGTAAATTGGGCAAAGATTCGAAAATGAGTTTTTAAAATTGAGAAGCTGGATTCCCTATATTTAGAGTGATTACATTGCTTCTTTACCTAACATAACTACATAAGTGCACCGATACAGAGGCATCTTAAAGTCTATTTGGCACATGATCTGTGAGGTAAGACTGGCAACTTCAACAAGGGTTATCACAATTTGTTATCACAACTCTAATTTTGGAAGCAAATATCTATTAGAATTAAAATGGAGAAAAAGGAATTATGATATATTTTTGTTCACCTGGATTTGTTTAAGTAAAAGTAAAAAACTATTAGCAGTTTATATTATTATAATTAACCCAAAATTTCAGTTGTATTTTATACATATAGTTTCCATTGGTAAGATGAAAAAAAATGTAAACCAATGACACAAATTTTAAGTGTTCACATTATTGATATTTTTATCTAAAGTTTCTTGTTCTTTCACATTTTTATATTTTCATTTTGTTTCTAACATAAATGCAAGGTGCTTAGTATCATGTCTATTCTAGTCCTATAGTGCTTTTGTTAATTGTGGTAAAAAAACAACATGAGATCTAACTTCTGAACAAAGTTCTAATTGCACAGTACAGGATTATTAACTATATGCACATTGTCATACAGCAAATCTTTAGAACTTTTTCATCTTTCACGACAGAAGCTCTGCAGTTATTGAACAGCAATTCCCCATTTTCTCTTCCTCTCAACTCCTGGAAACCACCATTCTACTTTCTGTTTCTATGTGTTTAACTGTTTAGATACCTCATGTAAGTATAATAATTTAATATTTGTCCTTCTGTGATTAACTTATGTCACTTAGCATAACATCCTCAAAGTTCATCCATGTTTTTGCATGTGACAGGCTTTCCTTTTTAATGTCCAAGTAATATTCTACCATGGACACTCAAGATGTTGTCACCTCCTGGCTATTGTGAAAAATGCCAAAATAATTATAAGGGCATAAATATATTTTTGAGATCCTGATTTCAATTCTTTTGGATAAATACCTAGAGGTAGGGTTGCTGGATCATATGGTAGTTCTTTTTATAAATTTCTGAGGAACTTCCACACTGTTTTCTAAAGTGGCTGCACATTTTACATTCCTACCAACAATGCAAGAAGGTTCTAATTTCCCACACAAACTTGCTAACAATTTTCTTTTTTATTAGCATGCATACTAACACTTTTTAAAAAAATGATTATGACCATTCTGACAGATGAGTGGTTATACCTCATTGTGGTTTTGAGTTACATTTCCCTGATTAGTAGTGATGTTAAGCATCTTTTCACAGAACTGTTAGTCATTTATTTTTCTTCTTTGGAAAAATGTCTAAATTATTTGCTTACTTTTAAATTGGGTTATTATTTTGTTTTTGAATTGTAAGAGTTTCTTGTATATTTTGAATATTAACCCCTTATCAGATATGTCATGTGTAAATATTTTCTCCTATTCTCTAGTTGCCTTTTCATTCTGTTCAATGTCTTGCTGTGCAGAAGTTTTTAGTTTGATGTATCCCACAGGTCTATTCTTATTTTTGTTGACCCTGTTTTTGGTTTCATATCCAAGAAATCACTGCCAAGACCAATCACAAAAAGATTTTTCTGTGTTTTCTTTTAGGAATTTTATGGTTTCTAGTCTTATGTCTAAGTTTTTAATCCATTTTGAGTTGATTTTTGTGTGTGGGTATTCAGTTTTCCCAATACTATTTCTTGAAGAAACTACCCTTTTCCCATTGTATAGTAACGATACCATCATCAAAGATCATTTGAACATACATGAGTGAGTTTATTTCTGGGCTCTCTTCTGTTCCATTGGTCTATATGTCTTTATGCCAGTAACAGAATGTTTTAATACTGTAGCTTTGAAATCAAGTAATGTGAAGCCTCTAGTTTGGTTATTTTTTTTTAAGACTGTTATGGCTATTCGGAGTCCCCTGAGGTTCCATGGGAGGTAGAGGAGTTTTTCCAAATTACAGAATTGATAAAACAACTATATAATTCTCTGTGAAAATACCATTGGGATTTTGGTAGAGATTGCATTGTTGTAGATTGCTTTGGGTAGCATGAGCATTTTAACAATATTAAGTCATCCAATCCATCCATGCAGGAATCTCTTCATTTACTTAGGTCCTCTTTAATTCATGTTATCAATATTTCACAATTTTCAGTTTACAGGTCTTTTGCTTCCCTAATTAAGTACTTTATTTTTATTCGTGTTATTGCAGGTGAGATTGGTTTCTTAATTTCCTTTTTGAATTATTCATTGTTGATATATAGAAATGTAACTAATTTTTTTGTGTGTTGATTCTGCATCCTATAACTTTGCTGAACTGATATATTAGTTCTAACAGTTTACCTTGTACATGTGGAATCTTTAGGGTTTTCTATGTATAACATTATGTCATCTGTCAACAGAGACAATTTTGCTTCTTTTTTATTTGTATGCCTTTTCTTTTTCTTGCCTAATTGTTCTGGCCAGTTCCTTGATCTAAGGAGAGTTGGACTCCAAATCTGAAGCATGCTGGCTTCTAATCAGTGACCTAAGTCAGGCAAGACAATGACCAGTTGCTTGGGTAGCCATCCCAGAAGATGAAATGCAGAATATGCTCTCCAATCCTCTCCTTTCCTCCTAAGGGAAAAGCTTCAAGGTGCGCACCTTTTCTACTCACATCAAGTCATGCTGATTGGACCGAGCCATGCCCACCTCTTTTGTGTCCTCAGTGGCCCTCCAGGATGTCTGCCAGTTCTGTCAGTGCTCTGAATGAGGCACTCCAGACAGCCCTCCAAAGAGCTAACACTTTATATGCATGCCCCGCTCTTCTCTTTTCCGTTGACAGAGAAATACCACCCAGGACATTCCCTCCTAGTGTTGGGAATGGGCTGACGCAGATTAAGTAAAATTGCTCTTCTTACCTGTTTTAATGCAAGTATTCTCAGCTTTGTGCTCACCTGGGATACTGTAACTTCTTAATTGAATTCTGGAATTCTCATAAAGGTATTTTGCTCCATGTATTATTGCTTAGTCAATATTTCTGTGAAGGAACAAGGGCTGGGACTTCTTATTATGTCATTTTGCTGATGTCAGTACTCCCACAGTGCTTTTCTTTTAACTTTTAAATAAATTATCCTAATTTTATCTGCCAGTGCTTCTAAAAATAACTTTGGTAGCTATAATTGGATTTTCAAGCTTTCATTATGTCCCAAAGGATGCATAATTTTGCTCTCAAGTGTAGAGAAAGTTATAGTTGCTCTTGTTTCAAATATAGTGCATGATTTTTTTCTAATAAGTACCACAGGATGATTTATAAATCAGGTTAAACTTGCCTCAGAAAACAATGTTTTAAAAAATATATTCCTTTAAATAAATATGCAGATTTTAAATTATATATACAGCATATAAATAAGATATGAAAAAGCTAACATATTTATGCCTCTAAGTTCATGCCAAAACTTAGCTGTATTCATATGGTACTTCCAGCATGTCACCTAATTAGAAAGAGTTGACATTTGTCACTTATTTTCATGAATCTAGACATGCCAAACTGTCTCAGGGAATAATTTAGCTCAAAGCCTCAGTCTATAATGCTGAAATTGACATCTATACTTGTCACTACTGCTGTAACTTTCATGTGAGGATAGCATTTCTATCAGCGGCAGCTATAATCAAATGAAAAATGTGCTAAAATATACCCAGTAAATTAGGTAAGCTATCAACAGTGCCAAACCAATGATGCTTGCAATATGCTCCCAAATTCTGCCAAAGAGTATCTGAAATTTTGAAGCACTCAGAGTATATTTTAAAAGAAATCATTAAAATTTTCTGATTATAAGAAATTGTACATTATATTTTGTTTAGGAAGCTATGGCTAAAAACACTAATTGTATACAAAGCTTAAAGATACGCATGTATCAAACACAGACAAAGACTTCACAGATAGCCTATAATGCATGTTTAATAAATATTTGCTACATATATGAAGCAATGTATTTTTTTTTTTTTTTAAGACGGAGTTTCGCTGTTGTTACCCAGACTGGAGTGCAATGGCACAATCTCGGCTCACCGCAACCTCTGCTGAAGCAATGTATTCTTGTGTAACAAATGACAAAGCTGCTTGGCTTTTTCTGAGAATGTTTTTCAATAATATTCCAAAAATTATTAAAAAACAAATTTCTTTCATAAGAAATAAAAATTAGGCCGGGCGCGGTGGCTCACGCCTGTAATCCCAGCACTTTGGGGGGCTGAGGCGGGTGGATCATGAGGTCAAGAGATTGAGACCATCCTGGTCAACATGGTGAAACCCCGTCTCTACTAAAAATACAAAAACTTAGCTCGCATGGTTGCGCATGCCTGTAGTCCCAGCTACTTGGGGAGGCTGAGGCAGGAGAATTGCTTGAACCCAGGAGGTGGAGGTTGCGGTGAGCTGAGATGGCGCCATTGCACTTCAGCCTGGGTAACAAGAGTGAAACTCCGTCTCAAAAAAAAAAAAAATAAAATAAAAATTAATATGTGCCAAGGTAAGAATTTTCCTTGAGAAAAAAGACACAAAATTAATAATAGAGTAATATTATTACTGCTGTGCTATGTCCTTGAGTTTCATTAGCAGAAAGAGTCACACTGACTTGAAATTAATATTTGTTTTGGAAAATATTGATGGATTCTCTAACCGCATCTTACTGTCTCTTATTACATGCTTGCCTGTCATAATTCATAAAGTATTCATAACTTTATAAAGCGATCCTAATCCTCATGTGACTGTCACTGAAGGCCAAGAATTATCCTGTGAGGGTGTTGTGTTTTTTTTAAATCAATTTAATCCTTAAGCCATCCTTACCACCCTTAAGCCCTTTGTAATATCTAAAGCAGCTTGCACAATAAGCTGGAGGCAGTTTGTGAACTGTATAAGAGAACCAAGCTTAGGAGCTTGGTTACCAAACCATATACTTTTGCATGGAATTGCATCTGCAGGGAGGAAGAGGAGTCATTTTTCAATTAGCAAAGATGCCATATGGGTTAGTGGTGTCTTTGTTGACATCCTTCCTGGAGGGTTACCAGAACTTTCCAAATTCCTTCTAATCTCTATTCCTTCCAATGTCATTACCTAGAGCAGTCCAGAAAATTTATTGAATGCTCTAGATATTTAATTACGTTTTATATGTCATACACAGATCTTCAAAATCTGAAGCCTAGTAATGTTTCCAGATTTCACTTCCTTTCTTCCATAGTGCTGGAGACCTGCTTAAAATCTTGGTTAGACAAAGCACACACATCATCCTCACTTCTCATGGCTTTCTCTCACTTCAAAGTTGAGAAAATAATAAAAATAATAATAAGAACAATTTGGGAATACTCACTGTAACTAGGCACCAATTGAGGTACTTTATGAAGTAAATAAGGCACTGTTGTAATTTCCACTTTATATATGAGGCAACAAAATGTAAACATTGTATGTCATGTAACTAGTAAGTGGTGAAGTCAAGTACTGAAGTGTACGGTGAGTGAGACACAGAATCTAAGAATATCTGTATGTCCACATTCCAATAGTAATAACATTTTAGAGAATGGGAAATCTTGGAAAACTGCAATATAATCTTTAATAAATCTTTAATTCGGTGTCAGCACATGACTACTTTCTCAAAAGAAAGGAATATTTTTTCTTTTAACTATGAGAAAAGGCAAATGGGAACCTTTAAATATACTCTTTTCACTGTCCAGAACACATCTCATCACCTATTTTTACCTAGTGTCTCACAGTGTTATTAAAAGATTAAAAACCACTTCAAATATTTATCACAGAGAGAACTGAGAGCAAGGAAATTGGTTACACAGGAGGTGGAGGAGCTGAGAAGCCCAAGAGAGGACAGACAGTAGTAAGAGCTGGAAGCCACTACGTAGGTAAACAGGGAAGAGGTATGTCTCTGAAGCCCAGGGCCTTGATTTATATAGCACAGGTTGAAACCATAGTGGGCTTATCCGGCAGGAGCCAAAACCATGATGGAGGATATGTAGCTGTGGCTAGTGAAGCCCCTTGTGTGGGAGAGAAATATTCTGGCTTTTCCTATTCCTCTTTCTTTTCCAACCAGTGCCTCTTACTCATTAGTTGCAGCCAGAAATCAGCTAATACGTCTTCTCTCTTGTCATGGAGCAAGGCAGAAGAAGGGCAAGGATTGTTTTTTTGGGCAAATAGCCTCCTTCCTTGTTCATCTAGTGAATATCTTATTCTTAGGCCTTCCTTGGGAGATCTCCTTGTTCCACTTACAGACTCCTACAGAACCATACAATTCACTTTTTGTAACATCTCAAGTATTATTTTATTACAAATTAATAATAGTTAATTTATGAACAATTACCAAGAGACAGACACTAAATATTACACACATTCTCATTTAAACCTCCCAACAATCATAAAATCAAGTCGTATTTTTTCTTAAAGGCTAAGTTCCATGAAGACAGGATGCATTTCTACCTTGTTATGTATTATTAACCTAGTATTCAGGAAGCCCATACTTTTCAAATGAATCATTAAAATTCCTAGAAATAAATCTGAAAAACTGAATATAGGGTAAACTTTTGAAAACATTTTGTATTAACTAAAGGAATTTTCATTTGTATTTAGAGAAATCTATTCAAAGAATCTCTGAATCTTATGTGTGTCTATCTGAAATGTATCTAGCTACCTAGCTATCTCAGGTAAATATGGAAAGAACCAAATAGCAAGAATATACTCAATGAAATGACATGTCAATTAAAAAAAATCATCCCATATGCAACATGTATTCTAAAGTAGATAGAAAATATGAGAGAAATATTAAGAAACATGTATGATTGCTTGTGTATACTTAATATACATATAATGAAATTTTGAAAAGGAGAGAATTAATTAGAAGTCGTATTTGAAGAACTGACAGATTTTTCCAGAAGTAAAAATATAAACTTCAATTGAAAAGGCCTATAAGTTTTAGAAAAAATAAGTAAAATTAAATAAATTGTAGAAAGAATGAAAAACATTAGATACAAAGATAAATTCTTGAGAGTTACCAGGAAGTCTACAGAGCATCATAATCAGAATCATGGTTGACTTATTCACAAACATAGTTGCCAGAACTGAAAATATCTTCTGTGCTGAGGGAAGTAAGCAAGAAATTTGTACTTTATATCCACTTGAGTTCTAGCACTCAAAATTGAAAGCAAAATAAAGCCACTTTAATTTTAAAAATTAGACCTTCTTTTGTTTCACAGACTTTTTAAAGGATACACTATAAAAAGAAAGTTAAATCTGGTAGGAAAGTAGAATGCAAAAAACAAATGATCAATGAAGAAATTGGTACAACATATTGATAATTATTGACTTTAAATTTAATAAAGACTAAACAGGTAGGCTTTAAAGGCAAGAACAGAACTAAAATTCTAGACAATATCAAAAATTAGATAATTATTCTATTTTTAAAAACCTAATCCTACACTGTAGCTTCTGTTTCTGTTCTTATAGGCCATAAATCTTCATCCAATACTTGCCAACCAATTTTTTTAAATAAAGTGTTTGCATAGCAAATCATTTTCAGAGTTCTTATCCTCCACTCGATATTCAAGATGATGGTTTCTTCCTTATTTTCTAAAGTATTACCTTTCATGCCCACCCCCTGGGCCTTATACACATTTAGTGCTGGCTAGCAAAGTGCATGGATTACTCTTGGCTAATTTTCTGCCCATTTAAGTACAAACTCATTTCTTACTGAAGACCAAAGAACCTGAAAATGTGTTATGTATTTTTTTTGGCATTGATAGCAGGAATCTTTTCGTTTATGCCTATAATACATTTCTAGTGGGGACATACATTCCAGGATTCTGTTTCCTACTATGACACTTCTTTTTTCTTTCCAAGATTTTCCTCTAGATGTTGTAATCTTTAGAATGATGTAGGCCAGATATGTGCTTGTTGGACTCAACTTCTGGCTGCTTCTAAAAGCAGCTCTTATGATGCAGAGTTCTTAATCTGAATGGCCAGTGAAACCTCTTAAAAATAGATATCTTTAAACTCCATTTCATACTTATTAAAAAAGATTGTGTTGGTGTCAAATCACTTAACAGATGTGTAAGTGAAGCCAGGATTGATAAACACCACCAGAGAAGTTCAGCTGCACTGGTTTTAAACCAATACAGATTTTTCAGAACCAAGGACTAGATAATGTAGGGAACAGGGAATGTGTACTGAAACCATGGGAGGATTGCATAGGAATGCTTAAAGACAAACATTCCTGTTTTTTTTTAATATATATTTTATTGCATTTTAGGTTTTGGGGTACATGTGAAGAACATGCAAGATTGTTGCATAGGTACATATATGTCAATGTGGTTTGCTGCCTTCCTCCCCATCACCTATATCTGGCATTTCCCCTCATATTATCCCTCCCCAACTCCCCACCCCCTCCTGTTCCTCTGCTAGTGCCTCCCTACAGACTCCAGTGTGTGATGTTCCCCTCCCTGTGTCCATGTGTTCTCATTGTTCAACACCTACCTATGAGTGAGAACATGTGGTGTTTGATTTTCTGTTCTCGCGTCAGTTTGCTGAGAATGATGCTTTCCATGTTCATCCATGTCCCTACAAAGGACATGAACTCATCATTTTTTATGGCTGCATAGTATTCCATGGTGTATATGTTCCACATTTTCCCTGACAAGTCTGTCATCGATGGGCATTTGGGTTGGTTCCAAGTCTTTGCTATTGTAAACAGTGCTGCAGCTTCCCTCTTTGTGAAAGCATAGCACAAGCAGTAAAGGAGATTACATGAAGGACTACTAGCTAGATTAGGAAATGTTGACTTTCAAATTAGACGTCAACATTTAACCTTGATTATGCATGAAGCTACAAAGCCAAATATTTGTAAATCCCTAATATCTCTTTTTATATTAGTGCTATTCTAAATGTTGTATATGTGCCATCTGCCATAACTGTTAGAAATATGAAATTACTTATTTACACTATTTTATTGCCTTATTCCAAAAAGATGAAGAAGAAGTAAAGCAATGGCTTAAGTAGAAATCTATGCAAAAATGCTCATCAGACTCGAGACTCTCATATCTTTTTAAAATACCCCTTAGCAGATGGAAAAAAAAGAATAAAGTAAAATAAATATATGAGGCTGTAGCACTTTAATAGCAATTTTAAGTTATGGTTACAAAATGAGATTAAAACCATATGGCATGTATTATCCATACTTTCAGTTTCAAAAAAAGGAGTAAGCTATGAGCCTAATTATAAGTATGCTGTCCAATTAGCCACTATATACATCTTTTTAATCGTGACTTTATACATGACTTCCAAAAATCTTAGAATATCAGTGATAAGTCGTCTATAACAAGCTATTATAAATTGTCCACTCGGAGGTATAAAACTTAATATAACATGGCCTCTGACCTTGAAGAATTTGCAATTTGGAACAAAAAAATTCCAGTTCTATTTTATTTTAAATGTTTATTGGAAAAATTAATTCTGTACCAAGATTTATCGTAGTTCCAAACTAAAACAGAAAAATTTATGGTGTCACTTTGATAAAACCTCATCTTTATATTTTCTCATAGTATTATCAGTGCATAGTAATATCTTTTTTGTGGCTTCTCTGCCATATGGGATACACTAATTAGTAAGATATCAGGTTATTTTATTACAAAAGCATTTTCTAAAAGAAGCAGTATTGTGTAGTGGCTAAAGTCATGTGCCCTGTTTCCAGAGAGCAGTTCAAACATAAGTTAACTGAGTGATCTTCAAGAATTACCCAAGCTCTCTGTGTCTCATTCTAAAAGTGAAGAATGATGATAAATATAAAGAAAATGTTGAGTTGAACAAAAAGGGAAAAGAAAATTGGTGTTATTAATTTAGGTCAAGTATCTTAACTAATTCAATTCCATAAAGAACACACAAAATGGAAAAAACATTACAGAGACAAGGTAGTTTTCCAGAACTGAAGACCTGAGCCTCTCTGAGGTGAAGGTCTACCATCTGAGAAAGTATTTTATAGTCATTGATGCTATAGTTAAAGCAGTTTATAAAAAATTCAGAAATACAATTGATTATTTTATATTGAACTTGCATATTTTGAATTTTTCAGTCTTAATGAGTTCAAGTAGTTCTTCTATAGATTCCTTTGGGTTTTGTATAAAACCAGTTATGTCATCTGTGAATAAAGAAAGGATTTTACTTCTTTTCCAAACTTTGTGCCTTTTCTTACTGTACATCCATGGCTGGACCTTCTGATACAATGTTGAATACAAGTTATGACAACGAATATTTTTGCTTTGTTCTCTGTCTTGAAGAATGCACTCAATTAATTATTAAGTGAAACATTAGCTATAGATTTTGGTAGGTACTCTTATTAAGTGGAGGGAATTTTTTTCTGTTCTAGGCTTGGTAAGAGTTTTTATGACTAAAGATTATTTTATTTTGTCAAATGCTTTTTTCTACATGTATTGTGATGGTCACATGATTTTTCTCCTTGATCCTGTTAATATGGTAAATAAAATTGATTGTTCAGTGTTAATCCTCAGATAAATCTCACATATTAATGATGCATTATTTTTGTTATATATTGGTAGACTGATTTGCTAACATTTTGTTAAGGGTTTTTGTGTCTATTCCTTAGCAAAATATTGGTCTCTAGCTCTTTTTCTTATAACAGGTTTTGCTATCAAGGTTAGTTGGGAAGTACTTGCTCTTCCAGTATTTTTTGAACAAATCTGCTTAATATTGGCATTATTTCTTCCCTTAATACTTGATAGAAGTCACCAGTGAAACCATATGGTTGAAAAAGCAAGACCTAATTTTATCTGTTTACAAGAGGTACATTGAAAATAAAAGGATGGAAAATAATCTATTATACAAACTGGAAGCATATGAAAGCTAGTGAGACTACAGCTTCATCAGAAAAATGTAAAATATAAGACGAAGACTATAAAGAGAGACGGAGATTTTCGATAATGATAAAAAGGATAATTCATCAGGAAGATGTAACAACCCTAAATGTGTATGCACCAAGTAAGAGATTCTAAATGTACAAAGCAAAACTCACATAATAAAGGACAGAAATAGAAACATTCACAACCATATCTAAAAAACACAATGCCTCTCTCTTGGAAATTGAAAAAGGTTAGAGGAAATTAGTAAGAATACAGAAGGTCTGAATATCACTCTCAATCACCTTGTTCTTATTGATATTTATTGAACACTATATCCAACAAATGCAGAACAGACACCTTTTCATATGCACATAGAATATATTCCAAAATAGATCATATATAGGACAATGAAACAATAAAATCCTTTAAAACTAAAAATTTTCCCCAAGCAGTGCATTAACTACATCCCACAAATTTTGTTATATTTTTATTTTTATTCAGCTCAAAATATTTTTAATTTGCTTGTGATTTCTTCTTCAACACATGGGTTATTTTTAAATGTCGTTTAATGTAGAACATTTAGCGATCTGCTAGTTTTTTTTTAATTCCTAATTTAATTATGCTGTAATCAGAGAATACATTTCACAGGCCAGCACAGGAGTTACTTGGCTTTCTTTTCAAATCAGGTAAGAGAGTGGGGGATACCTCAAAACAGTCACACAATTTTAGAATTTCTATTAACTCCTTAACAGAATCTGACATTAATCCTTCAGTCTGGTGAGTAAAGAGAGCAAAGAAGTTGAGAGTAATTGTAAACAGAGAGAGGCATTAGGGTAGTTTAGGTGCATCCATCACATGACCGAGCGAGGAACAAAACTTTCCTATGGTTAAACAATAAGACATATTGCTCATCACTGGGAAAGAAGACTTGAACTGCAAAAGAATGTGGGATTCACCATAGGGAAACAGCTGAAAGTGGCTAGAGGAAAATGTGCTGCAGAGGAATTTCTGTTTCCAGAGAATAAAGTTGTTTTATTGGGTCCTCATGTGATCTTGGCTGATGGTTGGCCAGTTTCTGCAGATACACATTTGTGCAAGAACTCTTTTTTAACCGACTGTGAGAATTAATTATATATATATATATATATAATATATACACACATATACAATTAAAATTATATGTAATTAATTAGATAATAAATATATAATTAATTATATATTTAAAAATATATATTTTTTGAGATGGAGTCTCGCTTTGTTGCCAAGCTAGAGTACAGTGGTTCAGTCTTGGCTCACTGCAACTCCACCACCCAGGTTCAAGCAATTCTTCTGCCTCAGCCTCCCAAACAGCTGGGACTACAGGCATGCGCCACCACACTCAGTTAATTTTTGTATTTTTAGTAGAGACAGGGTTTCACCATATTGGCCAGGATGGTCTCCATCTCTTGACCTTGTGATTTGCCTGCCTTGGCCTGCCAAAGTGCTGGGATTACAGGCATGAGCCACTGAGCCTGCTCTAATTTTATATGTTAACTTAACTGGGCTAAGGGATGCCCATATTGCTGGTAAAATGTTATTTCTCTGTGTGTCTGTGTGGGTATTTCCTGAAAAGATTAGTATTTGAATCAGGAGACTAAGTAAAGAAGATCCAAGCTCCCCAATGTGAGCAGGTATAATCCAACCCATTTAGGACCTAGAACAAAAGACAGATAAAGATTGAATTCTTCCTCTATCTTCTTGAGCTGAGGCCCATTTTTCTCCTACCCTTGGACACAGGAGCCTTTGCTTTTTGGTCCTTCAGATTTCAAGGAGTTACACCTCTGACTGCCCCCATTATTCCCATGCCTTCAGCCTTGGACTGAGAGTTCCACCATCAGCTCCCCTGGTTCTCATTCAGACTGGATTATACCTCCGGCTTTCCTGCTCTCTAGCCTGCAGATATCATATCATGATACTTCTCAGCTTATATAATAACATTAGCCATTTTCCTCAATAAATCCCCTCCAATCTATCATATTATCTATCATATTATCTATCTATCTATCTATCTATCTATCTATCTATCTATCTATCTATCTATCTAATCCATCCATCCTGTTACTCTAGAGAATACCAATTGATACAATGACTTTTGAAATTTTAATAAAGTTTTCAGTCTATTTAAAACTAGACTTAGACACATAATGTTTTCATGTCAGCATATGATATCTTTCTAACTGGTATAATTTTATAAGGGAAAATCTGAAGTTGCAGTGACTATTTTGAGAAAACTTTGACATTTTTGAGTGTATTTAAGAGGCACCTTAGAACAAACAAGAAGAAAAAGAAAAGAAGATAAAGAAAGAAAGAGAAACCCCTTATGAACAGATTCTGTCTTGTCTGCCTACAAAGAAAGTTATGATATTTACTATAATAGATCTCCTTACTTTTGTTTGAAGGTAACTTCTCATAATTCCTTTTTTACCTTCCTATCCTTATCTTTCCATTTTTTCTTTGGAGATTTTACAGATAAACTGATCATAACTTTTTGATATTTGAATAGTTTAATTGTATTAAAATAATTTCAAGCAAAATTTGTTATATTTTGAATAAGTAAGAGTAATTTAATTTAAAATGTAAAATGACTACATTTCTCTCTCTGATATGGTATCTATGTGAAAATAGCATAAGCGTAATATTTTTATTAAAAGAAAATATGGTTTTAATATTTCATGATTTAAACTTTATAAAATTATCGTAATAGCAATAGGTACCCTAAACTATTACTGCTTCCACAAGGCTTTCAAATTACAAAAACATAAAACTGTATTCAGCCACATGAAATAATATTAAGCATCCGTTAAATGATTTAGTGTTATGAATTATTTTAATGCTACCATGCTACCAACCATGAAGTCCTAATGGCTAGCTTAAATTATAATTTCCAGATTTTTATTTAACTTAAAACTTTTGACTATTATTAAAGCAAGTTAACTGATAAATGATATTTGATTACTTGAAAATTTTTAAGAAAAAGATACAGGCGTACATTACCATACAGTTTTAAAATGTAATTTAAAACTTTTATATGTAGAATGGCTATCAAGTAATGCTATATGCAAATGTCTTGAGGATCATATATTTTTACTTTTCCCGTAAAATTTGTGAAAGTTCTAAAAAAGATGTGCTTATAGAAAATATAGCTCTTATTGATTTTTCATCTTCTAGTTCTATTTTGCCCAAACACTCAGTTGGTTATTTTGGTTAAAAGTGGTAATTAATATAAAGAGTTGAGATAATGCTATCTATAATACTTACATAGGAATAAAAGTATGCACAAGAATTATAAGTAGTTTGTATAAGCTGCAAAGTTAATATAAATTTTGTAATATATACATGAATGTGCTAATTAATTTATTTCTTAAAGCTAATAAAGTTTTCATTTTATCCTTTATTTTTCTATACTCATAAATACTTGTGTATGCCTAATTAAACATGAGTATTAAAGATTAATTGAAAGATTTATAATTAATAAAAAGATAATAGAAACAAACTTAAAATACCGTCCATGTAAAAGGTTGGCATAGGTCATCTCAGTTTGTCTATGTTTCTAGTGCTGATGGAGAATGAAGAAATGTATGAAATATATTTATTCCACTCATATTTCTCATATACAAACTGTCTTCAAAATTGTTTTGGGTACTGTCGTCCCAGAGCGAGTGAATTTATTCCTAATGTAAAAAGCTCATAAAATGTTACAACTTAGGCCGGGCGCGGTGGCTCATGCCTATAATCCCAGCACTTTGGGAGGCCGAGACGGTTGGATCACGAGGTCAAGAGATCAAGACCATCCTGGTCAAAATGGTGAAAACCCGTCTCTGCTAAAAATACAAAAAAAATTAGCTGGGCATGGTAGCAAGTGCCTGTAATCCCAGCTACTCGGGAGGCTGAGGCAGGAGAATTGCTTGAATCCAGGAGGCAGAGGTTGCAGTAAGCTGAGGTCACACCACTGCACTCCAGCCTGGGTAACAAGAGCGAAACTCCATCTCAAAAAAAAAGTTATAACTTATTACATGGAAAAAATAAAGAAATAAATTCAGAATCTGGGGTGTCTTGTCATAAAATGTCCAAGTTCTCTATCCAGGTAGAATTTCCTTGTATCACCAAAAATATTTTACTGACCCTCTGAACTTTTTTGTTTACTGAATCATTTTGACAGAAAATTTTATTATTTTTGAAAGAAAAGTAATTTCCTAATAAACATTTTAATTATGTGTTTATGAAATATTGCTAATAATGACTTTGTAGATATCATGACTTATGTTAGTATTTTACTGGATTAACAACCTTTATTATTTCTTTTCCAAATTCAAGTAGCAACTCAAAATAATAAAACTTTTAAGATTTCATTTAAACCTAAACTATATTTGCTCCTCCATAATAGAAGTGAAAAGATAATGGAACTGTTTGTGATTCATTCTTCAAAGCTTAATTAACTCAAAATTAAAGGTTCTGTATTTATCTAACTTAGAATTTTAAAAAAATAACAAAAAAGAAATTCAGTCCTTCTAAATTAATAAAATATTTATATTAACATAATAAAATAGCTATGTTTAATGATTGCGTATTTCTCAGGAACATACTGTGTTCTCTACAAAAAACAATGAATAATAAGTCAAATAAGTGACTTTTTTTCTGAGTTATTAATTTATTATTCTTACTAATCAGGAATAATCATAGTGCTATTATACAAATCAAAATGTTTATACTGTACGTATGTTTGTGTGTATGTATTTATTTATGACAGAGTCTCGTAGCTCTGTTGCCCAGTTGGAGTGTAATGGTGCGAACTAGGCTCACTGCAACCTCTGCCTCCCAGGCTCAAGCAATTCTCTGCCTTGCCTCCCAAATAGCTGGGATTACTGGTACCCACCACCATATCTGGCTAATTTTTGTATTTTTTGTATAGGTGGGGTTTTATCATCTTGGCCAGGCTGGTTTTTAACTCCCGACCTGGTGATCCACTTGCCTCGGCCTCCCAAAGTGCTGGGATTATAGGTGTGAGCCACAGAGCCCAGCCAATTTACACTGTATATAACATGTTCTTTGTCCCAGGACAATCATGAATTGTATCCTCAAAAATTAATTTTGTGTTATAGGTAAATAGACAATTTCAATCGATACCATTAAAATGTTCTGGGAGATTTCATCTTGCAGAAAAGACATGAGAAAAAAATCTCCCTTAAGACAGTGAAAGGGATGTTATCTGTTACTTTAAAAACTAACGACAGTGAAATGCTAGAGTGTTTTTACTCAGATGTATCCTTTTGGAGACTTCAAGCTGAAGACATTTAGGAATCCTCCAGAAGTGGACAAACCTTGAGAGTATGATAAAGTGTTTGCCAAAGACCTTCAGATCAGGTAGACAATTGCAAGAAGTAGATATCTTGCACCTAATTCCAACAGAACAAAGAACCAGATAGCTATAGTCACAAACAGTCATGCTTCAGAGTGTACATTTTTGTTTATTTTCCTATTTTCTTTCTTCTTTCCTGTTTTAAAGTTTTGGATTATTAACAGATATTTTTGAGTTGGTAACTGTGATTCTTAAAAGTTTCTATCCTTAATATTGCTTTTTGCATTTATAAGCCTTGATGCAATTCAAATACTGGCAGCAATTTAATTTCTTATGATTTAGTTAAAACCTATCTAGCCATTCAGTTTGTACTCATTTTTATTTCAATTCTACTCCGCTTCCTTTGATACCAGTTTATAAAAATAATTGACTTTGTTTCCTGGATATTTGAACTAACTGCTTAAGCATTAATTGAGGGTAAACCACACAATAAGCCAGAGAACCAGAAATCTAAAACCCCTTTAAGGATGTACCTATACAGGAAAGCTCCTGTCTTCACAGAATCAGCACTCAGAGTCCTTTCATAGAGCTTGTTCGGGTAGTAAAATTTTCATAAAAAACAGAGTTTGCAGAAAAGCTAAAGACGTCCTGGTGTATAATTGTGAGGTTGATGTTTCAGTTTTATGGAAGTGATTAGAAATCCATACCACTTAGGCTCATCTCTTAATTTTTGCTATGGGGTACCTGATGATCGATGTACTAAACGTTTCATTATCTAATGCATGACAATGCTTGATGAGTCATGGCAGAACATTAAAATACTATTCAAAAACACCATTTGGTTATGATGGCTAAAACAGATCATTGAGTAGCCTTTAATAACTCTTGCCAAATTTGGGACACCAAAGCCCATTGGTTACTACCTATAATTTAGACAGGATCTGTTACTCAATAAACTGATACCTGTCATTAAGTTCGTCTTTGATATTATCCAGAATCCTGTTAGGACTATCAATTTTCCTCCATTGACAAAAAAATAGAAAAAAATAATTTTAGAAAAAGAAAACTGGGTCTTAGTTTGAGTTAAAAAAAAATTAGATACTAAAAGGAGTTTTGGATTAGATTAATTTTTTCAGTCCAAGCTTCTTTGTTTCACACTTTGTTTCACTCTTTATACTAGAGCTCTGAAAACTGGGTAGATAGCTACTTGCTATAACACAGTACAGTGCAAAGACCAGGAGGATAACAAGATAATACGCCATAGAATGCACCCAAAAGGTTCATGAAATTGGACAAGTGGTCATTCAAAACAGAGTTGCTTTAAATATAACAATAATCTTGAAGTAGAATATGTGTTGTCTTAGGTGAAGAACATTGTATTTTCATTTGAACATAATCTCTATGATTCCAAAAAAACAAAAATAATTTTATAAAAAAATAGTAAAATTAGATAATTTATTTAATGTCTCTATATCTGGTACTACAGATTCTTCAGATTAGGGGTGAGTGCTCTTGGCTTAATTGATGTACTCTTGGTTCTAAACTTGGAAGCAGACACAATCTAATGATAACAGTCCCCCATTGCATCAATTATAGGAATCAAATTGTGATCTCTAGTTTTAAGTGCTTCTCCACAGTCACTGTTCTGTCTCATTAAATGATGCAACAGATACTTTTCCAACAAAAAGAACTAGAATATATGCCACTTGCAGAAATTAGAATGACTACTATCAGAAACTCTATACTTGATCATGACATATCAAACAGAAGATCTGAATTAATCATTCCCAGACAATAATAGTCTGTATTCAGGCATAGGGTTAGAAATAACCAAATGAATGAATAATATTAAGAACTAAAATGAATACAATTTTTGACATAAACACTACTGAGAACTGGATTACTTTCTTATATTTAAATTAAACAACATTGAGACAGTGAATTCTTTCCCATCTTCTTATTAAAATATAGAAGAAGCAAAAAAACTTGACTATTCTCTAGGAAATATTTACTTCTGAAAGATAATTCTGTGAACCCCAAATTTCTTCTCTTGACACTAACATATTGCTTATCAAGACCCACTTCATTGTGCCCTCCAATCCCACCCTTTCTCTCTCCTTGCAAAATGGGCTTTAAAATCTCAGATGAGTTTCTTAAACCCTAAAAATTCATCACCTTTCTATTCTGGACTAATACTAAGATTATCTCAAGGTGGTATTTTCTTCTACTGAACTAGGCTTAAGGAATTCAGCTTTGCTTCATCAAGTCTCTGCTTATCTTTAAAAAGCATTCTGTCTTTTAGAGAATCAACAGTTGACATATTAAAATTATTCCGTGTAATTAAGTAAAATATGTTAGTTACAGGGAGATGGATTAGATAAGGTAAAGTTATTTCACAGAATATTTACAAATGGTCATGAAAGAAAAGAAAGGGAAAGAGAATTAATGTGTATTTGGTAACAGTGAGAAATACTATTTGATTTAAAAATAAATTATCTCATTTAATTCTCAAAAAAACCTGACAATTTTCCAAAAGCTTAGGTAGAAATAGAACTAGTAAGATTATATATCTTGCCTAAGCCTCCATGTTTAGTTGTAATAAGTGGGATGAGGGATGTGATAAGAGATCAGGTCTTCTAACTATCTGTCTTGTGTTTCTACTTTTCTGTCCAACTCTGCTATGCTCAAATATTTACTCAGAATGAACCCCAAGACTTAGAACAAAAATTTTAAGGTGAAGATGTAAAGATAATAATACTTTTATGGAAAATACAAAAACAATGTGAAACATTGATGTGAAACAAACTCAATGAAGATTTAGAAAACCACCTGAATTTATTTAGAGCTATTAAAGATATTTATTCAGTAGTTTAAAATCTACCTCCCTAAAATGAAACAAATGCCACCCTAAATTGTATGTGTGTGTGTGTGTGTGTGTGTGTGAGAGAGAGAGAGAGAGAGAGAGAGAGAGAGAGAGAAGAAAGAAGGCAAAGGAAGGGAAGAGAGAGTTTTCCCAACTAATATGAAGTCACTGTAACTTTTATACCAAAGAACAAGACAAGGGCAATGTGAGAGAAGAAAATTAGAGTCTAATTTCATTCATAAACAAAGTTGAAATATCATGAATAAAATATTAGCAAACTAAATCCAGTCAGATATAAATATTTATATCTTTTATGATCAATATAAGTTTCAAAGTATTCCAGACTGCATGGTTGGTTTAACACTACTGTCTTATTGTAATTTCCCCAATGAATATATTAGAGGATAAAAATAATGCAACCACTCCAATATGTGCAGAAATATTTTAGATGAATTTCAACTCCAAAGTCTTTATTTGTCAACAAATGAGGAATACCAATATTTCTCTCTTTAACCTGAGAGAGTTTAAAGAAGTAAATATCATGGTTAATGGTGAACATAAAAAACACTCCCTTTATAGCCAAAACCAAAATAAATGAATTTACTATCAAGATTTGTATTTAACATTTTGCTGGAACTTCTGAACAGCCGTAATAAGAAAAAAAAATGATTACAAGATTACAGAAGATGTTTAGATAACCATAGCCTTTAATCCTCCTACTTTCTATGAAATCTCTCTCTCTTTCTTTCTTTCTCTCTCTCTCTCTCTCTCTCTGTGTGTGTGTGTGTGTGTGTGTGTGTATAAAATCCTCTGGATTTGTAGTGATATTAAAGCTCATTTTTGGAATTTACTGGTGAGAACATATTCTCAAATTTAACTGGACTTTGAATTCTCATTTTGCCTAAGAAAAATGCCTAACAGAAGAATTTTTCATATACAAGCAACATAAAAACTTCTCAACAGATTTAGAATTGAACAGAACTGAATAGAATCACATATGTGGTTGCAGGACCTGAAAACACAAATCTAGCTATACTTTTTTCAAGAAATGTATAACTCTACACTATCCTAGGTGGTAATAAATTGATGCACAGTAGACTCTTTCAAACTAGCAAGCAGGTTTGGTATTCATTTATTTATTCAATCATTCAATGAATATATCCTGAACAAACTTATTCAATTTAATATTTTACCTACCAACTTAAAAAGATGAACAAATCCCATTTATTAAGAGAAATTTATTTACTAATATCTGCACAATTTATAGGTAAAAATTGATATGTGTTGGTAATTTTCACTAATACCAACAGATGATTTTATATGATTCATATATTGACATACTATTTTTTAAAAAACATCAGTAACATAATGTATAACATATTTTGATATATCTTTAAATCCATTAGTTTCATAGGTACTGAAATATATTGCTAGGTTGTGCAAGCACACTCTGAACTTTTGGCTGTTTTCCATGAGCAAACATTACCTCTTCGTTCTGAACTGTTATTATTTTTAAAATACAGATATGGTAAAAAGATCATATTGAAAATGTAGTCTGTAAAATTATTTTTATTATTCTTATTATAAAAGCATTTTAGATGGATAAACAATAAAAAAATGTTTTTGTCAAAAAAATACAAAGTTTGCATTGTTTGGTATCTATATCATTTATACTATTGCCTCTAATTTTTGCTTTATGACCTTATCTATTATCTATTTTAGATTCTCAAAATGACTGCTTTGCCCTTTTAAATTCAATGCACTAAAATTATTACTGTTACAGTAAATATTGTTAAAAAGCAGTTTTAATAGAATTATTTTTAGTCTTTTGGTAGTTAAGGCTTAATCACATTGATGAAGCTTAAAGCAAGCACTAAATATACCACGGAATACTATGCAGCTATAAATAAGAATTAGATTATGTCCTTTGCAGGGACATGGATGGAGCTGAAAGACATTATCCTTAGCAAACTAACACAGGAACAGAAAAACAAACACTGCATGCTCTCACTTATAAGTGGGAGTTAAATAATGAGAACACAAGTACACATAGATGGAAACAACCCACACTGGTGCCTTTTGCAGGGCAGAGGGTGGGAGGAGGGAAGAGATCAGGAAAACAAGTTATGGGTACTAGCCTTAATACCTGGGGGACGAAATAATCTGTACAAGAAACCCCCATAACACAAGTTTGCCTACATAACAAACCTCCATATGTACCCTGAACTTAAAATAGGCACATATACACCATGGAATGCTATGCAGTCATAAAAAGTGATGAGTTCCTGTCCTGTAGAGACATGAATGAATCTGGAAACCATCATTCTCAGCAAACTGACACAAGAACAGAAAATCAAACACCGCATGTTCTCACTCATAGGTGGGTGTTGAACAATGAGAACACATGGACACAGGGAGGGGAGCATCACACACTGGGGTCTGTTGGAAGGGAACTAGGGGAGAGACAGTGAGGGGTAGGGAGGTTAGGGAGGGATAACATGGGGAGAAATGCCAGATGTAGGTGACAGGGGTATGGAGGCAGCAAACCATATTGCCATGTGTGTACCTTTGCAACAATCCTGCATGATCTGCACATGTACCTGAGAACTTAAAGTAAAATTTAAAAAAAGAAAGAAAAAAACAAAAAAATGAATGAATCACTTTAATCCAATAAAAGCTTTACTTAAAAACAAAAGTTTAAAAAAGTAATTTTAAATACTTGAATATTAGACATTTTCTGCTTCTCACTTCTGAATTTTCCTCTTCAGTCAAACTTTTTTATGCGTGTGCCAGTGTGCAGCCCAGTCTGACTATATTGTTAGGTCCACTGGCTTTCTGTAATCATCTTTAAATTTAAAAACCATCCCAGAAGCTGAGATGCCAGTGGCTGCATTGTGCCATGTCCGAAGTACCCTAAGAAAGGTGGTCACAGGTATTGTATACATACAACTAGAGCTCAAAGCTAAGACAGAAAGGGTAATTTGGATTTCATAGACATAAAGAAACAGGAATCTAATAGCATTCATAGTTAGGTTGGCAGAGCCTCTGCTTATCCAGGAAGCATAAAAGATACAAGGTTTCAATAGAGCCATAAATTAGGTATGAACAGCAACATTCTTTCAGAACCAAGGGGTATTTTTACTAATCAAAGCATAGATGAAATCTGTAACAGAACAGCTGAGCCACATGGGAAAACATATTTTTAAGAAATCTGTTTGCAACATTTAAAAATGATTATCCAAAAATCTTGCAGACCATATAAATACATAATGTATTATCTAAAGTTTTCAAAATCAACATAAAAAGTAGATGACAATATAGCTTGTCATTTCTATTTCTATAGGAAACTCTATAGCCAGACTACTTAGAACACTTCATGGCTCTTTCACTTTTTACCCTTGTGACCTTAACAAATCACTTATAATCTTTTTGCATCTCAGTTTCCATATCTGTAAAATGAGTATATTAAGAGAAAACAATTCTCTTTGTCTAATTGGACTATAATAAAAATTAAATGTTTTGATAGATAAAAATTATTTAGAGTAGTATATGACAGATTGTAAGTACTTCCAAAATGTTAATTTTTATTCAATATTAGCTTTAATGTCACTAAGTATAAGTGAGTTAAATTGTTCTAACACACTGAAAAGACTCAGACTGGGTCAAAAAACAAAGTAACTACAAGCTATTTATAAGGGTCACACTCAAAACAAAATGACAGGAAAGATTAAATATAAAGTTTAGACAAAAATATATCAGCAAATAAGAACAAAAAAAGAAGTCCAACATTAAGATAATATTATTTAAAACTTATTTCCTCTTGCCAGTGGCAGGGGTTGAGGCATTTTCCAGCCCCATGGTGAGGTACTAGATTAGAAAATAAATAAGTAAAACAATAAAAAGAGTTTTATAAAATATAATGTTTTAAAAGCATGTTTGGCTGGGCACAATGGCTCATGCCTGTAATCCCAGCATTTCAAGAGGCAGAGGCAAGGGAATCACTTGAGATCAGGCATTCATGACCAGCCTGGCCAACATGGTGAAACCCTATCTCTACTAAAAACAGAAAAATTTTTAGTGTGGTGTGGTGGCACATGCCTGTAATCCCACCTACTTGGGAGGCTGAGGTAGAAAAAATGATTGAACCTGGGAGGTGGAAGTTGCAGTGAGTTGAGGTCACACCACTGCACTCCAGCCTAGGTGACAGAGGGATATTTTGTCTCAAAAATAAAATTAATAAATAACATAAAAGATAAAAAAGCGTGTTTTAAAGCAAATCACTTTAAATTGGACAGATACAGTAATATAATTTTAATAGAAAAAGTTATAATAATCATTCATCTTTATGTAACAACAGCATATTAACATATGATTTGCATAAATGTTAGAAACAAGAAAATTAAAACAAAAAGGACAGTAGTAGTAGATTTAACTCATTTTTAAAGAAAGCATTTTACAGAACAAACAAAAAATGCATAAGGAATGACACCTGAATACTACATTATTGTTGATTTAATAGTTCCAGGTCAAATTTGGTACCTTATGGAAACTTTAAAGTAATCATGGAATATTTAAAAATATTAACCAGATATTATCCCACAAAAAAGACTTAACAAGTTTTCAAAATACATTTTTAAATATTCTACTTCTTTGATCTTGTTGCATTAAAATTAGAAAGTATTAATAAAAAGCAAAAAGGAAACAAAAAACTTTCAATTATTTGGAAATCATAGAAATGCTCTGCTTAACTCTTGGTCTAAGAGAATATTAAAATTTTATTTTTAATTGATTTTAATTCTAAAATTAGAAACTATTTAGCAAAATGGTAATCATAAAATTACATATTTATTAATCCCATATATGGTCATTATTTTAGTCACTGAGACTCCAATGATGAAAAAGATAAATTTGGTACTTGCTTGGATGGCACTTACTGACTGGTTGGGGAAAAGTGAGAGGCATTTACTCATGAACTAAATCACTCATTCACTCAGTAAACCCAAGTCATGAAATCACTAAAGTGGGGCCAAACATTCTAAGAAGAGAACAAAATATGACGATAATAGAACAGTGGTTTAGAGTACTAAAAGAGGTTAAAGGATAAAAATTAATGTAAAATGACTTCTTAAAAAATAAAATCAGTAAAGTGGGCTTTACCTCTCTAATTACATAAAATGATTAATCAAAATTATATAAAATTTTTTTAAAATGATAGAGAAAATTTTAAATGCTATAAGGGAATACTTGGCACTCAGATAACTATAAATTTAATAAATATTTATTAACCATGTATCACAGTGCAGGTATTGTGCCAGGTGTTGAGGACAATACTGTGTCCTATTCTCACATAGCTCAGAGTCTAGTGTGGAAGCTACAAGAAGTATCTGGGGAAGTACAATATAATGTGATCATTGCTGGAGGGATGGAGGGACACAACAGGTGCTATACGCACACCTGAGTGGCCACTTGCCACAGGAAGAAATGCATGGGGTCCTAGCCAGTGGGAACAGTTTGCACAAAGTCTCTAAGGTTATAGAGAAGCCATTGTATTACATAATGGAAAGGTTCAGTCTGGCTGATACAGAGAGAAGAAAAATATTAAAAATTTAAAAAGAGGCTGTATCGGAAAAAAAAAAGACTTTCAATCAGAAAGTCTTGTAAGACATGATAATGGTTTTGTATTAAACCTTAAGTCAACAAGGGAGGCTTTGGAGTGATATGAGTATGAAACAGATATGATCAGACTTAAGATTAAGATGTAAAACAGATTGTAAACACACTAAGCAGGATGATTATGAGTTTGAGTTCATCAAGCAGTCAGACAGAGCATAGTAAAATCCAAAGGTAGAGATTGGGCTTTTAGGGAAAGTGGTGGCAGGGGTCTAAACACTTCACTATTACGTAATTTATCAGAGCTCTGCATTGAGGGTTATATCACATCAGCTCACCTTTGATAACAACATGGCATTTTCTCTTTGCTTTTATAAAAAGGGGAAAGAAGAAACTGTCAGAGGAGGACCTTGGCCTCCCTGAGGCCCTGGCCATAATGATGTCAAACAGAACCAGAACATCTCCCTCATCCACAATCATCAAGATGACATCAAACCCTGAGATAAACCTTGTAGCTACAAGTCAAATAATTTTGAAAAATGAGGAGAGATGAGGTCTTACGGCAAAATTCTGAGGCATATCAACAATGAGATGATTTGAGTTCAAGCTGTGTAAAGACTGAGAGGTAGTCAGAAAGCAAGGACCAATATGAGTAGGATATGGTATCATATAAAAGAGCAGGAAAGAAAATTTTATGGAAAATGTGCTTACTGTGGTCATTTGTGGCCTCAGTAAGGGCAAGTGAAGTCAAGCAATGAAGACAAATCCATATATGGATTGAATTAAGATATAAAGGAATTTCAAAAAGTACAGACATAAAGAAAAGACAAATATTTAAGGTGATAGATATTCCAATTACCCTGATTTAATCTGTACACATTATATGTATGTATAAAATTATCATGGGTACTCTGAAAATATGTACCTCTGTTAAGATTCAATAAAAAAATGAAAAAAAGAAGTGCAGGCAGTCAATGTATACAATTTCCTCAAAAGGAGTAATTTTTATTTTTCTGAGGGCACATGTATTATTTAATATGAAAATAAAATACTCTGTTTGCAAAAATTTACTTTACACACAATCTTTAAGACCAATGTTTGTAGAACTGACGTGAGTACATCTTTTTTGCAGCAGTAGGCCCAGCAATATAAATCTTTGCAAATGAGCAGGGTGCATACCTGTAAGAGAGGGAGAGGGAGCCGAAGGTGACATGTGAGAGAGAGATGTATGAATAGAAAGGCATCACGGTGGCAAATATTGTATTGACTTTTTTAGAGATGGAAGGGTGTTGATAGAAGAGATGATGACACTTGATGCAATTCTTCAGTTTAAACAACCAAGAAAAACTTCACCCAAGCCATCTAGAATATCAATAGGGCTCCTTTGGTCAGTACATTAACCATTAAAGGGAGTTTTACAGGTGAAAATAATATTTCTTGGCCAGGCACAGTGGTGCACACCTGTAATCCCAGCATTTGGGAAGTCAAGGAGGGCAGTTGACTTCAGGCCCGGAGTTTGAGATCGGACTGGCCAATGTGGCAAAACCCCACCTCTACTAAAAAGACAGAAATTAGCCAGGCATGGTGGCATGCACCTGTAATCCTGGCTATTCAGGAGGCTGAGGCATTGAGAATTGCTTAAACCCAGGAGGTGGGGGTCACAGTGAGCTAAGAGCGTGCCACTACACTCCAACCTGGGTGACAGAGCAAGGCTCTGTCTCAAAAAAAAAAAAAAAAAAGTAACAATAATATTTCTTGCAGCAAGGCTGCAGCTAAATAATGACAGGAGCATTGGGAAATCTCATTGCTGCCTCTGTGGTTTACCATCTCCCGATTTATATTTTTATAATTTTTTTATTTCCATAGGTTTTTGGGGAGCAGGTGGTATTTGAGTACAAGAGTAAGTTCTACAGTGGTGATTTGTGAGATTTTGGTGCACCCATCACCCAAGCAGTATACACTGAACCCAATTTGTAGTGTTTTATCCCTTATCCTTTTCCCACCCTCCCCACTGAGTCCTCAGAGTCCTTGGAATCATTTTTATGCCTTTGCATCCCCAAAGGTTAGCTCCCATTTATTAATAAGAACATAAGAACAAAAAAAGAAGAGATGAGATCCAAGATGGCTGATCGCTAACAGCTCGGGATTGTAGCTCCCAGTGAGAGCACAGAGAACGAGAGGACGCCACGCTTTCAGACGAATTTTCATCGCTCATGGACCAGAAGATTCCCAGTGGAGGGGCCCCACGGGTTGCCAGCACGACTCTCGTGGCCGGCACAGCAGTTTTGCCTGCGCCTTGGTGTGGCAGCTCTTCATGCAGAGTAAACGGGAGGAGATTCCCGGGCAGAAGAGGAGCACCATCAGTCTTTTTTTTTTTTTTTTTTTTTTTTTTTGTAGGAGAGTTCCTTTTTTTTTTTTTTCCTTTTTATTGCATTTTAGGTTTTGGGGTACATGTGCAGAACGTGCAAAACAGTTGCATAGGTACACACATAGCAGTGTGTTTTGCTGCCTTCCTGCCCCTCACCCACATTTGGCATTTCTCCCCAGGCTATCCCTCTCCAGCTCCCCACCCCCACTGTCCCTCCCCATTCCCCCAAATGGACCCCGCTGTGTACTACTACCTTCCCTGTGTCCATGTGTTCTCATTTTTCCTCACCCGCCTATGAGTGAGAATATGTGGTATTTCATTTTCTGTTCTTGTGTCAGTTTGCTGAGAATGATGTTCTCCAGTTTCATCTATGTCCTGACAAAGGACACAAACTAATCATTTTTGATTGCTGTATAGTATTCCATGGTGTATATGTGCCACATTTTCCCAGTCCAGTCTATCATTGATGGGCATTTGGGCTGGTTCCAGGTCTTTGCTATTGTAAACAGTGCTGCAATGAACATTCGTGTGCATGTGTCCTTATGGTAGAACGATTTATAGTCCTTTGGATATATACCGAGTAATGGGATTGCTGGGTCAAATGGAATTTCTATTTCTAAGGCCTTGAGGAATTGCCACACTGTCTTCCACAATGAATGAACTAATTTACACTCCCACCAACAGTGTAAAAGTGTTCCTATTTCTCCACATCCTCTCCAGCACCTGTTGTCTCCAGATTTTTTAATGATCGCCATTCTTTTTTTTTTTTTTTTTTTTTTTTTTTGAGACGTACTTTCACTCTTGTTACCCAGGCTGGAGTGCAGATTCAGGCAATTCTCCTGCCTCAGCCTCCTAAGTAGTTGGGATTACAGGCACGCGCCACCATGCCCAGCTGATTTTTTGTATTTTTAGTAGAGACGAGGTTTCACCATGTTGACCAGGATGGTCTCCATTTCTTGACCTCGTGATCCACCCGCCTTGGCCTCCCAAAGTGCTGGGATTACAGGCTTGAGCCACTGCGCCCGGCCCTAATGATCGCCATTCTAACTGGCGTGAGATGGTGTCTCATTGTGGTTTTGATTTGCATCTCTCTAATGACCAGTGATGATGAGCATTTTTTCATATGTTTGTTGGCCTCATGTATGTCTTCTTTTGTAAAGTGTCTGTCTATATCTTTTGCCCATTTGTGAATGGGCTTGTTTTTTCCCCATAAATCTGTTTGAGTTCTTTGGAAATTCTGGATATCAGCCCTTTGTCAGATGGGTAAACTGCAAAAATTTTTTCCCATTCTGTTGGTTGCCGATTCACTCTAGTGACTGTTCTTTTGACATGCAGAAGCTGTGGAGTTTGATTAGGTCCCATTTGTTTATTTTGGCTTTTGTTGCCAATGCTTTTGGTGTTTTGGTCATGAAGTCCCTGCCTACTCCTATGTCCTGAATGGTTTTGCCTATATTTTCTTCTAGGGTTTTTATGGTGCCAGGTCTTATGTTTAAGTCTTTAATCCATCTGGAGTTAATTTTAGTGTAAGGTGTCAGGAAGGGGTCCAGTTTCTGCTTTCTGCACATGGCTAGCTGGTTTTCCCAACACCATTTATTAAACAAGGAATCCTTTCCCCATTGCTTGTTTTTGTCAGGTTTGTCAAAGATTAGATGGTTGCAGATATGTTGTGTTGCCTCCGATGCCTCTGTTCTGTTCCATTGGTCTATATCTCTGTTTTGGTAGCAGTACCATGCTGTTTTGGTTACTGTAGCCTTGTTATATAGTTTGAAGTCTGGTAGTGTGATGCCTCCTGCTGTGTTCTTTTTGCTTAGAATTGACTTGGCTATGCGGGCTCTCTTTTAGTTCCATATGAAGTTCATGGTGGATTTTTCCAGTTCTGTAAAGAAAATCAATGGTAGCTTGATGGGGAGAGCATTGATTCTGTAAATTACTTTGGGCAGTATAGCCATTTTCATGATATTGATTATTCCTAACCACGAACATGGAATGTTTCTCCATTTGTTTGTGTCCTCTCTTATTTCGTTGAGCAGTGGTTTGTAGTTTTCCTTGAAGAGGTCCCTTACGTTCTTTGTAAGTTGTATTCCTAGGTATTTTATTATTTTTGTAGCAATTGTGAATGGCAGTTCATTCTTGATTTGGCTCTCTATAAGTCTGTTATTGGTGTATAGGAATGCTTGTGATTTTTGCACATTGATTTTATATCCTGAGACTTTGCTGAAGTTGCTTATCAGTTTCAGGAGTTTTTGGGCTGAGACGATGGGGTCTTCTAGGTATACTATCATGTCATCTGCAAATAGAGACAATTTGGCTTCCTCCTTTCCTATTTGAATATCCTTTATTTCTTTTTCTTGCCTGATTGCTCTGGCTAGAACTTCCAGTACTATATTGAATAAGAGTGGTGAGAGAGGATATCCTTGTCTAGTGCCAGATTTCAAAGGGAATGCTTCCAGTTTTTGCCCATTCAGTATGATATTGGCTGTTGGTTTGTCATAAATAGCTTTTATTACTTTGAGATACATTCCATCGATACCGAGTTTATTGAGGGTTTTTAGCATAAAAGGCTGTTGAATTTTGTCAAAGACCTTCTCTGCGTCAATTGAGATAATCATGTGGTTTTTGTTTTTGGTTCTGTTTATGTGGTTAATTATGTTTATAGACTTGTGTAGGTTGAACCAGCCTTGCATCCCCAAGATGAATCATACTTGATCATGATGGACAAGTTTTTTGATGTGCCGTTGCAGTTGGCTTGCCAATATTTTATTGAAGATTTTTGCATCTATGTTCTTCATGGATATTGGCCTGAAGTTTTCCCTTCTTGCTGAGTCTCTGCCGGGTTTTGGTATCAGGACGATGTTGGTCTCATAAAATGATTTGAGAAGGATTCCCTCTTTTTGGATTACTTGGAATAGTTTCAGAAGGAATGGTACCAGCTCCTCTCTGTGTGTCCGGCAGAACTCAGCTGTGAACCCATCTCGACCTGGGCTTTCTTTGTGTGGTAGGCTCCCAATTGCTGCCTCAACTTCAGAGCTTGTTATTGGTCTATTCATAGTTTCGGCTTCCTCCTGGTTTAGACTTGGGAGGACACAGATGTCCAGGAATTTATCCATTTCTTCCAGGTTTACTAGTTTATGTGCATAGAGTTGTTTGTAGTATTCTCTGATGATGGTTTGAATTTCTGTGGAATCTGTGGTGATTTCCCCTTTAGCGTTTTTTATTGCATCTATTTGGTTGTTCTCTCTTTTCTTTTTATCAGTCCTGCTAGTGGTCTGTGTATTTTGTTGATCTTGTCAAAAAACCAGCTCTTGGATTTATTGATTTTTTTGAAGGGTTTTTCGTGTCTCTATCTCCTTCAGTTCTGCTCTGATCTTAGTTATTTCTTGTCTTCTGCTAGGTTTGAGTTTTTTTGATCTTGTTCCTCTAGCTCTTTCAATTTTGATGATAGGGTGTCAATTTTGGATCTCTCCACTCTTCTCATGTGGGCACTTATTGCTATATATTTTCCTCTAGAGACTGCTTTAAATGTGTCCCAGAGATTCTGGCATGTTGTGTCTTCATTTTCGTTGGTTTCAAAGAACTTGTTTATTTCTGCCTTCATTTCATTGTTTATCCAATCAACATTCAAGAGCCAGTTTTTCAGTTTCCATGAAGCTGTGAGGTTCTGAGTTGGTTTCTCAATTCTGAGTTTTAACTTGATTGCACTGTGGTCTGAGAGACTGTTTGTTATGATTTCAGTTGTTTTGCATTTGCTGAGCAGTGCTTTACTTCCTATTATGTGGTCAATTTTAGAGTAGCTGTGATGTGGTGCAGAGAAGAATGTATATTCTGTGGTTTTAGGGTGGAGAGTTCTGTAAATGTCTATCAGGTTTGCTTGTTCCAGGTCTGAGTTCAAGCCCTGGATATCCTTGTTAATTTTCTGTCTGGTTGATCTGTCTAATACTGACAGTGGAGTGTTAAAGTCTCCCACTATTATTGTGTGGGAGTCTAAGTCTCTTTGTAAGTCATTAAGAACTTGCCTTATATATCTTGGTGCTCCTGTATTGGGTCCATATATATTTAGGAGCATTAGCTCTTCTTGTTGTATCAATCCTTTTACCATTATGTAATGACCTTCTTTGTCTCTTTTGATCTTTGTTGCTTTAAAGTCTATTTTATCAGAGATGAGAATTGCACCAACCAAGCAGAAGAAAGAATATCAGAAGTCGAAGATCAACTCAGTGAAATTAAACAAGAAACCAAGATTAGAGAAAAAAGTGCGAAAAGGAATGAACAAAGTCTCCAAGAAATGTAGGACTATGTGAAGAGACCTATCCTATGTTTGATAGGTATACCAGAATGTGACGAAGAGAATGAATCCAAGGTGAAAAATACTCTTCAGTATATTACCCAGGAAAATTTCCCCAACCTAGCAAGGCAGGCCAATATTCAAGTCCAAGAAATACAGAGATCACCACAAAGATATTCCGCAAGAAGAGCAACCCCAAGGCACATAATCGTCAGATTCACCAGGGTTGAAATGAAGGAGAAAATACTAAAAGCAGCCAGAGAGAAAGGTCGGGTCACCCACAAAGGAAAGCCCATCAGACTCACAGCAGATCTCTTGGCAGAAAATCTACAAGGCAGAAGAGAGTGGGGGCCAATATTCAACATCCTTAAAGAAAAGAACTTTCAACCCAGAATCTCATATCTGGCCAAACTGAGCTTCATAACTGAAGGAAAAATAAAATTCTTTGCAAACAAGCAAGTACTCAGAGATTTTGTCACCACCAGGCCTGCTTTACAAGAGCTCCTGAAAGAGGCACTATACATAGAAAGGAATGACCAGTACCAGCCATTCTAAAAAAATACCAAATGCTAAAGAGCATCAACAAAAAGAAGAATCTGCATCAACTAATGGGCAAAACAGCCAGCTAGCATCAAAATGGCAGTATCAAATTCACACATAACAATAATAACTCTAAATGTAAATGGGCTAAATGCACCAATCAAAAGACACAGATTGGCAAATTGGATAAAAATCCAAAACCAATCGGTGTGCTGTATCCAGGAAACCCATCTCACAAGCAAGGATACATAAAGGCTCAAAATAAAGGAATGGAGGAAGATTTACCAAGCAAATGGTGAGCAAAAAAACCATCAGTCTTATCACTGCTATTTTGGCCAGCGCAGTGGGTTGCTCAGATTTCAGCACTGGGAATCACTAAACTGGGTGTCCACTCAGAAACCCAACTAGAAAGGTGGTAATCATAAAGATGACAGATGGATAAATTTGTAACAAAGAGAAGAAACCAGCCTAAAAAGGCTGAGAATACCTAAAATCAGAACCCCTCTCCCTCTACAGGGGATTACAGTTTCTCATCAGCAATGGAACAAGCCCTGATGGAAAAGGACTGTGTGCCATTAACAGAAGTAGGCTTCAGAAGGTGGATGATAAGAAACTTCTGGGAGTTAAAAGAACTTGTTCTAACCCAATGTAAAGAAACTAAGAACTTTGAAAAAAGGTTTGACAAAATGCTAACAAAAATAGACAATATAGAGAGGAATATAAACGGAGTTGAAAAACACAACACAAAAACTTAGCGAAATATGCACAAGTTTGAATAGCCAAATTGATCAAGCAGAAGAAAGTATATCAGAGGTTGAAGACCTACTTAATGAAATAAAACAAGAAGACAAGAATAGAGAAAAAAGGATAAAAAGGAATGAACCAAGTCTCCAAGAAATATGGGACTATGTGAAAAGACGTAATCTACGTTTGATAGGTGTACCTGAATGCGACAGAGAGAATGAATCCAAGCTGGAAAATACTCTTCAGGATATTATTCAGGAAAAGTTTCTGAATCTAGCAAAGCAGCACCATATTCAACCCCAGGTAATACAGAGAACACCACAAAGATATTCCTCAAGAAGAGCAACCCCAAGGCACATAATTGTTAGATTCATCAGGGTTGAAATGAAGGAGAAAATACTAAGGGCAGCCAGAGAGAAAGGTCAGGTTACCCAAAAAGGGAAGCCTATTAGACTTACAGCAGATCTCTCAGCAGAAACCCTACAAGCCAGAAGAGAATGGGGGCTGATATTCAGCATCCTAAAAGAACAGAAGTTTCAGCCCAGAATTTCATATCCTGCCAAACTAAGCTTCACAACTGAAGGAAAAATAAAATCTTTTATGAACAAGCAAGTACTCAGAGATTTTATTACCACCAGGCTGGCTTTACATAGAAAGGAAAAACCAGTATTAGCCTTTCTAAAAATATACCAAAAGGTAAACAGCATCAACATAAAGAAGAATTTACATCAACGAATGGATAAAATAGCCAGTTAACATCAAATGGCAGTAATCCTAAATTTAAGTTGACTAAATCCCCCAATTAAAAGATACAACCAAAACCTAATGGTATGCTACATCCAGACCCATTTCACATCTAAAGATATACAAAGACTTAAAACAAAGGGATGGAGAAAGATTTACCAACCAAATGAAGAGCAAAAATAAATAAATAAATAAAAAGCATGAGTTGCAATTCTCGCATCTGATAAAATAGATTTCAAAGCAACAAAGATATAATGGTAAAAGGATCAACGCAACAATAAGAGCTAATGATCCTAATACCCAGATGCATAAGACTCATAAAGAGATTTAGACTCAACGAGACAGAAAATTAATAAGGATATCCAGGACTTGAACTCAGATCCGGAACAAGTAAACTCAATAAATATTTATGGAGCTCTCCACTTTAAATACACAAAATATACATTCTCCACCTTAAATACACAAAATATTGATTGGCTATTATTAATACCCATTTTTAGAATAAAGCTACATTCCCATTCTCTCTCCCTCTTTTTCTTTCTCTTTCCTCTCCTTCACTCCTTTTTTTCTTCTTACTTTAAAAAAAAAAAAAAGAACATATGATGTTTCATTTTACAGTCCTGAGTTACTTCAGTTAGAATAATTGTCTCCAATCCCAACCAGGTTGCTGCAAATGCCATGAATTCATTCTGAGTAGTATTCTATTGTGTATATATACCACGGTTTCTTATCCACTTGTTGATTGATGGGCATTTGGGCTGGTTCCACATTTTTGCAATTGGTGAATTGTGGTGATATAAACAGGCGTTTGAAAGTATCTGTTATGTATAATGACTTCTTTTCCTCTGGGTAGATACCCAGTAGGGGGATTGCTGGATCAAATGATAGATCTACTTTTAGTTCTTTAAGGAATCTCCACACTCTTTCTAATAGTGGCTGTACTAGTTACATTCCCACCAGCAGTGTATAAGTGTTTCCTTTTCACTGCATCTTTTTAAAGCATGTAACCCTAAAGCCAGAAAGAAAAAGTTACAGATCTGGCTATATAAGCAATTTTATATCGTAAAATTGCTATATAAGCAATTTTAGAATTTTTACAAAATTGTTTATACATCGTGTATTTTGCCAATATTTTCTCCCAGTTTGTTGCTTGTCTAATTCTTTTGGCAGTTTCTTTCACAGAGCAAAATTCGAAATTTCTTTGGTACCTCATGCGATTAAAAAAATTATAACATTTATTCACAAATGACTCCAAGAAATATAAAAATAACAGGGTAAAGGATAGGAAATAGGCAACTAATCAAGAAAGAAATAGCCAATGAATATTTGGAAAGGTGCCCTATATTATTAATCAATAAAAATTAAAACTATGAAGTAAAATGATTAATCAAAAGTATGTAAAATTAAAATGCTTGACAGAAAATTTCAGATTTTAGATTAAAATATTTCAATTTCAGATTAAATAATATTAGTTACTAATAACAAAAAAAGGGGACAAGTACAGTTAAACTGAACTGTTCATGGGTAATTCTTACAGACATTTTATAAGGCAATTTGGCAGTAAGTATCATGCCTTTTTTTTTTTGAGACAGAGTTTCACTCTTGTTAACCAGGCTGGAGTGCAATGGCGCGATCTCGGCTCACCGCAACCTCCGCCTCCTGGGTTCAGGCAATTCTCCTGCCTCAGCCTCCTGAGTAGCTGGGATTACAGGCACGAGCCACCATGCCCAGCTAATTTTTTGTATTTTTAATAGAGACGGGGTTTCACCATGTTGACCAGGATGGTCTCGATCTCTTGACCTCGTGATCCACCCGCCTTGGCCTCCCAAAGTGCTGGGATTACAGCCTTGAGTCACCGCACCCAGCCCGTATCATGCCTTTAAACACTTACTTTCAACCAATTAATAGCAATTCTGTAAATATACCCTATAGAAATATATGCTAATTTTACTATTTGAAAGAGCACAACATTGAAAACTGTCCATCCATAGGGAATTAGGCAACTCTTTTAAGAATGTTTGCAGTGAATAGAAGAGAAATATATTATAAATATGGAAGACATCTAAAGTTGTTTGCTATTAATAGGAAATTCTTATAGAAGGTAAATGAGGAAGGCAGTAACAAATAAATAGAGAGATATTGCAAATACAGAAAATATGGATAAATTGATGGATGGAGGCAGAATACAATGTAGTCTAATACACAGGTGGAGAAGTAACCTTTATGGGAAGTGGGATACTGGAGGGAAAAAAAGAAGATAGGTGCACATGCCAAGATGATTATATATTTGGTGACAAGAAATTGATAAATTTCACATCTGATGGGGTCTATATTCTCTGTGATTTAAGAAGAAAACTAGTTTAGCTGGTGAGTGTTGAAAAGTTGTAGTGAAGCTAGATTTTAGGGAAGTGACAAAGAAATAGTTACTTAATAAAATGGGAACAAGAGACTGATAGTAAAATATAGAAATGTTAACTTCAATAGTATCATTCCATGCATTATTTACTTTCATCTCGAGTTAATGTGGGTGGGGGAAAGAACATGACAGTAATTAAGAATAACATAGAGAAAGTGATTGAGAATATATTGGAGATACATTGGATAAAGTGACATACTAAAGAGTCAAAACTATGTCAACATAGAGATGAAATAAAGAGATAGAAAGTGTAGAGTCATCATGGGGCTAAAATCTCCATGTGTTTGAATAATAGGTTTTAAACCAGGTGACTGAGCTTGGAGATGTGCCGGTTGCAAAGTAGGATGCTTAAGTGTTAGGTTACAAAATGTTGCTATTTCCAGCTGATAACATGATTCAAGGTAGGAATAACATGCTCGATAGAAATACTCTCGAAATACTATAAAGATTTCAATACTTCTTAATTTATGTATTCTTATTTGTGGTTTCAAACAAAATGTCTATTCAATTAAAAAAAGTTTTCAAAGTGGCATCTGTTCAAATGTTTTGCTTTTTAGATTAGATAATTCATTTTCTTATTGTTGAATTTTAAGGGTTCTTTGGATATTTTAAATAGCCTTTTATCAGATATGTTTTCTGCCAATATTTTTTCCCAGTTTGTTGTCTAATTCTCTTTACAGTTTCTGTCACAGAGCAGAGATTTAAATTTTTAATGAAATCTTGCTTATCAATTATTTCTCTCATTGATCATGCCTTTAGTGTCATAGCTAAAAATTGCATTTCCAAACCCAAGGTCATCTAGATTTTCTCCTATATAATATTCTAGCAGTTTTATAGTTTTAAGTTTTACCTTTAGGTCTATAATCCATTTTGAGTTATTTTTTTGTGAAGGGTATAAAGTCTGTCTAGATTCATTTTCTTGCCCATAGATACCTGGTTTTTCTATCACTGTTTGTTGAAGAGGCTGTCTTTTCTCCATTGTACTGCTTGTGATTTCTTGTCAAAGATCAATTCACTATATTCTGTGATTTAATTTCTGATATCTCTGTCTGTTCCATTTATCTATTTGTCTATTCTTTGCCAATACCTTTGTCTTGATTGCTATGGCTTTGTAGTAGTTGGAATTCAGTACTGTCAGTCATCTGGACTTTGTTCTTTTCCTTCAATATTGTGTTAGCTATTCAGGGTGTTTGCCTCTTTGCATAAATTTCAAAATCACTTCATTGATATCCACAAAAGAAGTTGATGGCATTTTGATTAGGGTTACATAGAATCTATAGATCAGGTTGGGAAGAACTGAGATCTTGACAATATTGAATCTTCATATCTATAAACATCAAATACCTCTGAGTTTACTTAGTTATTTGATTTCTTTTATCATAGTTCTGTAGGTTTTCTAATACAGATCCTGTACATATTTTGTTACATTTATACCTAAGTATTCCATCAGGGGGTGCTAATGTAGACGGTACTGTTTTAATTTCATATTCCACTTGCTCATTGCTGTATATAAAAAAGCAACTGACTTTAGCATGTTGACCTTCTATCCTACAAGTTTGGTATAATCACTTATTCCAAAAGTATTCTTTCCACTAATTCTAATTTTTCATATAAATGACTACGTCATCTGCAAACAAACTTTCTTTCCCATACATGTACCTCGTATTTCTTTCTTTTCTCTTATAGCATTAGCTAGGACTTCCAGTACAATGTTGAAAATGAGTAGTGAGAGAGACATTTTTGCCTTGCTCTGGGAGAGCTTCAGTTCCTCTCCATTAAGTATGGTATGAAGAAAACAATTTTGAGAAGACAATGCCTAGTGAAAAGAGGCATATATCAAATATATTAACTATAATATGAAGCTAACAAAAGCAAATTGTGGTATTTGTAAAAAAAAAATAAAAAGAAAATGAGCCAAAATATAAAGCCAGAAATATAACACAATCTGAAAATCAGTAAGCCCATATAAAATCAAAATTTAAAATCACTAAGGAAAAGAAAAAAATTTAAACTAATTATGTTGGAATAATTGGTTAAGTTTTCAGAGCAAAACGAGTTAGATCTTTATCTTATGTTATATACATTATATTACATTCCAATTCAATTGAAGACTAAAATTAAAAAGCACATTGAAACCAAAACATATGCAAAACAAAAATTAAGAGAATAATATACTCACAAACAGCTATTCTCTGAGTAGGGAAGAGTTTTCTAATGATAGAGTAGGGAAGACTTTTCACTTTAGTGTAGACATTTTTAAAGTACTGTAAGAAATGTCTACAGTAAAGTGAAACTTCTAGAGGAAAAAATCATAAGCAATATTTAAAACTCTGCTTTCATTAACTGTGATGAAAGCAATTCAGACCAACCCTTCTAACTGAAAATGATAAAAAATATTGATAATTTTATTTAAAATTCCAATTAAATACATCAAGGTGCTAATAAGGCAGTAAAAAAAATGTGGGTTCAAGATCCAGGACAATAAATACTCAGAAAGCTGAGTCTAGCCTTTTCCTCAGGGGCATCTGCCAATTCCAAAAACATATCATAGAATCTGACAGTCTTTTGGGGAAAAAATAAGATCAAGGTCTTCAAACAAGATGTTCCTTAGGGTTACACCCTAGAAATAAAAATGAATCAGATATTAACGGGTCCTAAGAAGGACTGAAGTCCATTTCAGAATAATCTCAAATGTTACATAACTAATAATGAAGCCTCATATTAGTTAAGTGAAAGTTGACAGAATTAAAAGCAAAAATAGATCATTTACAATCATAGTGAGAAATTTTCATGTAACTCTCAACAATTGATTGAATAAGCAATAACAAAATTAGTAAGGATACAGGACATTTGAACAATGTTATTTTTAAAAATTGTCTTACATCTATGGAACACCAAACGAATGACAAAATACACATTGTGTTTAAATATATGTAGACGATTAGCATGTTTCATCAAATTTCAAATGTTTGAAATTTAGCAAGAAATAATTAGCATAAAGGTAATTCAAAAATTCCAGATGTTTAGAAATTCAGAAAAAAAGTATTCTAAATAGCTTCAGTTCAAAGAAGAAATTAAAATAAAAATTAAAACATAGTTTTGAAAATACAATAATGGAAATGCTACATGACACATTAGTGAGAAGTTTGTAGCTATATTTGTTTATAGCTTACACCTGTTTACAGCCAGACTTGTGAAGTGTTTATAGCCATAAATTAATATATTAATTAAAAAGAAAGTCTGTACATAAGTAATAAAGCATTCATTTACAATTCTTAAGAATAACAGTAAATTAAACACCCAAGAGTATAGGAAGGTGGAAAATAGTAAAGCTAACAGAATAAATTAATAAAATATCAAAAAACATAGACTGCCGATAATTAATAATGCCCAAATTTGGTTCTTTGGAAAGACTGACAAAATGATAAAGCTCCTATGACTGATTCAGAAAAAACAATGGTGAAGGTATAAATCTCAGAAATGAAAATGAGGCCATCACTATAGGTTCTATAAAATTTGTTAAAGAATATTATAACCAAGTTTATGCTCACATATTTGAAATTAAAAGACAAATTCCAAGTAAAATACAGCCTAAAATTTGACAGAAGAGGGAAAAAACCAAAATATTCCTTTTAACTCTTAAAGATATTTAATTTGTAATTACAACCTCCCCACAAAGAAAACTCTTTGCTCAGATGGCTTTAGAAATGAATTTTGCTAATCATTAAAGAAAAAATAATGCCAGTCTTTCACAAATTTTCTCCATACAATTTTTTGAGGGGCTTGACAAATTGTTTCTAAAATGTATATGAAATGGGCATGGTATAGCCTAGTTTTATGACAGTAATGAAGAACAAAGAAAGGAAATATTCTCACAAATAGCATAAAATAATATAAAGCTACAGTAATAAAGATATATTGAGAAATAGATCAATAAAAAAGAAGAGTCCAGAAGGTGACTAGGCATATGTGGCCCTTTGATTAGTAACAAAGATGACACTGCTAAACATTCAGAAAAGGATGAGCTTTTCAGTAAAAACAGCTAGGTGAATTGGGCAGTCATATTGAACAAAATGAAACAAAACTTGACATCCACATCACACCATATACATAAGTAAAATCTAGATGAGTGTAGATTAAAGTGTAAAAATCAAAGAAATCAACTTTTAGAATTTTATGTAGGAAAATTTTTTCATGACTTTGGGTAGCTAAATATTTCTTAAGCAAAATAAAAAAAGCATATCCCACCCTAAAAAAGATTAATAAATTTGATATTAAAAAATTTAACCCTTTTGCCTATTGAATGATGAGTGGAAAAAACAAACTATAGAGTGGGAAAAGATATTTACAAATAATCAATATTGAATAATTGTATGGAATAAAGGATTTCTATTAATAAAGAAGAACAAAATAAATTGTGATACACATGTACATCTTTCACAGGTACTTCATAAGTAAACATATACAGATGGCTAATAAGCATATAAAAAGGTGACCAATATCATTAGTTATCGGGAAGATGTTAATTGAAACTACAATGAGATTCTACTACATGTCCACCAGAATGTCAACAATTAAAGATTACTAATAGTACTATGCATTAGGGCTGATATATAATAGCAGAAACTAGCTTCTGGAGGGACTGTAGACAGTACAATAAGTCTGGGAAACAATTTGGCATTATCTAATAAATTGAATATATATTTCTTATTTTTCAGCCATTCTACACCTAGGTATATATAACCCAGAGAAATGTATGCACATGTACACAAAATGAGCATTCACTGAACAATTTATAGTAGCCCCAAATGAGAAATATACAATGTCCATCAATCATTACAAAAACAAAGAAATAAGTAAATAGAAGTGAATTTGTCTAAATAATGAAAGCTATACAAAAATGAACATGGATAAACTGAATTTCATAATTATAATATTGACTGAAAGAAAGAAGACATAGAAAAGTATGTCTTTCTCTAAGTTGCCTAAAAGTATACAAAATAAACTATGGTCTTAGAAGTTAAACTGGTAATTTCCTTAGGTTTATGTGACCTGTTATTTTTTCTTGTAGGAAAGGTATATATCTTTGAAATTCAGATTAAAATGTTAGTTTTCTCTCAGTGGATTGAGGTTTCTCTGTGCCAATAGATAGTCACTCCATTTCCAAGTCATGGAGGACTGCCGAAGAGGTATCTTGTGTCTTAAAGTACCATTTAAAATTCCATAACCCCAAAGGTATTGATTTAAGTCAATTCAATTTTAATTTAACTTAATAATCCTTCACAAGGTTTTCTAAGATCATGTTCCTGTGTTTGGAGTTGGAGTTTCCCTGAAGGAATGTAAATTTTCACTGTCAGTTATAAAGAGAAGAATTTTATTTTCAGATAGGATCAGAACATAGGATACAGGTTAAAAGCATTTTCTCTCCCTTCTCAAAGGTCCAAGTAGCAGAAAACCTGAACTCTGATTTACATAGATACTCTGAATTTTCCCAGCAGTAGACAACTGGATTCTCCAGAAGAAACAGACAAGGAAGTAGGAGCTACTTAGACACAGCCTTAAGAAGGACCTGAGCCCATCGTCTCTTAAGAGTAGCCACCTCAAATAGATGTTTAAGTTTCTTATACTTGCCTATATTTAGTAACCCGAGTTTTCCCTTGCCAAATTGAATAACAGCATGGTTTCTGATACATTATAGAGAATTATTCAGAAGATCTCTCCTACCCTTGGAAAAGCAACATATATGATTAGAGCACTGTTATTTCTCCTGAGACCTTGAGCCTCATAAATATTCCTTATTTTTCTAACTACCATCACCCTCAAGGTGAGTTTCTATATTGTTCTCCAGAATCTCTTAATTCTCAACATTACTTCAGGTCTCGTGCTTTCACAAGAGCCAGTAATCCTAGGAGTTTCACATCTTTTTATAAAGCCTATAATGTCTTCTTCCAGTTTTAGAATAATCCTGGGCTGTCCTGAAGTCCATAACAGAGATAGTAGGGCCAAAATAACAATTATCTTCAGTCTCTTAGAAAAAAGATAATTTTCATCTTTTCATGACCTTTCTGAATAGATTAGCATTCAGGAAATAGTCTGAATTAATTTAAAAGCCATATGTAGACAAAGTCATTTGTAAAATAATTACAGTGAAAGTATAAGCCATATATGAACAAGAAAGTTTCTGTCCCAAAACTAGTGTCAAGAGAATTATAATTTGGAAAATGATTTACTTTATGATGTTAAAACTCAGAATTTTTCACCTATAGTGGATAATTAGTAAATTAAGAAGGGGAGAAATAATATTCACTTACAATCACATAGAATTAACAACTGTTATGTATAAGGCATTGTTAAGACAGAAGATGAGTAGTTAGCATTTCTTTGTTTAAGGAAGTTACTAGTCTAATTTCAGGATAAGCCAAATATGCAAATAGAGATAAGGTAAAATATAACATACAAGAGTCTCTAAAAAAGATACAAATAGAAAACTTGAAGTTCAGAGAAGAAAAGGATTATAAATAATAATCTGGTAAAGCTTTGGGAAAGTCATGGTTCAGAGAGACGTTAAAGAATCAAAAGCATGAATAGAATGATGAAGACATTACTGATGATAGGAAAGGGATGAGAAAATGGAATACAAGTCAGAAAAAGAGTCATCCAGTCCATTAAGGGATTAGGGAAAGTATATGGCAGTAAGGAAAGAAAGGCCAAAGGCATAGGAAGAAGCTTTGAGATCAGAAGAGATCCGGAGCATTCAGGGTGGTATGCCATAGATGGAAGAAGCTTTGAATACAATTCCAGTTGCTAGACTAGCTAGAAAGTCTGGTATGGGCGTACATTAACAAATAAACATAATAGATTCTGACAAGGCCATTTGCAAGCTAACACTCTGAGAGTAGAAAAATAAAGACCTTCTGCTAGTAAAAAGATTGCGTGTGATTACCAAACAACTATGATATTTCAACCAGGAAATTTTCTAGGGAGAGAAAATCTCCTGTCTGCCTCTGAGTCAAGAACATGACGTAAATTCAGTTCTAAAGATGTTCTAGTGTTTTAAGATCCAATCTGAATTAGAGAATATATAAGAACTAATAGAATCTGACAGAAGATCAAATGGCCAGACCCTGATTTGGAACAGTCATTTTTTCTATGATGAAATATAAGAAAGTAGAAAGAACAGAGAAATGGTAGTCAGATAAACTTATTTTGAATTGTAATTCCAGGAGATGCTGGGTAAGAAACAGTAACAAAACGACTTCATAAGATATTTGTATTACTTTAAATAATACAAGTAAAGCATCTTGTGAAGGCCAACTCACGGTTAGCATTCAAAAAAGTGTATTTACATAAAAAGGAGACACATATTTAAAACACAAATATCCAGTAGAAACGAATAGAAGAATAGGAGAAAAATATCCTATAAAAGAGGAATATTGTTAATAACTTTTCAATTACAGTCACATAAAAGGTTTAATCATTACAAGATTTCAGTACCATGTCAGAGATGGTCAGTTCTCGCTAGTAGTCCTCTCTTATTTATGGGCATACAGCAAGACACTGTCCAGCTCCCTTGCAGCACAGTGTATCTGCCTGAGTGAAGTCTAGTTAATGCAAATAAATGAGAGTGTTATGTGTCAATTTGGGGCAAACCTATTAAAACCTGCACTTGTAATACTTACTCTTCTTCCTTATTACCAGTTGAAAGAGCAGGATTCTAGAGCTGTGGTTCTCAAACTTTTTGGTCATAGAATTGCTATATACATTTAAAACTTAACTACAGATCATCCAAGGAGCCCAAGGAGATTTTTTTTTGTTTTTTTAAAAAATGTGGATTATATCTAATATATTTACTGTATTAGAATGTAAAAGTAAAAACCATGTAAATAGTTATTTCTCTGTCTATTTAAAGTCATTACATGTTAATTAAAAAAACATAGTTTAGCAAAGTGGGTATAGTTTCTAAAGGGAAAAAGTAGTGAGAAGAATGTTGTAAATTTCTTTAATGTTGGCTTCATGTAAGATAGCTGACTTATCATATCTACTTTTGCATATGAAGAATCCAGATTTACACAGATAAATCATTGGGAAAGGAAGGAATATCTTCAGCAGATTTTGGATATTCTTCTTTGATATGACACAAAAGCTCATTGTTTGTTGAAGTCTCTTTGCAATATAGAATCTGTGATCAAAACAATGAGCTTTTCATATTCTGTTATATTAAAATACATGACTCTATCTTTCATTTTTAATTGACTGAACACCAATATATAGGTTTGTAATTTTATCCATTCATTGTTTGGAAACTACTGGTTCACTGAGTTATACATATTCTCTAAATATTGACACGTTTCAGTATACAATATAAACATCACCACCAATCTTATCAGAGAAGTTTTTAAATATTGAGAAGTTTTCAAGCTTATAATGGCAGATTAAAGTTTTTCAAAAATCCAATTTTCACTTGAAACCATTTGCCACAAATACATTTGGTTTGTTGTCCTTTAAGCAATTAGCTCACTGTTAATTTTTGGGAAAAATTAATGACAAATACTTAAGTCCAAGCTGTCTGTTTTTCAAGCAAAAATAATATTTCTTAGGGGAAATAAAACAAATTCAGCTTGAAATTCAAACTTTTCAAGAGCTTTACCTTGAGACAACCAGTGTACTTTTGTGTGCAGCAGTTATTTATAAGTAGTTTCCATTTCTTCATGCAGAATATGAAAAATATTTGAACTCAGAAGTCAAGATATATTAAAAGTAGTAATTATTCCTCCTTATCAAGGACATTCTTAGTAGAAACTGGTGGTGTTTTGACTATAAGTGAGCTGCAGTGAAGAACAGAAGGACTAGTATTACAGTTTGATGCCACTGCTTTGATTTAAGACAATAGCACTTTTACTCACCATTACTTTTTTATTATCAGTGTCAATGTCAACATACTGAAAAAGACACATGATGTTCAAATATTAAGAATATAGTTTTGATCTTGCAAAGCATTCCATTTCAGGTCCACGGACCACAGTTTGAGAACTGCTGATTGGGAGAAGGTAAAGTCACAGATGAATGGAACATACATTTTGATGGATTGGAGCAAAGCCCACACACATTCTGATCCCTTCACCAAACACAGATCTACACTGGACTGACACATGATTCAGAAATAAGCATTTATTGTACAAGCCACTCACTGTTGAGGTTGTTTACTGCAGTAATAAGCTACTCTAAATTTGATAGTTTAAAGTTGGATATAGCTATGACACAAAATTAAAATTCTGGGCATTAAGCTAATGCTAAGTGTTTGGAACACAGGTGGCAAGGACACAAGCTATGAGGCAGGAAAGCCTTATTCTGGCTTTTCAAATATTTGGTAAAACTATTACTAGTGATAACTTGGAAAGCAGATACCAGCTTACAAGATCTTATAGCTTTAGGTGAAGTGATGAGAAAATACCTACATGATCATGCGTGTTGGATGGTATTGCTCTTTTCAGTAGAATATTACCGGAAAGAGTCGAGCTCAAACAAGAACTGGCAGGTTTCATTAGCAGAAATGATAGGGAAGAAGAAGTTCATAAAACTGAAGCCTTGAAGGAATGTTAAAACCAACTACTTGTAGGCTCCAGGCAATAGGAAATAAGACCAAAAACAATTGTCTCTGAGAGTCTAAGTCGACTAGAACAGCCTTCACAGCAAAGATGGAATAAAAGATATAGCCTTTCCAACTATGTCTGATGGCCTCATGCAGCAGTGACTAAGTAGAGAGACACTGGAATGTACATGAAAAAACTTTGGATATAGTTGCTGAAACAGAATTGACTGAAATAAAATAGATCAAATGCTTACTATATTCTCAAGAAAATTGTATGGCCAAAGAAACTAGGAACTTGAAACTGGTATTTAAAATAATTCTCTGGCCTCAGTACCTGCATGAGCCAGAAGTGGGCTGTGAATATTGGACAGCCCTCAAGAATGGCACAGCCCCAGTGCTTCGATCAGATCTGGTAATGGAGAATAATGAAAAAAGCAGCACTTCCCAGAGCTCAGAGCCAGAGTTCCTGAGGGAAAAAAAAATGAGATAAGTGTGTTTTTACACAGCAGAACTGAGCTCTAATTAAGGAACACCACCCCCTTAAACCACCACCACCATAGTGGGGATCTTTCCATTTTATCTAGTCAAATTTCGTAATTGTTATGGGTCAGTATCTTCTAGTATTTCTCTTAGAGTTCTTATTATGTCCCTCTGAGTATGCCAGTTTTTATTGTCATTGTGTGTGAGGCTGTGGATTACTTCTCTTTTTAGTTTGTGGGCTGCAGGCCACGTCAGATCCCATAAGGAAAACTGCCTGTTATCCAAGTAGCTGTATGTTGACCTGGATCTGGTGGCTAAATGCAATCTTGGATTAACTTCATTGAGGGGGAGTATACCCTATGTGTGGGAAGAAGAGTAAAACATCCATGAAGTTAAGAAGAGCAGATTGCATCAGGTACCTCTAGTGCTTATGCTGACTGACTACTGTGAGGGCCCAGATGCTAAGTCCTGCAGACAAAATAATTTCTTCCACTTGTAGACTCCAGCTCCCACAAGGTCTCAAAGTATATCTAATTTTTTTTACTCTAAGTATAGAAAACCTTTAACTCTCAGAGGTTTTTGCACCACAATTCATCCTTGTTACTAATACGTTCATATAAATGACTCCCCAAAAGATTGTGAGCTTTTTTAAAATTGAAGATTCAATAACTGTTGATTGAGAAACTACCAGTTCCAGGCATTGTAGCAAGTGCTGGTGATACAATGATAAGCAAACCAGATGTAGTCCCTGCCCGCATATAAATACTATGATTGCTTTTGCTGACATGCTGGCATTTGACTCGATTTGCATTATATGCTATACTAGTCCTGCTTAGTACTGAAACCCAAACTCTAGATGCTGCCACTCACATTCCAACATAATTGGCACATCTATTCAATTACCATAGCCGAGAGTCAAATGTTTGAAAAGGAGGGGCATTCAAAAATGAAACTGACCACTACAATTCCCAGCCATGTTACTGATTAGAAATTGAATTTCTTTGACATGCAGCTTGGGATATATAGATGTAGGATTACAAATGCAAATGCAATATGGAAATTAAATTCTTCTCAAAGGACAATGAATAACCTTGACTTCTAACATTTGAATTTTACCAAGTCTTATAGAGTTAGGCACAAGTTCTGACAGAATTTCTTTATGAACATATGTTCCTCTCACTTTCCAGCAGTATATTCAAAATATGGAAGTTTGATTGGTTGTGAATAAGTGATTCATTACAAGACAATTCCTAAGTTACTTACATTGCCTTTCTAGCCTATCCCTTGCCTTTTTGAATATGCCCTTCTCCTGTGAAATATACCACTTCATTTCTCTAAAACCCCAGCAACGTTGACATTTTTGACAGCTTAGCTTAAGGCAGAACCTAAACCTAGCTGGTCACTCATGAGCAATGTGGAATATTTTAAGTGAAATTTATTTTCTAATGGTCACTCTGAGCTTTACATTATTATCTTTCCTCATCATAAAGTTCGTGTATGTATTGAATCATCAAGTCTTTGGAAAGAAACATTTTCCATTAAGCTTTCTATAATACTCTAATGATTTCCATTAAGCTTTCTATAATACACAAACAATAACTTTAAATAAAAGGTTGCTGAAACTGCTTAATTGAGGAAGCAAACTCACAAAAACCTTCAAGTCTTCACTATGGTATCTTATAGAATACTTCTATTTTAATAAAAATTTGATTTTGAGGGTACTATTAGGGATTTATATACAATATAATATAACCAATTTTAATTGTAACAGAATAATTGATCTATTAATAATTTTCAAATTAATTACAAAAGTTAGGCATATTTGTTTAAAGTAATCCAAAAGACCTAGGTTTTACTAATGAAAAATTAATTTTCCAGACATCTAAAATTGATATTAAATTTTATTTATTGCACTATGATTACAATATTGAATACTATTTTAAGTAAATGTGATATTTATTGTAAGCTTATTAAGACAGATATTAAGAATTGTGCTTCCTTGTATACTTCACAATGCTAAAATGACATTGGTTTCATAAATGGTACTAGAGATATATTTGTTGAATTTCTTTGATAATCACATTTAAAATTTGCCTTATCTTTTTCACTACAGTAGATTAATAGAAATCTGGGTAATATATAATTGGTGATTAAGTTCCATCCTCCAACCAGCCCCTAAGGAGTGAAAATTCACGTCTTTCCTGTGGTGGAGCGTAAGTGGGGGAGTTTAGACGTAGGAATGGATTGCCTCCTGATCATTTGAGATTTTCCAATTTAGCGTGTGGTTAGTTATGAACTGTATAAGTTTTTAAATCTTTAATTATACTAATTATGTTAAAATAATGATTTTCTTTAACATCATAGTAACCAAATCTGAATTTTGTACAATTGAATCTTTTTTTTTAAATTGTAGTTTAGGTTCTGGGGTACACGTGCAGATGATGCAGGATTGTTGCATAGGTACACATAAGGCAATGTGGTTTGCTGCTTTTGAACCTTTTATTCTCAAATTTCTTGCTTCATTAATAATTATATGTATATGCAGGGTATATAAAATTGCATATATATGTGGATTCTTTCATTTTTGTTTCAAGACTGTGTTTAGCTTAAAATAAATTCACTTATGGTAGCTAAAATTTTAAAAAGACTTATTTTTTCTCACATTATTAGAATTCTGAAAGTGGAAAGCTGTTGGCATTGAGTAGCTCAACAATGTCAGCTCCATGTTGTCTGTAATTATGCTGTCTTTCCCCTTGAGATGGCTAATGGAGCTTTCTTTCAACATGAGAAGGGAAAAGGAACCTTATTACCAGTCCCTGCTTCTATTACAAGGAAAAAAAAAAACATTCTAAGAAACTCCCAGTAGTCTTCTGCTAAAGTTTCATTGATCAGAACTGTTGTTGCAAAGCTGACCCTAGTTCCAAGGGAAGCTGAGGAAATGAGAAACCAATTTTCATACTAGGAAAGGGAGATGAAAATAAAATTAAAAATTTTTTCAAAGAAATTATTTTTCAGTCCCTAAGTGGAAGTGGCAAGGGGTAAGGAAACTAAGAGTGCTTGCTACAAAAGTGTTTATAAATTCTTCAAAAAAAAAAAAAAAAAAAAGAAAACCGGATTGGTGATAAAATTTAACAATAATTTTAAAGCAGAAATAATTACATGGATTTATAGTTCAGCATATTTATATTTAGTCTGATTGTTTTATGATGAATATTTACCTCAAAGATGGAAAAAGTGGAAGAAAACTATCCTAGGCTCTTGCAAAAACACAAATAATATACTTCAGCTGTTTTATCCTGTTAGGCAGGAAAGGTATCTATATGTCACATTGAGAGACATTTTCTAGAACCCATGCCTAGCCTGCAAATTTGGGGCAAATTATTGCTAGTCAGTCGAGAATTACAGTTGCCTGATGTCGTCAGGAATTTCACACATTGCCACAGTAAGTAGATTCCTTGCAATTTACAAATTAAGAGAGATCACACACATTGTTAAATTTCTATATCCCTCAAGTTCCACAGAAGTTAACAGGAGAGCCAACATAAGTAAATCAGTGCCAAGAAAGGAAACATGAATGAACACAATGAAAGTTGCCTGAGGGTGATTTTAAATTGCTCCTGTTCTTCCACAGTCCAAATTGGTATTTGGTCAGTGATAGCAACATGCCACAGAGGCCAGGGCAAATGAGAGTTTTATCTGCCTACATTACTAATAGGTAAAAATGAATACATTCCCCAGCTGATTTACATTCAATTTTAGTGGCAAAGAAAATAGTGATACACAGTTATCATGTACTCCAGGGGTGTACGCTAATAGTATTTGATATTGCTTGAAATAAATTAACAACGGGACTGTATTTGGAAACTGTTTGTCAAAATGAACAGTTTTTCATTATGCTCCTGGTGTTTGCCTTTACAATAAAATCTGAGGAGAGGACCTATGTCTGTCACATTCATTTTCCATTGTTATCACATGTGCCACTTCAAGCACAAAGGTGATTAAGAAATGCTCCTGGCAATGTAAATAAACAAAATTTTTCAACAAAGAGTTTCTATGTAATGTATGCATGTGTATTTCTTTTTTTTTTTTTTAATTTTTTATTGGATTATAGGTTTTGGGGTACATGAGCAGATCATGCAAGACAGTTGCGTAGGTACACACATGGCAGTGTGCTTTCTTTTCTTCTCCCCTTCACCCACATTTGGCTTTTCTCCCCAGGCTATCCCTCCCCACCTCCCCCTCCCACTGGCCCTCCCCTTTTCCCCCCAATAGACCCCAGTGTTTAGTACTCCCCTTTCTGTGTCCATGTGTTCTCATTTTTCATCACCCGCCTATGGGTGAGAATATGCGGTGTTTCATTTTCTGTTCTTGTGTCAGTTTGCTGAGGATGAGGTTCTCCAGATTCATCCATGTCCCTACAAACGACACTAACTCATCATTTCTGATTGCTGCATAATATTTCATGGTGTATATGTGCCACATTTTTCCAATCCAGTCTATTATCAATGGGCATTTGGGTTGATTCCAGGTCTTTGCTATTGTAAACAGTGCTGCAATGAACATTCGTGTACATGTGTCCTTATAGTAGAACGATTTATAGTCTTTTGGATATATACCCAGTAATGGGATTGCTGGGTCAAATGGAATTTCTATTTCTAAGGCCTTGAGGAATCGCCACACCGTCTTCCACAATGGTTGAACTAATTTACACTCCCACCAACAGTGTAAAAGTGTTCCTTTTTCTCCACATCCTCTCCAGCATCTGTTGTCTCCAGATTTTTTAATGATCACCATTCTAACTGGTGTGAGATGGTATCTCAATGTGGTTTTGATTTGCATCTCTCTGATGATCAGTGACGATGAGCATTTTTTCATATGATTGTTGGCCTCATATATGTCTTCCTTCGTAAAGTATCTGTTCATATCCTTTGCCCACTTTTGAATGGGCTTGTTTGTTTTTTTCCTGTAAATCTGTTTGAGTTCTTCGTAAATTCTGGATATCAGCCCTTTGTCAGATGGGTAAACTGCAAAAATTTTTTCCCATTCTGTTGGTTGCCGATCCACTCTAGTGACTGTTTCTTTTGCCGTGCAGAAGCTGTGGAGTTTCATTAGGTCCCATTTGTCTATTTTGGCTTTTGTTGCCAATGCTTTTGGTGTTTTGTTCATGAAGTCCTTGCCTACTCCTATGTCCTGGATAGTTTTGCCTAGATTTCCTTCTAGGGTTTTTATGGTGCCAGGTCTTATGTTTAAGTCTTTAATCCATCTGGAGTTAATTTTAGTGTAAGGTGTCAGGAAGGGGTCCAGTTTCTGCTTTCTGCACATGGCTAGCCAGTTTTCCCAACACCATTTGTTAAACATGGAATCCTTGCCCCATTGCTTGTTTTTGTCAGGTTTATCAAAGATTGTATAGTTGTATGTATGTTGTGTTGCCTCCGGTGCCTCTGTTTTGTTCCATTGGTCTATATCTCTGTTTTGGTACTAGTACCATGCTGTTTTGATTACTGTAGCCTTGTAGTATAGTTTGAAATCCAGTAGTGTGATGCCCCCCGCTGTGTTCTTTTTGCTTAGAATTGAGTTGGCTATGCGGGCTCTCTTTTGGTTCCATATGAAGTTCATGGTGGTTTTTTCCAGTTCTGTGAAGAAAGTCAATGGTAGCTTGATGGGGATAGCGTTGATTCTGTAAATTACTTTGGGCAGTATAGCCATTTTCACGATATTAATTCTTCCTAACCATGAACATGGAATGTTTCTCCATCTGTTTGTGTCCTCTCTGATTTCGTTGAGCAGTGGTTTGTAGTTCTCCTTGAAGAGGTCTCTTACGTTCCTTGTGAGTTGTATTCCAAGGTATTTTATTCTTTTTGTAGCAATTGCGAATGGCAGTTCGCTCTTGATTTGGCTTTCTTTAAGTCTGTTATTGGTGTATAGAAATGCTTGTGATTTTTGCACATTGATTTTATATCCTGAGACTTTGCTGAAGTTGCTTATCAGTTTCAGGAGTTTTTGGGCTGAGGCGATGGGGTCTTCTAGGTATACTATCATGTCGTCTGCAAATAGAGACAATTTGGCTTCCACCTTTCCTATTTGAATGCCTGTTATTTCTTTTTCTTGCCTGATTGCTCTGGCTAGAACTTCTAGTACTATATTGAATAGGAGTGGTGAAAGAGGGCATCCTTGTCTAGTGCCAGATTTCAAAGGGAATGCTTCCAGTTTTTGCCCATTCAGTATGATATTGGCTGTTGGTTTGTCATAAATAGCTTTTATTACTTTGAGATACGTTCCATCGATACCGAGTTTATTGAGGGTTTTTAGCATAAAGGGCTGTTGAATTTTGTCGAATGCCTTCTCTGCATCAATTGAGATAATCATGTGGTTTTTGTTTTTGGTTCTGTTTATGTGGTGAATTACGTTTATAGACTTGCGTATGTTGAACCAGCCTTGCATCCCCGGGATGAATCCTACTTGATCATGATGGATAAGTTTTTTGATTTGCTGTTGCAATCAGCTTGCCAATATTTTATTGAAGATTTTTGCATCTATGTTCATCATGGATATTGGCCTGAAGTTTTCTTTTCTTGTTGGGTCTCTGCCGGGTTTTGGTATCAGAATGATGTTGGTCTCATAAAATGATTTGGGAAGGATTCCCTCTTTTTGGATTGTTTGAAATAGTTTTAGAAGAAATGGTGCCAGCTCTTCCTTGTGTGTCTGGTAGAATTCGGCTGTGAACCCGTCTGGACCTGGGCTTTTTTTGTGTGGTAGGCTCTTTGTGTTCAGTTTCCATGAAGCTGTGCGGTTCTGGGTCTGTTTCTGAATTCTGAGTTCTAACTTGATTGCACTATGGTCTGAGAAGCTGTTTGTTATGATTTCAGTTGTTTTGCATTTGTTGAGCAGTGCTTTACTTCCAATTATGTGGTCAATTTTAGAGTAGGTGTGATGTGGTGCTGAGAAGAATGTGTATTCTGTGGATTTGGGGTGGAGAGTTCTGTAAATGTCTATCAGGTTTTCTTGCTCCAGGTCTGAGTTCAAGCCCTGGATATCCTTGTTGATTTTTTGTCTGGTAGATCTGTCTAGTATTGACAGTGGAGTGTTAAAGTCTCCCACTATTATTGTGTGAGAGTCTAAGTCCTTTTGTAAGTCCTTAAGAACTTGCCTTATGTATCTGGGTGCTTCTGCATTGGGTCCATATATGTTTAGGATCGTTAGCTCTTCTTGTTGTATCGATCCTTTTACCATTATGTAATGGCCTTCTTTGTCTCTTTTGATCTTTGTTGCTTTAAAGTCTATTTTATCGGAGATGAGAATTGCAACTCCTGCTTTTTTTTGCTTTCAATTTGCTTGGTAAATCTTCCTCCATCCCTTTATTTTGAGCCTTTGTGTATCCTTGCATGTGAGATGGGTTTCCTGAATACAGCACACTGATGGGTTTTGGCTTTTTATCCAATTTGCCAGTCTGTGTCTTTTGATTGGTGCATTTAGTCCATTTACATTTAGGGTTAATATCGTTATGTGTGAATTTGATACTGCCATTTTGATGCTAAGTGGCTGTTTTGCCTGTTAGTTGTTGTAGATTCTTCATTATGTTGATGCTCTTTAGCATTCAGTGTGATTTTGGAATGGCTGGTACTGGTTGATCCTTTCTATGTGTAGTGCCTCTTTGAGGAGCTCTTGTAAAGCAGGCCTGGTGGTGACAAAATCTCTGAGTACTTGCTTGTTCACAAAGGATTTTATTTTTCCTTCACTTGTGAAGCTCAGTTTGGCTGGATATGAAATTCTGGGTTGAAAGTTCTTTTCTTTAAGAATGTTGAATATTGGCCCCCACTCTCTTCTGGTTTGTAGTGTTTCTGCCGAGAGATCTGCTGTGAGTCTGATGGCCTTCCCTTTGTGGGTGACCCGACCTTTCTCTCTGGCTGCCCTTAGTATTTTCTCCTTTATTTCAACCCTATTGAATCTGACGATTATGTGCCTTGGGGTTGCTCTTCTTGCGGAATATCTTTGTGGTGTTCTCTGAATTTCCTGCAATTGAGTGTTGGCCTATCTTGCTAGGTGGGGGAAATTTTCCTGGATGATGTCCTGAAGAGTATTTTCCAGCTGGGATTCATTCTCTTCGTCCCCTTCTGGTACACCTATCAAACGTAGGTTAGGTCTTTTCACATAGTCCCACATTTCTTGGAGACTTTGTTCATTTCTTTTTGTGTTTTTTTCTCTAATCTTGGTTTCTCGTTTTATTTCATTGAGTTGGTCTTCGACTTCAGATATTCTTTCTTCTGCTTGGTCAATTCAGCTATTGAAACTTGTGCATGCTTCGCGAAGTTCTCGTATTGTGTTTCTCAGCTCCTTTAATTCATTCATATTCCTCTCTAAGTTATCCATCCTTGTTATCATTTCCTCGAATCTTTTTTCAAATCTTTTCTCAAGGTTCTTAGTTTCTTTGCATTGATTTAATACATGATCTTTTAGCTCACCAAAGTTTCTCATTATCCATCTTCTGAAGTCTAATTCCGTCATTTCGTCGCAGTCATTCTCCGTCCAGCTTTGTTCCCTTGCTGGTGAGGAGTTTTGGTCCTTTCTAGGAGGCAAGGTGTTCTGGTTTCGGGTGTTTTCCTCCTTTTTGCGCTGGTTTCTTCCCATCTTTGTGGATTTGTTCGCTGGTCGTCTGCGTAGTTGCTGACTTTTCTATTGGGTCTCTGAGTGGACACCCTGAATGTTGATGATGAAGTATTTCTGTTGCTTGGTTTTCCTTCTACCAGTCTAGCCCCTTCGCTGTACGACTGCTGAGGTCCGCTCCAGACCCTGCTTGTCTGGGGTGCACCCGTGTGGCACAGCGAGGGATGCTACCAGTTTCTTTTTCTGCTATCTTTGTCCCAGGATGGTGCCTGCCTAATGTCAGTCTTTTGGATATAGAGGGGTCAGGGAGCTGCTTGAGGAGACAGTTTGTACTTTATAGGGGTTTAATTGCTGAGCTGTGAGCTGTGTTGTTCATTCAGGGCTGTTAGGCTGCTATGTTTGATTCTGCTGCAACAGAGCTCATTAAAAAAACCCTTTTTTTCTCAAATGCTCTGTGTTGAGGGGTTTGGGCTTTATTTTTGGATGTCCGTTGAGGTCCTGCCCAGCTAGGATGCAGACTAGCCACTGTTTGCCTGCCGAGGCTCCGCCCTGCTGTTGTGAGGCTTGCCCTGGCTCCTCTGTTCTGCTGTTCTCCGCCAAGCCCTGCGGCGGAGTCTCTCTGTTGTAGCGTGTTGCCTCGGCAACGACTGGCTGCGTCAGCAGTGGGCGTGTATCTCAGTAGGGACGGGTTGCCTCGGCAACGGCTGGCTGTGTCAGCAATGGGCGTGTATCTCAGTTGGGGCAGGTTGCCTCGGTAATGGTGGCCGCCCCTCCCCCTCAGAGCGTCTGGGGCCGTCTGCACGGGGCTTGTTTGAAATCCCGGTTTTGTTCGTCCCACTGGGCCAATCCTAACGCTCTGTTCCTGCAATCCCCTGGGCTGGCCCACTGTGCAAGTCTAGCTCAGTCTCAAGTCCAGCCCTCTCACGTCTCCGGTTGCCGGTTCAACGGGGCACCCGGACAAGCGCGCCCTGCGGGGAGCGCTGGGTAGGGCCGGCCGCCGCCACCCCGGCTGCCGGCTTCGCCAGGTGGAATATCTGCCTGGCGTCCCGCGTCTCCTCTTCACTTGGGAATTTCCCCGTTCCGTGGGCAACAAAGATCAGTCTGGAAATGCAGCTCAGACTCACCTCTCCGCAGACACGAGAACTCCAATCCTGGGTTGTTCTCACAGCGCCATCTGGAGTCCTCCCCCCGCATGTGTATTTCTTAATGAACAGGAAAAAATGTGCAGATTTATAAAGAACAGAGCTATTATATGTATGATTAGATGAATATTTTCAAATTTCTGAAACTATGAATGATAATTATGTTCTCACAATTGTAGGTTAGATAACTATTCTTATATTTTCTTATTACTCATTATTTTTCAGGCTTTTCATAAAATCCATAATTGTCATTAATTATTCTCTCTTATTTGATATATACTTTGTCTGCCATTTATTCTGCAAGTGTAACCTCATGACACAAACACATATTTCCAGAATAATTCTTTTCTAACTTCCTCCCATAAGCCAGTTACAATGATTTGAGGCAATCCACCAGTAGCTATCAAAATGCTTCTGTTTGCAAAATCTAGAAACATGTTGCTCTGCGTAACATTTGGAAATAAACATTCACTTAATGAGCAAGTATTTCAAATTAAATGTTCCTGCTATATGCCAGTCATTGTGCTATGGGCTGAGAATATAACAGTGAACAAGGCATGCTCTCCCTGACCTCACCAATTAGAAATGCAGACAAAGAAGATCATTTAATACACTGTGGTAAAGTGGTATCATTTGAGAGGCACCTCATACAGACTGGAAGATGGTTTTCACTTGGGGTGAAAACCAAAGGATAAGTACTATGGACTGTATGTGTCCCCCATAAATTCATATGTTGAAATCTTTATCCCCAATGTAATGATCTTAATATTTACAGGTGAAGCCTTTGGGAAGTAGGTAATTAGGTCATAGGATGAAACCCTCATGAATGGAATTAATGTCCTTATAAGAAGAGATCTGAGAGAGCTTGCTGGTTATTTTCTCTGATATCTGCCAGGTTAAGTAAGATAAAATGAGGAGATGGACATCTGCAAACCAGGAAGGAAGGCCCTCACTAGACACAGGATCTGCTGGCACCTTGACCTTGGACTTCCCAATGTCCTGGAACTGTGAGACCTGTTTGCTGGCTAAGCCATCTAGTCTATGTTATATATTTGTTATAGCAGGCCAAACTGACTAAGACAGTGATTGAAAGTTCATTAAGTGAAGGTGGGTGAAGTAGGTAAGATTGTTTCAGGAAGATGAAGTAGCATGCACAAAAGTCAAGGAGTTAGAAAAAATATGTCAAATAGAGAAACTGAATTTGTTTTTTTTGTGGCTAGAGCTTATAATATGGAGAGTAGAAGGATGAGCCTTGGCTGTAGCACTATTTGCTATATGATCTTGGGCAAGTTCCTTGACCCCATTAGGTTATTTGAACCCCTAAGCCTCAGACTCTTCATTTGTATAGCAGAGATAATAATATATTAAGTACAGAATCATAAAAATGATTATATATGTATTTACATATGTTTCAGTTATGAAATTAAGTCAAAACATTAGAACTTATTTAGGTAAATTACAGTATATGGTATAAAATACACAAACTAATTTAAAAAAGAGTTCTTCACACCAATAACCGAAAATTCCTTACATGTTTCTTCACCATTATGGGTATTCCCTTAAGTCCAAATAAAGCTTCTATGACAGCAACAAGAGTTTTAGAATAAACCTAAACTTTCACCTTCCTTATATTGAATATAAAAACATTATATTGCTCTTATATTCATCCTTGGCTATAGCTACTTTTTAGTAATGAATCCCAGTATATTAAAGCACATAGAAGAATGCCAAATAACCTATTTCTTAAACTTCTCACAAACTTAATTCATGAGTACTCAAGTATTTTCCAGGTATTGGGATACTAAGTCTAGCAAAATGAAATAGAAAGTTATATAAAATATAATTACCGTTATTGATTGCAAGAAAGTATGAGTGATTATTTTTAAATTTCATATAAGATTAAGATTTTATATAGTAGCATTAATTCTGTTCTTTTACTTCAGTTTCTTTATTTTTTTAAAATACTTTAAGTTCTGGGAAACATGTGCAGAATGTGCAAATCTGTTACATAGGTATACAAGTGCCATGGTGGTTTGCTGCACCCATCAACCCATCATCTACATTCGGTATTTGTCCTAGTGCTCTATCTCCCCCAGCCCTTCAAGCCCCAACAGGCCTCAGTGTGTGATGTTCCCTTCCCTGTGTCCATGTGTTCTCACTGTTCAACTCCCACTTATGAGTGAGAACATGTGGTGTTTGGTTTTCTGTTTCTGTGTTAGTTTGCTGAGAATGATGGTTTCTAGCATCATCATGTTGCTGCAAAGGACATGAACTCATCCTTTTTTATGGCTGCATAGTATTCCATGATATGTGTGTGCCACATTTTGTTTATCCAGTCTATCACTGATGGACATTTGGGTTGGTTCTAAGTCTTTGCTATTGTGAATAGTGCTGCAATAAACATACATGCACATGTGTCTTTACAGAATGATTTATAATCCTTTGGGTATACACCCAGTAGTGGGATTGCTGGGTCAGATGGTATTTCTAGTTCTAGAACCTCGAGGAATTGCCTAATGATTGCCATTCTAACTGGCATGCGATGGTATCTCATAGTGGTTTTGCTTTGCATTTCTCTAATGACCAGTGATAAACGTTTTTTTTTATATGTTTATTGTCCACATAAATGTCTTCTTTTGAGAAGTGTCTGTTCATATCCTTTGCCCACATTTTGATGAGTTTGTTTTCTTCTTGTAAATGTTTATGAATTCCTTGTAGATTCTGGGTATTAGCCCTTTGTCAGATGGATACATTGCAAAAAAATTTTCCCATTATGTACGTTGTGGGTTCACTTTGATATAGTTTCTTTTGCTATGCAGAAGCTCTTTAGTTTAATTAGAACACATTTGTCAATTTTGGCCTTCATTGCAACTGCTTTTGGTGTTTTAGTCATGAAGTCTTTGTCCTTGCCTATGTCCTGAATGATACTGCCTAGGTTTTCATCTGGGGTTTTTATGGTTTTAGGTCTTACATTTAAGTCTTTAATCCATCTTAAGTCCATTTTTGTATAACGTGTAAAGAAGGAATCCAGTTTCAGTTTTTTCTGTATAGGGCTAGCCAGTTTTCCCAACACCATTTATTAAATAGGGAATCCTTTCCCCATTGCATGTTTTTATCAGGGTTGTCAAATATCAGATGATTGTAGATGTGTGGCATTATTTCTGAGGCCTCTGTTCTATTTCACTGGTCTATATATCTGTTTTAGTACCAGTACCATGCTGTTTTGGTTACTATAGCCTTATAGTATAGTTTGAAGTCAGGTAACCTGATGCCTCCAGTTTTGTTCTTTTTGCTTAAGATTGTCTTGGCTCTTTTTTGGTTCCATATGAAATTTAAAGTAGTTTTTTTCTAATTCTGTGAAGAAAGTTAATGGTAGCTTGGTGGGGTTAGCATTTAATCTATAAATTACTTTGGGCAGTATGGCCATTTTCATGATATTAATTTTTTCTATCCAGGAGAATGGAATATTTTCCCATTTGTTTCTGTCCTCTCCTATTTCTTTGAGCAGTGGTGTGTAGTTCTTCTTGAAGAGATTCTTCACATCCCTTCTAAGTTGTATTCCTAGGTATTTTACTCTCTTTGTAGCAATTGTGAATGGGAGTTCATTCATGATTTGGCTCTCTGTTTGTCTATTATTCTTGTACAAGATTGCTTGTGATTTTTGCACACTGATTTTGTATCCTGAGACTTTGCTGAAGTTGCTTATCAGCTTAAAGAGATTTTGAGATGAGGTGATGGGTCTTCTAAACATACAATTATGTCATTTGTAAACAGAGACAATTTGACCTCTTCTCTTACTATTTGAATACCTTTTATTTCTTTCTCTTGCCTGATTTCCCTGGCTAGAACTTCCAATACTAGGTTGAATAGGAATGGTGAGAGAGGGCATCCTTGTCTTGTGCCAGTTTTCAAAGGGAATGCTTCCAACTTTGGCCTATTTAGTATGATATTGGCTGTGGTTTTGTCATAAATGGCTCTTACTATTGTGAGATACCTAGTTTATTGAGAGTTTTTAACAGGCAGGATGTTAAATTTTATTGAAAGCCTTTTCTGCATCTATTGAGATAATCATGTGTTTTTTGTCATTGGTTCTGTTTATGTGATGGATTATGTTTATAGATTTGCATATGTTGAACCAGCCTTGCATCCCAGAGATGAAGCCAACTTGATCGTGGATAAGCTTTTTGATGTACTGCTGGATTCACTTTGCCAGTATTTCATTGAGGATTTTTGCATCAATGTTCGGAGGGATATTGGCATGAAGTTTTCTTTTTTTGTTGTGTCTCTGCCAGGTTTTGGCATCATGATAATGCTGGCCTCATAAAACGAGTTAGGTAGGAGTCCCTCTTTTTCTATTGTTTGGAATAGTTTCAGAAGGAATGGTACAAGCTCCTCTTTGTACCTCTGGTAGAATTTGGCTGTGAATCCATCTGATCCTGGACTTTTTAAAATTGGTAGGCTATTAATTACTGCCTCAAGTTTAGAACTTGTTTTTAGTCTATTCAGGGATTCAACTTCTTCCTGGTTTAGTCTTGCAAGGGTGTATGTGTCCAGGAATGTATCCATTTCTTCTAGATTTTCTAGTTTATTTGCATAGAGGGGTTTATAGTCTTCTTTGATGGTAGTTTGCATTTCTGTGGGATTAGTGGTGGTCTCCTCTTTATTATTTTTCATTGTATTTGATTACTCTCTCTTTTCTTATTAGTCTGGCTAGTGGTCTATCTATTTTGTTAATCTTTTCAAAAAACCAGCTCCTGGATTCATTAATTTTTTGAAGGGTTTTTCATGTCTCTAGCTCCTTCAGTTCTGCTCTGATTTTAATTATTTCTTGTATTCTGCTAGCTTTTCAGTTTGTTTGCTCTTGCTTCTCTAGTTCTTTTAATTGTGAAGTTAGGGTGTCAATTTTAGATCTTTCATGCTGTCTCCTATGGCAATTTAGTGCTATAAATTTCCCTCTAAACACTGCTTTAGCTGTGTCCTTGAAATTCTGGTACATTGTGTCTTTGTTCTCAGTGGGTTCATAAAACTTGTTTCTGCCTTAACTTCATTATTTACCCAGTAGTCATTCAAGAATAGGTTGTTCAGTTTCCATGTAGTTGTGCAATTTTGAGTTTCTTAATCCTGAGTTTTAATGTGATTGCACTGTGGTATGAGAGACTGTTTGTTATGGGAACAGACTGCCTCCTCAAGTGGGTCTCTGACCTCTATGCCTTCTGATTGGGAGACAGCACCCAGCAAGAGTTGACAGACACCTCATACAGGAGAGCTCTGGCTGGTATCTGGCAGGTGCCCCATTGGGACAGAATTTCCAGAGGAAGGAACAGGCAGCAATCTTTGCTGTTTTGCAGCTTCCGCTGGTGATACCCAGGCAAACAGGGTCTGGAGTGGACCTCCAGCAAACTCTAGCAGCCCTGCAGCAGAAGGGCCTGACTCTTAGAAGGAAAACTAACAAATAGAAAGGAATCACATCAACATCAACAACAAAATTCTACACAGAAACCCCAAAAGTTCACCAATACCAAAGACCAAAGGTAGAGAAATCCACAAAGATGAGGAAAAACAAGCTCAAAAAGGTTGAAATTCCAAAAACCAGAATGTCTCTTCTCCTGCAGAGGATCACAACTCCACACTAGCAAGGAAACAAAACTGGATGGAGAAGGAGTTTGACAAACTGACAGAAGCAGGCTTCAGAAGGTGGGTAATCATGAACTCCAATGAGCTAAAGGAACATGTTCTACCCCAATGCAAGGAAGCTAAGAATCTTGATAAAAGGTTAGACGAATTGTTATCTAGAATAACCAGTTTAGAGAAGAATATAAATGACCAGATGGAGCTGAAAAACACAGCATGAGAACTTTGTGACACATACACAAATATCAATAGCCAAATCAATCAAGCAGAAGAAAGGATAGCAGAAACTGAAGATCAATTTAAATGAAGCAAGAAGACAAGATTAGAGAAAAAAAAAGAATGAAAAGGAACTAACAAGCCCTCCAAGAAATGTGGGACTGTGTGAAAAGACCAAGCCTATGTTTGACTGGTGTACCTGAAAGTGATGGGAAGAATGGAACCAAGTTGGAAAGCACTCTTCAGGATACTATCCAGGAGAACTTCTCCAATCTAGCAACACAAGCCAACATTCAAATTCAGGAAATAAAGAGAACACCACAAAGATACTCCATGAGTAGACCAACACTGAGACACATAATTGTCAGATTCACCAAGGTTGAAATGAAGGGAAAAAATGCTAAGGGCAGCCAGAGAGAAAGGGTGGATTATCTACAAAGGGAAGACCATCAGAAAAACAGCAGATTTCTCTGCAGAAACCCTTGCAAGCCAGAAGAGAGTGGGGCCAATATTTAGTATTTTTAAAGGAAATAATTTCAACCCAGAATTTTATAATTCAAAATAAGCTTCATAAACAAATGAGAAATAAAATCATTTATACACAAACAAATGCTGAGAGATTTTATCACCATCAAGCCTGACTTACAAGAGCTCCTGAAGAAAGCACTAAATACGGGAAGGAGAAACCATTACTAGCCACTGCAAAATATACCAAATTGTAAAGACCATCAACACTATGAAGAAACTGTATCAACTAATGGGCAAAATAATCAGCTAGCAGCATAATGACAGGGTCAAATTTACACATAACAATATTAGCCTTAATTGTAAATGGGCTAAATGCCCCAATTAAAACACACAGACCGGCAAATTGGATAAAGAGTCAAAACTCACCAGTGTGCTGTATTCAGGAGACCCATCTCACATAGAAAAACACATATAGGCTCAAAATAAACAGATGGAGGAATATTTACCAAGTAAATGGAAAGCCAAAAAACAAAAACAAAAACATAAAAAAAGCAGGGGTTGCAATCCTGGTTTCTGATAAAACAGATTCGAAACCAATGAACCTCAAAAAAGACAGAGGCCATTACATAATGGTGATGGGATCAATGCAACAAGAAGAGCTAGCTATCCTAAATATATATGTACCCAATACAAAAGCACCCAGATTCATAAAGCAAGTTCTTAGAGACCTACAAAAAGACTTAGACTCCAATGCAATTATAGTGGGAGATTTTAAGAACCCATTGTCAATATTAGATCAATGAGACAGAAAATCTATAAGGATATTCAGGACTTGAACTCAAATCTGGACAAAGTGGACCTAATAGACATCTATAGAACTCTCCACCCCAAATCAACAAAATAAACATTCTTCTCAGCACCACATCTAAAATCGACCACATAATTAGAACTAAAACACTCCTCAGCAAATGCAAAGGTAGTATTAATTTGTAAAGTCTAAAAAAATATATAGTATATTATTTTACTGCAGAAAACACTGGTTTGGTATATTATTTTAATTTGACTTTGCTGAGATACATTTGTTCACTTTTAATGAAATATGTCAATGACATTATGGTAACATAAAAATTATTCTAAGACATCATTAAATGTGTGTGACATAGAAAAGCAAAGGGAAAATCATGGAGGAAAATACAGTCAATCCTTAATATGCATAACTTACAAATTTATGAAGCTTCCTACTGGCAAGAATTAATTTGTACCTCAAAATCAATGCTTGTGACACTTTCACGGTCATTTGTGGACATGTACATGCACAAAATGTAAAATATTTGAGTCATTCAATGTGCTCATTTCCAGCTGAAGTTGGCTAAGGTGATGCTTTGCTTTCTTGTGTCATCATGTTATAAATAAATAATCTTTTTTGAAATCTTTAGTGCCACATTTTTGCTTTCTGTGCTTTTTTGTTGTTGTTGGAGATTCCACTGTTTAAAGTAGCTATCAAACATAGTGCTGAAGTGTTGCTAAGAGCTTAGTGCTAGTGTTGCTAAGAGCAAAAAGGCTGCATGTGCTTTGTGGAGACAATGAGTGTGTTAGGTATGCTTGATTTAGGCATGAGTTATAGCATTGTTGGCCATGAGTTCAACATTAATTAATTAGCAAAATACGTGAAATGAAGTGTCTTTAAATAAAAACACGTAAACAAGGTTGTTACATATAGATCAGTTAATGAACATCTTGTGGCTAAAGGCTTGCAGAAGACTATACTCGTACATCTTCTAAGAGCAATGACTCAGTACTCGGTAATTCAGTATTTCCTGTAGCAACATTTCAGAATATATCTACCACTTTATAAAAGACAACTTGATAGAACATGATTAGAATTAACTGTACTGACATATTTTATCTCACATATTTAAAAAATTAATATAAACTCAAGATAAATAAGTAAAGGCAAATGACAACCTAGGAAAAATATTTACAATACTTAGGACAGCAAAGGTTTTATACTGACAATATATTAAAAAAAACAGATAAAGGTGGTAAATAAATTATATTAAAGCTGAATGACTTTAACTTGGCCTTTGATAAATTATAGTTAAAATCATTGGTCAAAAGTTTCAAAAATATTCATGGAAAACTTAAAGTTAAAACAAGCTGTTGGCATAAGTGTTTTAATAATGAAAACACCATGTTTTTATTTGCCTTTTGTTGAATCCAATTTAGCAAACATATATGTATATTTACAAAAATACTTTAATTAAATTTATATCTAGTCTGTATCTTGTCATTATAAAGTTGAATTCTTTCTAAGTGTGTTTAATAAGAAAAGCAATGGTTTTTCCTATAATAGATTTAATTAAGGACTGTCAGTAAGTAACTCCCAGTCTGCAGAAGTATATTATAGAAAACTATTTATTAAAATATTTGGTGTAGAAAAGTATGTTTTTTTCTTATGTTTGTGAAATATTTTTGCCTGGGATGAATATACGTACCAATCTTGTAACAGTTGACCACTACATGTTATAATCAATTAACTTAGTATATTAGAAACATGTTTCCTTGTTACATTAAGAACATTTTTAAAAGTGCTCTCTTAAAAATATCGTATGTAAAAAATTAAATGTATCACAAAATTAATTACATTAAAATACAAAAAAATTGTATTCTTCCACAACGGCAAATATTACAATGTACAAAAGACAAAGACACTATTTACAAAGGCACTCTAAAGGCCAATAAGCATGTTTAAAGAATGAAAATTACTAGTAATCATTGATATAGAAAACAACAAGAAGTCATCAATTTCAGGCTAAGGGTAGAAAAAGGAAGTGGGAGACACAGACTAAAGGACATGTGCCTGACCCAATGACCAATATTGTCTTACTGAAAATGATTATGTAATTATTATACTTCCTGACATGGTACAAAAAAAAACAGATAAAATATTCTTGCAAAAGAAAAACTGATTTTGAATCTCATTGAGCCTTTATATCTAACCATCAGCTCACAGGAGAAAAGAGGGATAAAGGAACAGGTTAAACACTATCATGAAGGATTAGTCAAATCTAAGTAAACATTTCTTAGGAAAATAGATCCTGTTTCTTCAACAAATAAATTGTGAGAAAGAAAGAGACAAGAAACCATTACAGAGTTCAGTTCTTATCTGTCAGAAATACACACTGAAACACTTGTTGGTGAAATGATACAGATTTATACCAGGATTTTCTTTAAAATATCATAGTAAGCAAAATAAATACCAATATAGATGAAACAAGAGTAATAAAATGATGATCACTGTGGAAGCTAGCTGATTGGACACAGTGGGTCCATTTTAACATTCTTTCTACTTTTTGGTTATATTTGTAAAAATGGTGAAAAACTTTCTGGAATACAGTTTATAAAATATCAGTTGTATGGGTCATCTCATTTCTAGGCATTATTCCATATAAACAGTGGGCAGGAATGTTCAATGTTTATTGCATTGTATAATTAAAACAATCTCAATATCAAAAATGATAGATAAAATACATACATATTACTCATACATATTGTCTAGCCAAAGTGACAACTGTAACTTAGAAGAACAGTTGTCACATTGGCTAAAATAGGGCTTTAAAATTAAGTAGACAGGCTCAAATAGCATCTATTTCATGTACCACCTGAGCACCATCACATATATAACTTATGTCATTTAAGCATAAATTTCTTAATCCATAAGATGGTAACTGTAATAGTACACATATTAACAAGTTATCTTTAGAGTTCTGTGCTATCAGTATTTATTTCTGATAAACAATAGTGGGGTCACTGTTAATTTTTTTCTTTCTTCCTTGCAATTTTAGTTTATTTCCTCTCTCTCTCTACCTGTGTGTGTGTGTGTGTGTGTGTGTGTGTGTGTGTGTGTATAAATTAAGATAAACTAATAAATTTATTTCATCTGAATTTCATACAATAAAACTTTTCATCAGCTGAGATTAGAATATATAGATTAATGTATTAAATCATTTTCTCCCACTGTTGTGTCTAATTAATCACCTTTATGAATACATAGATGGAGTCAGATTTAAATAACTGGAGGATATAATTGTTTCTGAATGTACAGACCTAAAGCAAGGTCCTAAGAACTGTAATAAACAAATTTGACCAAGGTCAAATTGTGAAGTCTGTAGTCTCCCTCTATTCTTTCTCTTTGCTTTTACAGACTAGTTTTTCTCCCATCCAAACTCCAAAGCTTGGTACTTTCAAGCTGAGTCTGCTCATCTTTCAAATATCACGTTCTCTGGATAATTTTTCCATGGAGAAATGCCAATTCTATAAAATCACGTCATATTAGGTAATATGAACCTACTTTCTGTAACTGTATCTTTTTTTTCTGTATAAAATTACATATAGAGAGTAACTTACAGGAAATGCCAGTTCTTACTTTAAAGTTACGTAGGTAAAATATTTGGTAAAATATAGGGGTTTGAGGTCAGAATTCTTAGATGACTTACCCACTTCTGTATGTCAGTTGCTCAGCAAAATGTCCAGACTGTTGTAAGCACTTAATAAATATAACTGAATTTGTTAAAGAAACTGTAAGAAAATTATATTAGGAACTGAATATGGTAAGGTGACTGGTCTATGGTACTTTTTTATTAAGTGATTTTAAGGTGTTATGGGACACTGGCTGGCAGCATGATATTCTCAGGTGACTACCTCTCAGCCAGCCAGTGGGCACCCACAGCAGACAATACTAAATACCCTTGCAGAAGTCATAGGTCACTGGAGATGATGCCATAGTCTTGGGTCCCAGGACCATGCTAACAGGCTTGCAGAGTCTTGGAATATGAAGAGAAAGAGGGCTGTAGCAGAGGTGGTGGCCAAAAGAGAAACTGGCCCAGAAAAGGTGGCTTAAAAAGCCCATTTAGATTAACCGTGAAGACTAGAGGGAAATGAATAAAAACTTGGCAGAAATTGGTTAATGCCAAAATTTTTTGTAGATATACTATGCTAAATAATCAGGAATGTGTGTATATTATTGAAAATTGACTGGACAACAATAGAATGTTAATTTGAGATTTGGGAAATGAAAAACTCAAAGTGAGATAAGCCAAACTCTCATCCAACATGAGAAAAGAATGTTACTATCTCCCATGTCAGCTATTTACTTTAAAAGAAAAACATATTTCAAACAAAGAGAAGATCCTACTCAAAACCAGGAAATGTGTCCCTTTGAAATGAACTCCAACAGTGATGACAACTCCAAAGTTCATTTGAGAAGGGTTAACGCAAGTTCCTCTTCAGGAAACGGACCTTCTAGGATAAGGAAAATCATTTTAAATAGAAGAGTCAATACCTGCTATTCCTGAAGGTAAACTAAAAATTTGTTGACTATTCTAGTTTAGGTGAATATAATCTACTGACAACATCTTTGAAAAAACTGTGTCTAAACCAGTCATTTGGCTGGAAAGTCTTTTCATTGGGAAAGAAATTAGATTTGCTGGCCTCCTAGTAAACATACGCACACTAGAAAATGTAGGACAAAATGTTTTTCGATGAAACAAGAACAAAACCTATCAGCAAGGCCGATTCACCTAGGAAGACATAAATCAAAATAAGTCATTTTTGAACCTAAATACGAACAAGCTAAGTCTAAAAACTAAGCTTAAAGAAGCATAAGGCAGAAAAGGAAAAGGAAGAAAAGGTAGCAGAAGGAAAAATTCAAAATGTATATCAAGGTATAAAGGGAACAAAAATGAAAATAAAAAAAACTTCCTAAAAATATTGGGAGAGGTTTGTCATTTCTAGCAATGCTTACAATTTCAATTTTGTGTTATATCACTCTTTTATGACAAAATATAATAATAAATTATTCAAAAAGAGAAGACAGTAGCAATGGATCTGAAATGAGCCCTAGTGAATCAAGTCCAGATATTATGATGACTTTTACTTGTCTTCCAAAAACATACGCAAGTAGACTCAAAATCTTGCCAAAGAATCAGACAGGAGCGCAATTACCATGCTTCCACCTAGAAGAGCAATAAAGCATACTTAATTTGGGTCTTAAAATACAGAAAACCAGACAGAATATTCCAAACCAGCAAAAATTCTTATTGCTGCACCACCTGAAACTCTTCAGTCACCTGATCTCAATCTGAAGATTATCACCAATGTCTATTTATCTCCTATAGTCAAATAATAAAATCAAATCTTTCTCCAAAAAATAATGAAGTCCAGCATTGACAACCTAGTGTAGGTGTGCAGCCAGCATGAACTATAAGAAACACAAACTTGCTTTGAAATTGACAAGATGGCACCTTTTAAAATTTGTGTTTCTTGAAATCTTCTATTCCCAAATAATAAAAAGAAAACTCTAAAAAAGGAAAGATTAAGCAAAATGCAATGATGCTTTTGTTGATATTGTTGAAATTCATTCTGCATCTAACCCCTCCCCTATATTGCTCAAGGAAAGAATCTATAAGATAGTAGACAAGTGGGTCAAACTGCCATGGACTCTATAGCTCATGAACACTTTGTCAACTTTATTTAAAGTCTTTAATGAATCTAGGTGTTTCCTTTGGAATATAAATAGCTGGACTTGTGCACTATAATAGATATTTCATATACTAATTTAAAACTCTTAGTTTTAGTAAAAGTGCATATTACAGTGACATTATTGGAAAATAATAAGATATTTTAAATATCAGTTTTTGGTACCTTATTTTTTTTCCTTTGGTAGAAGATAGGAGAGTGAATGATTTTTGAAGATAAAAATTTTTTTAAAACTCCATACTATGATATTTGAGCAAGGTAAATCCTTGACATTTAGAGGAGGGTTCATCCTAAGTTGCTTGTGAATCCTTATATTATTGTTATATTTCTTAGACAATATGTATATGACATCATAATTAGAGAACTGATGGTCTTTAAGGCTCAGGGTGGTCTGATTAGCTTTGAACTAACTCTAAAGATATACTTTTCAGCGTGACACCTCAGCAAAACCACAGATTATTATGCTATGGAATTTCTGAATAGCTCTTTTTTTTTTAGTAAAAAAATCTCAAATGCTGAATGTGTGAACGCTAAGGGCGTTTTGTACTTGCATGAAAGGGAATGAGTTCAGCCCAGAGTTTGAGACATGCGTAATACATATGCCTTAAAGCAACTGTGGTTTATCCATTTAAAAAGAACAATTCAATTATTTGAAAGATAAAAAAGTGATGTTTAGTTTAAGTTTTTTTAGATAATATTACTCTAACGTTCTGGCCTTACATTAGAATCATTCCCTACGTCTGGCACACTTTATTTTCCAGTCATAATTCTCATTGAGTCCTAAAATAATCCTATAATCTAGTCAAAGTAGATTTTCATTCTAAATAAATACATAAATAAATACTCATGCCTTCTTACTTGTGTATATGTATGTGTGTTTTCTGTAGCATTAGTTTATTTATTCTTGCTCTATTAAAATGCTTTCTATATTTTAAGACCCAAATAAAATGTTCCCTTTTTTAGGAACTGTGCTCCAGTACCTGAGCCAGTTGTGGATTGTCTCTGGCTTTTCAAAACTATCATCACATAGCACTTACCCAGTAACATCAATCATGATTATCCATATGTACATTGCATGTCCCTTAACAGAACTACTTCTAAAGAAGATATTATGTCTTACTAATTTTTGCATTTCTATAACATGCAGTAAGTGCCTACCACAAAGCAAGTTCTCAAAGCTTTGTTGCATGCATTCTATGTATGTCATAGAATCATCCAGATTGATCAGAACAATCATCCTGTATTAGTCTGTTCTCACGCGGCTAATAAAGACATACCCCAGACTTGGTAATTTACAAAGAAAAAGAGATTTAATGGATCCACAGTTTCACATGGCTGGAGAGGCCTCACAATCATGGCAGAAGGCAAAGGAGGAACAAAGGCATGTCTGACGTAGCAGCAGGCAAGAAAGCTTGTGTAGGGGAACTCCCCTTTATAAAATGATCAGAAGTCGTGAGACTTATTCAGTATCACAAGAATAGCATGGGAAAGACCCACCCGCATGATTCAATTACCTCCCGCTGGCTTTGTCCCATGACATGTGGGAATTACAGAAGCTATAATTTAAGACGAGATTTGGGTGGGGATACAGTCACACCATGTCACATCCTCACTAAGGTGACAAGATACCTGCCAGCCAGCCAGCCTAGCCAATCACTCTGATGTTCAATGGAGTATCAGATGTCAAACCAGATTGTTCTCACACTTGCTGAAAGACTAGTTTTAATATTTTGCTATATGTGCATAAAGTGTGTTTTCTAGTTTATTTGTGTAATGTCATTAGTAGTAAATAGCTTAACTTTCTTTTACAGAGTAGACACTTTTCAATTTGTATTTTCTCATCTTACAAATCATAAAGTGGCAAGAAGCTCCTTAGAGCCACCCTAATACATGCTACCAGCTAAAACCTAATGTAAGCAAGCCCAGGGGGATGTGAAAAAACTATTGGTAGATTTAGAACTACTTAAATAATTACAGCAAAACTCATAGAACAATAAAAAGTGATGCCAAAAACATAACAGTCCTTCATCAAAACTCAATCTATCATGTGCGTTACTCTCTTGGGGTTCTGTTCTCTGCTAGAGCTAATCCAATAAACCAAATCACTAAATTAAGGTATTAATGAATTAATATTTTCTAGTTTCATGTTTTGAATATTAACTGTGAACTTCTATAATTCATATGCCTCTCATCAATTAAGAGAACTATTTGGGGATTTTACAAGCTATAAATTCTTTTACAGGGCCAATACAGAACTTCACATTATTTTTTATTGACACGTTTAAAATGAAGAATAATTTTGTTTTGAATACCAAAAATAAAACAATACTAAACTTTGTGGGCTGGGATAGAATATGGAATGACTTGGCTGAATAATATAAAATTAGCAAACTATACAATTTGTGACAGGTTTGGAGTTTTAGATTTTGAATTTGAAAAATGTAACCACAACATACTAAATTATTTGCAAAATACTTCATAAAGTCTTTTCCTAAGATGCAAAGGAACACTTCTATTTATCACAACCATTATCAGCATTACCAAATGTCACCAGGATAACATAATTAACAAAATGTATTAATGAATCCTATCTGAATTCTATCTAAGCTATGTATCTGTCCTGGATTGAATAAATGCCTCAAAATATATGACCAAGTATTAACTTCTGGTATCTGTGCATAATGGTATTCATGTACCTAAATTTATCTTAACATAAAAAAGATATGGTAAGAATAAGGTATTATAATCTATGGGATCACTGCTGTGTATGCTGCAAGTGGCTAACCTGATTATCATTATATGGTGCATGACTGTGTAAACCAGTGATTCTCGAGCCACCAACAGCTAGGAGAGAGGCATGTAACAGATTGATTCTCCCTTGGAGCTTCAACCTGCTAACACCTTAATTTCAAACTTCTGGTCTCCAGAACTATGAAAGAATACGTTTTTGTTGGTTTTAGTCACCCACTTTGTGAAACTTACTTTCATAGCCCTAGAAAATGACCTACTACAATAGCATAGAACAAGGGTTTGACATTAGTTAAAAAATACCAATAATTTTTAAATCAGCTTTTTAACCAAATTTTATTTAAAATGTTCCATTTTAAGACTTTGTAAAATAATAAAATATGTATGATAGCATTGGCTGTCTGTCTACCACTTGTAAGAGTTATTAGTTTATTCCAAAGTACATTTACTCTCTTACAGTTTATTTTGTGTACAATATTCTAATGTAGCACTAAAGTCAACCTTGCACTGCTGTTTAGGAATGTTACTTTTGTCATCAATACCATCAGTTGATTATGAAAGTGTAAAAAAAAGATGAAATATATTCATTAGATTGAATCCATTTGGAGATAATGGAAAGATTCTGGAAAATTTATAATTAAAAGACAGAAGACAGAGCATCTGGGTTCTGTTCTTGTTCTGACAAGAACATGTTAAAGTCACGTAAACATAAAAGTAACGGAGTCTCAATTTCTTTATTTGTCAAGTAAAGTTGATAGAATTTGGCCTTCTAACCCCTTAAGATTCTCTTTGAACCAAATGACAGGTATAGGAATATGTTTTATACATTGGCAGAGTTACATACTTCAAAGTTTTCTCATTTAAGTAATGTTTTTGATCATAGAAACTACAAAGAAAATACACATGTGAGCTAGTGGAGGTACCCTTACAAAACTGAATTCAGCTGTCTCAAAGCAGCAGCTTCTTCTAAAGGTGCAAAAGTAATACTTTAGACTAAAAAATTTTAAATTTGAAAATGCTCTGGTCCTCAAAAGAGCATGTATATTCATTTAATCCTTGTTAATAAGCAAAAAAAAGAGGATAGCATAAAACAGGTTAGTAGCTTAACCCAATATTTTTTATATTCCCATGTTGACCTGGAAAAGGTTTTGTATATTGATATTTGTATTGAAATATTTATCATTAATGAATCAAAATTAAATTGTTAAAAATGGTGATATTAGCTGGAGAAAAATACTGATCTAAGTTACTTTGCAAATGAAAAGAGCCTCTAATACTAAAGCCATAAGTAACCACACAGAAACATTATCCTCTAGTAGAAAAATAGGTTCTCACAAGAATATGATTGAATGTTCTGAAATCATTACACATGTGTATTTGGATTTAACAAATAGATGTTTGATAGATGTTGGAAAGCAGTTTTCTTACTATTGGAAGGGGTGGTTACAGAGAAGCAAAAGGGGGAGGCTAGAATGATCCATGCAGTAATGGATTAGAGTTGGAAACAGTATGAACTCATGTTTAGCTGATACAGACACAGATGGTTACAAATAGACATATATCTGAATATGTGTATCTATGCATTTTAGTATACACACATTTATTTCCTTGCTTTGTCAGCAGAGAGGGCCTGGAAGCAATGACACTCCTGTAGCAATAATACACCTAGTGTCCTGATCTTGGTTTTTAATACCATTCTTTAATAAAAAGAACTGGAGATTCTTGGAGAAATGGTTAATTGTAAGACTGGAGCAGAAAATAAATACAAGATAAGCCTGGAGTATCTTGTACTGCCACCAAGTAAGAAAGTTATTACAAGAAAAAGGCATGGAGAAAGTCAAGGGGCATAGGAGCCAAATGGAGAGCAGTGGATAGTGAAAGCCGGAACAAGGTGAGCTATACAATAAACAAAACAGTATTAGCTCATAACTCAAAATATGAGATCAACATCCGTGAGTCCATACTGATATAAATGGTACTTTATCTCTCTTATCTTCCTCTCAAAATCCTAGTGTAATGATACAAACAAAAATAACACAATCCCAGTTAAGGAATATTCTAAAAAAATACTTGCACTGTACATTTGACCACTGTCAAGTCATTACGAATATGCAACATTGAAAATGTGTCAGAGCCGAGCGTATGGCAAGAAGATGACTAAAGGCAATGTGGTATCCTAGATGATACCCTGGGACAGACAAAAGGACGCTAGGTAAAAACGAAGGAAATCTGAATAAAGTATGGACTTTAGTTAATAATATCTCAATAACAGTTCATTAATTGTGACAAATGTATCATAGTACTACATGATAATAAAGAGGAATTGAGTGGTGTATATAGGAACACTCTAATATCTTTGCAATTTTTCTACAAATCTAATTGTATTTTAAAATTAAAAGTTCAATAATTTTTTTAAGAATTGTTTTTGTCTGACATATAAGGTAAAGCTTAGAGGTGGAATGGCTGGCTCCAAACTCAAGTCAAATCCATGTCTCAAAATGTCAAAAGGAACTAGGAAGCTTCCATTTGCCCATTCTGCCAAAAGTAGCAGTTTATTTTCTGTGTGTCTTCTTAGGGATGAGTAAACATTTTTTGCAGCCTTTCTTTCAAGTCTCAGAACTGGGTTTAAACCAATTTTTGGCAAAGAGATTGGGATGGCAGTGTTTGAGCTAGAACAACCATGATTTATACTGGAGCTGGAAATAGATTTATCCTTCCCCAAAACTTGTGGAGAAGGAAAGATATCCAAATAAAATCGGGGCTCTTCGAGCAAGGAAGAAAAAGGACTGGATGGCAAGTAGATAACCAGATGTCTGCTGCCATCCCAGAACCAAGGAAGTGGGAGCCAAGGCTATAACCCAAGCTTCAACTTCTATTAGTTTTCACTTACAGTATGTTGCTTCTAATTTGTCACATGTGACTCCCTGATGCATATTATTTTCTAAAGCTTATATAATCAGAGATCTTACTATAGATCTTATTTATAATGAGTTTTTAAAATACTGACAAATAGCTTACAAAATGGTTTAGGACATAAAGACTAGAGTTCATCCTATGTTCTATCTATTCCACTGTTATAAATTACATACATTATCTCATTAGAATAGAGGGTCTTAAGCAATGAAGTAAAGTTTCCAGTGAAAATTTAGCCTGCACATATGCTCACAGACTAAAGGAAAATTGCATCAAGATAAATGACAAGAAAGTTGCCAGTCTGCATCTTCAGGTACAAACAATTATTTTTGGCACATGGAACAAAAGGAAAAGAACATGTCCTGCAAAAATGGGCATGAACCCCAACTATATTCCATCCTACTTGTGTGACCCTAGACGTATTACTTATCCTGTGTGGCGCTTTGTTTTTTTTACTGTAAATCTGTGATAATGTCTACCTCATTCCTGTGTGGCACACATCAGCTAGTGGTATACATACATGCTGTTTTTCTTTTCTCTACTTGATAGAGATTCTTCCTAGAGCTTCAGTCACATTTGAGCTAATTATTATGCTTCATTTGTCATTCTAGGTCAGGTAGGAAGTGTGTGAACAAAACATATGAATTCCTTGATGACCTGAAATAGTCTGAAATGTGGATTAAAAAAAAAAGTAAGAGTCTCAAATGGGACCAAAGTGAGTAATGTTCAGTAGAAATATTTATAACATGAAATCTGTAGAGTGTTGGATTACTGACTTTGCTTATGTCATCCTTGATTTAACTAATTGCATGCAATATCCCTATGTACTGAGAAACATTTTTTGGCTGGAAACACGTTAGAATGTGTGATGGTTAAATTTATTGGTCAACTGGCTGCATCATGGTGCCCATATATTTGGTTCAACATTATTTTGTGAAGTTGTTTTTTTGGATGAGATTAACATTTAAAGCAATGGACTTTGAATAAGGCAGATTACATTTCATGTGAGTGGGCCTCACTGATTAGGTGAAGGGCTTCATAGAAAATGACTGACTTCCCCTAGCAAGAAGGAATTCTGCTGGTAGACTACCTTTGGACCCACACATTCTTCCCTGAGTCTCCACAGCCTACCCCATTCTGTGAGCAAAACCTCCACAATCATGTGAGCCAATTTCTTAAAATAAATCTCTCTCTAGATAGATAGATACAGCTAAATATATATTCATATATCAGGCCATAACTGTACTCCTGATTTTGCCCAAGATCCTGCCATTACTACTTATTTTGGTTTATTTAAACCAGATTAAAACACACTCTCTGGTATTTTACCATAGACTATATTCCTGAGAGTTTAGTCTTGGGATCATAGATAAATGAAGCTTAATTAGCTGACATACTATAGCAGCAGAGTAGGAAAAGCCCACACCTCATTAGAAAGCTATAATTTAGTTAACTGTGACTAAACGCATCTTTCCAGGTATGCATTAGCAGATAGGACAACACATTGAGCTTTAAGTCTACTCAAGTATATATTAGCAGGATTTTGCTCAACAAATCATTTTACGTGACTTTAAAAATTTTGTTTTGTAGATGAAAGGAGTCTCTCATAGAATATTCTCTAGTGATTATTATTTTAAGAAGTAGGTTGAGTTTTCTTGTTTCCACTTTCCCTGTTTTCTATTATAGTGATTTAAATGAGATCACAAATACTCGGAAAGGTGCAAACTGCAAAGAAAATGATCATATTGCTGCATGTTATTGCATGATGCTAATTCTTTGAATTAATATTCTAGCATTCTACTTTAAAGTTACAGGTAAATGGCCACCATGTGAAATATATGTCAGTCTAGAATAATGTCCCTCAGATAGCTCTATTTTGTATCTTCACATTCATTCTGAAACCTGCCACTTTGGAATTTCAAATCAATAATTTTTTTGAGTCAGTAGCAATTTATTGAGATTTATTATGGATCAGACACTTTCTTAGGTGCTGGAGACACTACGCTTGATGCCAGCATTCAAAATCAATCTGGAAGACACAGTGCTCAAATTATAGCTAGTGAAACCAGTCTCATTTAATGGAAATTTTTAATGTATAGCATATGGCAAAAACCTAGAAGAGTGGAAAAATAATAAGTAATAGTAGATAGTATTTACTGATTTACTATATTGTTTTAGGCAATGTATTAGGGTCTTTACACATATTATCTCTAACTCATGAAATAATTCTTCAGTCAGATATCCTTGTTCTATAGATAAAAAACCTGAGACTCAGCAAAATTGAATAACCCATCCAAGGTTAGCTAGAATGTGGTGGAGTAAGAATAATGCCCAGGCCTGTCTCACCCCTTTGTTTTACTCCTTCCTTTAGACTTCCCTTCTACTAATATAGACACCGAAACTATGCTTAAAATTGAAAAATAAACCTAAAAGTAAGTGTTGTAAGACATTACTATCACTTAGACTTAGTTTTATTTGATTATTCATTTAATTACTGCTCAAATAGGAGGGAAAAATATTAGAAAATGGAAATTTAAAAAGTATTTATTGGCTTTGATTTTTCACTTATATAACATAATCACTGAAAATTTGAATTAATATCTGAGGTTAATCATTCTCTGCCTGCCTCACCAACACAGTAAGTGACTGATATCAGATTGTTCTCACTCAATACACTGAAATTAGCTCTGTGTATACCGAATATAACCAGCTGACACCAGTGAAAGAGGGGAAAGAGGAACACTGCTCACTTTATAATCACATACTGCACAATGAATCTGAAGTCCATTTGTGGGTGAACTTGTGGGAATTCATTTGATATCATTTGCCATCCATTTGCTCCCAAAATAGGCACAGGAAATGTTTAAAAGTAAGTTTTAATTATAAAGGAGAATATAAGTAGTCTAGCTTTTAGCTAAATCTTGTGACAGATTTTCCAGTATTCAAATGATTGACTTCCAGTTCAGTTAAGATGAAAGGAAAAAAAGATTGTTCCAATTAAAGCTTATCATGTATTTATAACCAAAATTCAGTTCTAAAACAGGTTCTCTTTCTGAGACACTTCTATGGATACCATTGTTTACATCAGGTGGTTTATCGCCAGAATTTACAGCATGTTGTTATGTACCAGTTTGGTTATGCCTCAACTGACCTCTGTGAAGAAGTAAGTATTATTAAATTTATATGCAGGAATTAGGCACAGGGACATTATAGTGAGACAGCTGTTGCATTGTCATTAACAATAAAGGCTCTGGAGCCAAATTTCCCGGGTTTGGTTCCGGTTTCATCACTTACTACGCTGTGTGACCTTGACCAAGTTATCCAACCTCTCTGGAATTTTAACTTTTTATCCAGAAAGCGTACTGACACCATCATTGCTGTGAAGAGCAAAGGAGATAATCTTCTTAAGCTCATTAGAATAATGGTGGTCCTTTTCTTATAACGGACTTCCTTGAGAACAGAAAACAAGAACATCATTCTCAGCAAACTGACACAAGAACAGAAAATGAAATACCACATATTCTCAGTCATAGGCGGGTGAGGAAAAATAAGAACACATGGACACAGGGAAGCGGGTACTACACACTGGGGTCTATTGGGGGGAATAGGGGAGGGACAGCAGGGGGGGATCTGGGGAGGGATAGCCTGGGGAGAAATGCCAAATGTGGGTGAAGGGAAGGCAGCAAAACACACTGCCATGTGTGTACCTATGTAACTATCTTGCACGTTCTGCACATGTACCCCAAAACCTAAAATGCAATTAAAAAAAAAAGAAGTTTTACACTTTAAACCACCTGGACAGTCCTCCTTCTGCAGATGTGGACTCACAGGTATCATTTTTCCTGTGAATGATTAAGGATAATTATAGAAAAGATTCATATAAAAAGTAATTAAAATCTCACATCAAATCACACCATGTACTTTATATGAGACAGTTTAACAGCCTACGAGTAGGTAATCACTCACTGGGTATGTTATTAAATGTTTTTTCTTTAAATAAAAATAGGTGCTTTATTCTAAAAGCTGAGGAAGTTAAGGAAAAGTGACTGGAGACTTAAGTGGTATAACTGTAGTTAATTATTTTCAAGAGGTAAATGCTGGGATATCCATACAGTCTTCATAATACACCATCATATATTATTGAAGTGCCATCTGGCAGACTGAATTGTTGAAATGAGTAATGCCATGCATCATTTCACCACATCTGACATGCTGTGAAGTCAGTATGGGTTGAACTTTACTAAATGTGGTAGTGTCCATTAGCATGGTTAGGAAAGCCAAGGCAGGGAAAATAAGGTTGTAAAGTTAGTACTTGCAGCAGAGTAACCACTACTGAAAAAAATATGAGTTACTAGAAGCTGCTGGTTCAGTAGCAGCTGAAGGCCAGACTCCCTGGGTTTAAAACCAGCCCCATCAGTTACCAACTGTAGGTCTTCATCAAGTTGCTTAATATTCTTGTGTTTTATTTTCTTCATGTGAAGAGTGGACACAGTGATAGTGCCTGTCTCATAAGGCAGCTGTGAGGTTTAAATGAGTTGATCTATATACAATGTTTAAAGCAGTTTCCTGATATACAGTAAACATTCAAAAAAAAGTTGCAGTGATTATTTCTACAAAATACTATTTAGATATAGTGATGTCATCTTCTCTGTATATTAATAACAAAAGGGACTGATGAAAAACTCCTAATTTTTTCATATAGTTTAGGTAGCATGTCTTCCAGGTTGAGTTAGAGCCAGCCAAACAAACAGGTAGCAAAGTTGCTGAAAAGACAAACAGCATAATGAGTGAATTCAATGCAAGATTAGGATTTGATCAGATCTAGGTTTTAGAAAGATACCTGTTAGCACCAGACACTATGACGTGGAGGGGAAAAATATGAGTGGCAGGGAGACCAGTTAAGATGCAACTGGACTATTTCAACCTAGAGATTATAAGGATCTGGACTAGTATACTACTACTAATAGTGTGAGTGGAAAAGTGTAGGGATAGAGTACGGACAGGACTTAGTACAGAATATAGGAATGGAAGGAGAGGGAGAATTCAACATCAAGCCCCAAGAGGCAGGTTATAAAAGTAATTCCAAAGCCATTTCAGAATGGTTAGAAGCTGTAACAGAATTATTAGTATCAAAGCAGAGCCATCCTATGGGCTACTTTGAAGAAGAAAACATGAGAATACTCATGAATATTTATATTCTGGAATGCTTACCAAATAAAGCTGGTCTGGATAAACACTAAAAATTACTATAATCCTTTGGGAAAATAAATTAATGGTACATATAAAAGGTCATAAAATTGTTCAAAATCTAACATACTGGAGTTTTTCTTCTAATAAATTATCTCAATGAGTTTACAAAAGGGGATACAGAGTGGCATACACAAAGATGTAATTTGGTAATTACTAATAATAGGAAAAATGTCCGTATAGTCTGGATATTTGTTTAGACTAGATGGGTATATTGTATGTCAACTTCACTGAATGTTATACAGACAGTAAAAACTAAATATTTTAATAATTCCTACCACTTATTGAGTTCAATATATTAGACATTTTATTGTATCCATCGATCTCAATACTCCATAGTAAGAATTATCATCTCCATTTTTGAAAGGAAAAAAAGTAGCTGCAGAAAATTAAGAAAATTTCCCAAGGTCACCCAGCTTATGAGTGGCAAAGATGCAGGAGATATTGCCTAGGGATAGATTGTGTTAAGGGAGTTAGGGTTGATTGTGTGTGTTTATGGTTGTAAGAAGTTCCCAGCCTCTGCTCCTGTAGATGGGAGATAACAGAACATAGATTCAGACTAAGATCAGGTTTACCTGACTACAAAAATCTGTGTTCTGAACATCCAGCTCACAAATTATTGTTTAAAAGACAAAAGATGAAAATCATGCCCAGTCTCTGATTTCAATTGTAAATATGTACAGCTAAAAGGTAAATAGAAGAATACATGAGAAATGAAAACTGTTGTCTTTTGTAAGTTTTAAAAATTTCCTTATTGTTGCAATTTGGTGTTCCAAAAACAGAGCATTTAAAAACAAGAGGATATTAAGGTTAAGAAAAAAATGAGAATTGCATGAAAATACTTATGTATTTTATAGTCTATCTCACACACCCAAGTCTTTTGAGGACATCTTAAACTGTCAGTATATTTTTGAAAATCAATCAGTTATTTATTGAATATCCACTATTTGCTTAGGAATAAATCTGAAATATCCCTTCAACCACTTGGTTCTAAAAGCAAAACTATAAGAACATTAAAAAACAATAAAAAGCATGTATTAGATGTCCAAATATTGTTTTGCTATTACTAAATCCATTTGTATTCTACTGCAGGTTTTTCCTGACCTTACTTTATTTTTCAGTAATTTGCTTATAATAGAATATGATTTTTTATTTCTTGACTAAATTCTAATAATAATGAGATTTCTTAATTCAAATTAAAAAATGCTTTTTATGTTTCATTACTCAACCTGTCTTCCATGCTATACACTACAAATTCAAACAAATTTAATTCTCTGAAACTGATTCTCTGAAAAACCTATATACAGAATCAAACAAATATTAATTAGAAACATTTGTTTGGAAGTGAGATGCATGGCCAGGATCAGCTACATTTGAACTTTTACAATAAATGAGAAATAAACTTGCATTATGTGGGTGTGTTTAAAATATTGATGGAAAAAGAAAAAATGCTAAAAACTTTGAGACATTAGAAGGTAGCATTCAAGTGTCAGGATTCTGAGGTTTGGATCCTAGCTTTGCCTCTTAAGAACTGGGGAAAAATTACTCATCTTCCCCAAGCACTCATCTGCACAATCCTAATTTTTTAAATTGGGAGTGTAAATTTTTCTTTTACCCAGATATGTTATGAAGCTTAAGTCTTGTATGAGTCAAGCATTTATATCTGAATTATATCTGGCAAATGAGAATATTAGCTGTTATCACTAAATCTAAAAGAGACTGGCATTTCTACTCCTATGATACGTTCTTAAATTTCCACAATTTCCCCTAAATGCTCAGCTATGCTTCAGTCAAAATCTTAACAGAAAGAAAACAGCCATAAATTTAGTCCTGCACTCAAATCAGGCAATCTTTGCCAGTTAGATGGAAAATTTACAATAGTGTTTGGCTAGCATTAGGTACTTTTAAAGCAATGACTTAAAAACTTAAACGTTATGAAGATATTCAAGTGTTTCTTAAAAGTCAGCTTTTTCGAGTAAAAGAAAATATATGCACTCACTCTCTCTTTTTCTATTATTTTGTCTGAATTACAATACAATCTCCCTGAATTTGAGAGGGAGATCCCTTTTAGAAGATGTTCTTACATTCTTCTGAATCAGCATATTTTATGTAATAATTTCATTTACAACTTTTATTTAAATAGAACATCTGCTTCTTTTTACAAACTAAAGAGATAAAGTACGTGTGTTGTGGGTGGTATGTGTATATGTATGTGAGGAAGGGGAGAAAGGAAAGATAAAATGAGGGAGGCAGAACTAAATTTATGGCAGAGTTCTGTTTACTTATGCTACCCTACAGCATGCGGCACACAGTAATATAATCGCCTTTATTCTCCTGTAGACCATAAGGCAAATGAGACTAGAGATCAATTCCTTCCTCAGCACTGGACATAGTGCCTTGCACCTAGGGAACATAACTAGATTAGTATTTTTTTGAATAAATGTATACAAAGCAAAAAATTAAAAAATGAAAGAGGAAATAAAAGAAGAAATGAGGATGGGGGGGCGTTTTTGAATTACTGAGGTAAAACAGTAGACCAACCTTAAAGAAAGTGTCTACAGATGGATATGATAACCTTGCTAATGACTTTTTAATAAGAATAAAAATGGCCACTCTTGCTTCATCTGATTCTTGTTTATTCCAACTGGATGAAGAAATGCATAGGTAAGTACTCACCTGATCACCAATCCTGAATCACATATTAGATTTCTGGTGAATTTCCAGATAATATAGAAAAATAAAAAATATTTATCTTGGTGATATTGGATTATGGAAAACTGTAGAACTGTAGAGTTGTCAAAACACTAACGACCAAATTTATAAATGCCCTTAGAGTAAATCCATCATGGAAGCTATTGTTTTTACAATGACTTTCTATAGGGAGATTATTTGAGGATCATATGGCCTTCCTTGGAAGTATGTGTGATTTATGGTTGCAGGGCAGAGAGATTTTTCCTCTTGACATCTGTGAGAAAACCACCGTTCTGCCAAATAGCTTCTTATTCCCAACGTTTTTATGAAGTGGCAACACAAAAATTCTCAGAAACCATAGATACTGATATGAACAAATTGAATCCAAATGTACATTACGTGGAAGCTCTTCTATAGTAACTGAACATTTCATCTTTGTTTGGCATTGATTGCCATTGTTTTTGTTTCTGCATGCTTATTGTGAGGAAATCTTTGAAAAGCTTCAAGAGATACAGCAAGCAAGTTTCTACAATTGGCTTAGCACAGTGTAGTCCTCTGGTATGTTATCCAAATTCAATTATCAATATTTTAATAGGTGTTTTTAGAATTAATTATCCCATTTCAATTCATCATCATCTTTATTGAAAATTAAACTTTATGTGTAGCTAAGGTATTCTATATTTAAGCAAAAACAGTTACAATTACAGTTTCCAACTATTAATTCTTTATGTAGTAATAGCAATAATACTTGTCTATGACATTTTATAGTACACTTTATATTTTTTAAACTTTTTTCAGCATCAATTATTTCTCAATCCTTACCTCTCTGAGATTAAAGATTCAGAAAGGCTAAATTTCTACAAAGATTACTTCCTGTATGTATTTTTTATGTCTCAAGCTCATATTTGATATCAATCCTGGACTAAAGAACTGACTAGAATCAAGCATTATCTAAAAGAGCATAATAATATAATATAGGCAGATGAAAAAATTAGTCTACAGCTGGCATTGTGATTAGTTGGACACACCAGTTAGAAACCTAGAACATGGTACCTACTACTTTCTAAATGCCCCAAAGACATGAAAGCTACCTTTATGTGACATTACGTTCTCTTTTATTTATGTTTGACTTGTCACAGTAGAGATTTGTAGAAGAGGCTTTCCAATTTCCATTGTTGCTGACAATTTTTGGAGTACAGTAGGGCCTCTTAGCACAGGATATAACTGTGAGTTGTTGTGTTTATTGTTATTACTAGACTTTGCTGATCCCGATTGCCAACTAATTCTTTAAGTACTATGGAGGAATACAACATAACACCATGAAAGTTAAGACTAAGATGTTAACTTTTTTCGAGCACCAACCACCTGCTATATCATATTTGATACTAAAAAACTTGATGATATAGGCATTATTAGCCCCAGTTTATACATAAGGAAGCTTAAGCATACCTCCTGTCTTCAGCTTATAATCTAGTTGGAGATATACCTCACATAACAATGAAATTTGTTATGTATATTTTGGGGAAATTTTAGGATATTATTAGTAGTGTAAAGAAACAGTGGAATCTCCAAATTACAGATGATTATACTAATAATATTATGAACAGAAAATATTTGTGACTATTTCATGGACAATACTTTTTTCTACATTTTTTTCCTTACAACTGTGTAGTCAGTGGTTTTCACTGGAGAAGGAAAGGATGAATACAACTGAGGACAAAGAAGTTATTGCTCAGGCTTGAATTTCAAAAGAGAGTATTTAATATCGTTCTCTGACACAATAGTCAGAAAGCCAAACACTTGCTGAGAGATTTTTCTGGAAATTTCAAAAGCTGGAAATTATGTATCAAGCTAGGAGAAATAGGCATAGTTTGTGCTTATTAGTCACAGACTACAAAATAGTGCTTGATGTAGTATCTGATTTCCCACGCCAAGGGAAACAGGTGTTTCACCATCTAGAAAGAGAATGATTCAAAGTAAGCCAAACTATAGTATGAATCCCAGTGGGTGCCTAATAATGAGTCCATCACTAGGATTAAAATTTCCGGGTGCATCTGGCAGAAACATCCAAATATTAATAGCTTTAATAACATCTCTTATTCACATTTGTGCTTACCCTGGAAGTCTACAAACCTCCAAGAACATCTGAGATCTACAATTGGTCTGAGCAACAAAGTGTCTGTTTAGAGACTAAGTGAGATCCCTACAGACATGGGCCAGAGGACCCACTCCCCAGTGGATTCTTCACACCCTAATGAGACATGAACTCATTTGAGCTAAATGTGTCTGACGTGAGCATGAAGTGCTGAAAGGGTGAATGGATTTAAAAGGATGGGGAGTTTAGATAACGAGAACATAGGATATAGATACCTGAGTGATTAGTAGTGCTGGTGGGATGTACAGAAATCTTAAGGACAGTTTTAGTAAGGGCCATTAATTTAGTGGTTGAACACCTCAGCCGAGGCCGGAGACAGCAGAGGAAGAGGATGGCACAAGGAAAAAGTACCCCTCCCATAGCATGTCTCTCTCTCTCTCACACATACAGACACACACACACACACACACACACACACACACACACACACCAGCAGAAGCAGCAACACTAAATGCCCCCCAACACACATATGCACACGCATCCCAGCAGAAGCAGCAACACTAAATGCACAGGGAAGAAGGAAAGAAGAACATACTGTCTCAGACAAAAAGCAACTTGATATATTTCAAGGAAACATAAATTTAACAAGTACAGAAATTAGGCCTTGTGAAATACCTTGATATCAATTACAAATTTTTTAAAGTTATGTTCTGTCATATCAAAGTTTGTGACTATAAGTTTAAACCTACTAAACTATAAATTAAAAACCTCTAGACTTTAATAATTCATAAAACATTTCCATGAATTTATCTCATTTGATTCTTATTACCAAATGGTAAGATAGATAATCATATTTTTTCTTCATACAGATGAAAGAAACAAGGCTTACAAAAATTATACAGCCTGTTTCAAATTTCTCCACTATTATTTGGCATGGGTAGAATCCATATTTAGGTTTTACAGTGTAAAAGCTCATACTTTATCCACTATTTTGCATTGATTTTATTTTATATTTATCTATTCATTTACAAAACTAAATGTTTAATATACTATTTCATGTAATTTAGAATATATGCCTGATCACATATGCCTGATAAAGTACTATGTGTAAATAGGTTAGTTGTTGTGTATATAGGTATAGTTGTTAATTTCACATTTGATTCATTCTTTTTTTTGCTATTCATTTATTCTTTAAATAAGTATTAACTGAATAGATATGTTAAGAGCTAGGTATACAAAAAATAAGATGCCATTTCTGATAAAATAATGATCATCTTACTGAAAAAGAGACAATCAACAATTAAAATATAACATGATCAGTCTTACAGTAGTAATGTATATACATCACTTTCAAAACACAGAGGAAAAACCTAGTAACTTTCCCTGGGATGGAAGGAGGTGGAAGGTATTGAAAGCCTTCATGGAGAAAATGACATTTGTAACTACAATCAAGAGAATGAGTAGATGGAAATTTTTCATATTTCTGGCAAATAATAAGGCTTGGGCAAGACAGATTATATTTTTAGAGCTTCTAATAGCTCACTGTGGCCAGAATATCGAAGGCACATAGGAGGGAGTATTAGTCCATTCTCCCACTGCTATAAAGACACCTGAGACTGGGTAATTTATAAAGAAAGGGGTTTACTTGACTCACGTTCCACATGGCTGGGAGGCCTTAAGAAACTCACCATCGTGAAGGCAGATGAAGGGGAAGAAAGGCACGTCTTTCATGGCATCAGGAAAGAGAGATAATGAAAGGGAAACTGCCAAACACTTTTAAAACCATCGGCTCTCTTAAGAACAATCGCAGCTCTCTCTCACTATCACAAGAAGAGATGGGAAACCACCCCCATGATCCAATTACCTTCCACCAGGTCCCTCCTTCAACATGTGGAGATTGCAATTTTTGTTGGGATCTGGTTGGGGACACAGAAGCAAACCATATCAGAGGGTGAAAGCAGAACCACCGTGTGAATATGTTATCCATATGAAAGAGCTAGGGGACAACGAGTCAGTGATGGCTTAATCAGAAGTGTTTTATGTAGACCTGTATTTCACAAAATGTCAAGGTGGGAGAGCCCCACAGAGGTGAGATTGAAGGAAGAAAAGTTCAGAGGCAGTTCCAGTCAGGACCCACTGAAGTCAGGCACAGAAGACATTAAACAGTCCTGAACTGTTGTGGGAACAATGAGAGAAAAGGAACGTTAAAAACTATTTAGAAATTGGAGACCATAAAATTAGAAGAAAAAGCATAAGCTCATGAGGGAAGAAAGAAGTAGAATATTTTAAGTTTGGGTCAGTAAGTAATATAAAGAAAAAGAGATGGGATTTAAGAAAGGAGATATTTTCTATCAATCAGAAAAACACTGTTATATTATACCACATTTTACTACTTGCCTACCTAAAAATATCCCAGAAGGGCAACAGAGATCTAGATATGCAAGTATGTACAACATATTCCTTCAGGTAAGTATACTAAGTGCAAGAAAATATCTCTACAAATGTCATTATTTAGATATAGATGTGAAACAGCAAGAACATTTTGGGAGTTACTAGAGTCACTTGAACTCTATATTGTTCCTCAGAATTTAGAAAATAGAAAATCCAAAGTTTAACAATAAATGGAATTTCTTAGAATCACAGATTTTGTTGCTAAGAAATCAACAAAGGGTAATATTTTAAAGAAATAAGGCAAAATATTAAAGCCTTAACACTAAAAATGCATATAATAGACTTCGGTAAAATGCCTTTTAACATCAATAGTTGAATTTTTAAAATTGACACTGATGTCTATTTAGCTGAAAAGATTCATTTCATTTATCTATTATGGTAATAATAAATAACAGTTATCAACAGATACTAGAATTATTTTAAGTAAATGGTATGCAGTACCTCACTGAATTCACCCTCTGAATACTCTATAAGAACAGCATTACTTTGTATATTTTACAGATCAAAAAATGAGGCTTATAGAGACTAACTTGTCCATAGTCTCACAACTAGGAAGAGGCAGAGCTGGAGCCCATTTCAGACCCAGATGAACGTGAAGCTGTTGCTCCTCACCACAAATCCTATGCCACCTCTCTTAACATTCTATATTTATAATCAATAGGACATATATTTTACTGTGACTTTGGGCGATCTACTGGTACTTTAAGGGAAGTAGAAAAATCAATAAAGCAAACGGTATGAGGTATAGCATTTATGAATTCTTAACGAATAGTGCTAGTCCCCTTACTTGTTGCTTTGTATATGTTACCTTTATGCTGTCTTCAAAACAATCCTATGAGGGAACTTATAATTATGACTGCAGTTGTTCCTCTTTAAAGAAGGGGAAACTGAATATCAGAGGGGAATGGAGGAAGTACTTGGCTTATAAGCTTACAGCTTATTGGGAAGCAGTAGAACAGAAAATCTGTGAGACACCACAGCCAGTGAGTGTCCTGCCTACTACAACATAATGTTTCTTTCGAGGAATATTGGAAGTGGAATTTGAAGGCTTGTGAACATCAACTTAAGAAATCGAGACTTTGGTGTTGTGGAAGGACTCATTACCCCATTCCATGCCATCACTGCCACCTGGAAGACCCTGGATGGCATCTCTGGGATGCTATGTCATGACAGCTGCAGGACTCTCCACAACATCATACCTGAATCTACTGGCACTGCCAAGGCCATGGGCAAGGTCAGCCCTGAGCTGAATGGGAAACTCATTGGCATGGCCTTCCATGTCCCCACTGACAACGTGTGAGTTGTCAACCTAATCTGCCATCTGGAGAAACCTCCCAAATAGAATCACATGCAAGTAATAGAGGGCTCCTTCAAGGGTATCCTGTGCTATACCGAGTATCAGGTTGTGTTCTCTCCTGTCAACAGTGACACTCACTCTTCCCCTTTAGTCCCTGGGGCTCACACTGCCTTCAACAACCACTTTGTCAAGCTCATTTCCTGGTATGAAAATGAATTTTGCTACAGCAACAGGGTGGTAGACCTCATGGTCCACATGGCCTCCAAGTAGTTTGAGCCCCCGGGACTTCAGCCTTAGTGACAGCACAAGAAAAAGAGAGAGTCCCTTAGCTGCTGGCGAGTCCCTGCTTCCCACCACACTGAGAATCTATCCAACTCAGTTTTTATGTCATACACCCGAAGACTCAAAGAGGCTTAGGGAGCCCCACTTTGCCCTGTACCATCAATAAAGTCATCTGTCCCTGCTCCCCTTGGCAAAATGAGACTTTTTATAAACCAGGGAAACTATCAAGGATCTTCTAAAAGGAAAATTAATTCTACAAAGAAGGTATTTACAAAGATCAGTTTGATGGATGGTGACAGAGATTGAAGTCAGAGAGACAAATTAGAATAATATTTAAGTTCTTACATATAGGGAAGGAAGACAAGGAAAGAAAAATCTTGTAAGTAGATCAATATTTTAAATTGACAAACATTTAAAATATTGACTTCTCCTCTAATATCTGGAGATAGCAAGGCCGGCTGAATGTCAGCCTAGCTCTTGGTACTTCCACTATTTAACAACAGTAGATTTTAGGCTACAGTAAGTCTCAGTTCTTTACAGATTTACAAAAATTTGTGGTCTCTCCATTTTAAGAATCATTTTTGCAAGTCAGATTTTTAGTAGCTGATTTCATCTGTGGCATAAAATAAACAAAAGCATTATTTTGTACAATGTTTGAGATAAACAATAAAACATTTTGCCAATTAAAAGTCTTAGAAAAATATATTTCTTGGCAATTAATAGTTTATGTAGTTCTTTCTGAACTCATCAGTGGCTGGCTATGTCATTTTGACAGGGTCAGTGGCCCTCATTTAATAGGCTGAAAGTGTTTTATCACATGTTGTACTTCCAAGAAATGTTTACTGTGATAGCTTACAACTTATTCTTGACATCTGCAGACTCTTTCAAAGTATCTCTCTTTGGGTTTATGGTGCAAATTAGTATTGGCATCATACTTATACATATGATGGGAATTATTTTCATAATAATGACACAATTTGTAAATATACTATGTGCAAGATATATACTATTTATGAACTTTTTAGTAGCTTTAAATTTCATCTAGCCTGATTTATGCAAATGGTAAAGATATCTTTGGAAAGATTTGAATATTCTATAGTACAGAATTTACCTGATGTAATAAAACTTTCCTGTATTCCTCTAGCTCTTCAACAAAAGAGAAAAGCACTTTTTCAGTCTGTAAATTGTATCTGCTTCCCTTTTGCTCCTTGATTTGGCACAAAGATCTTTAATGATTATATATTCATTTTGCTAAAAATCATATTTGCTCACAGAGTAATTATGATGAGGATTACACAAAGAAAAAAATATATATTATGCCTGGATGAGTTCCTCAAATAAGAGTAGGTCTGCAATAAATACTGGCTTCTTTTTTCTCCTTTTATTCCACTTAAATACGAATTCATTTTGAAGTAGTTTTGTAAATGTTTGAGATAAAGCATTTCAAAATATCAGGAAAATATAACTATATTAGTCTAGCAGTTTCAATCAATGAACATGGATAGAACATTTTGTATAACATTCTGCTACATGTACAGTGTCAAAAGAGAAGATTATAGCAGAGGTTTCCTCCAGGAAGTGATCACTGTGTTGAAATAGGAAGATAAAATAGGAGTTAACTAGGTAAAAAGAGTAGTTAATGGGAACAACATATGCAAAGGCCCTGAGGTGGTAGGAAACAAGGCTTTTTCTAGGCTGAAAGAAACTCACGTTTGTGGACACTGAGGAAGTGAGGTTGGAGTGTATATAATAGCTAGACTTATAGGAATTCATATAAATGCATGATGATTTCATATAAACATGTGATTTCCTATACCTTATAGGAAAACATATGAATTTTGGTCTTTATCCCAAAAGAAATTGCAAATCAATAAATTGTTTTAATTGGGAAAGAGGTAAGATGATCCAATTAGCTAAAGTACTATTTCTAAAGTATTAAGGTAATAGTGTATTAGATTGCTTTTCTTAATTAAATTAATCATCACAATATTTATATGAGATGTATACTATGTTCACTTTAAGGATAAGTTATGATGTAGAGAGTTAAAATAAGTTTTCTGAGGTCACCTAGCTACAAAGTATTGGAAAACAATTTTAAATCCATATCTTTGGTCTTACTGAAATTCAACTACACATGCCACTAAACCACAGATGTTGATGAAATACAATTTTGAGAGATATTTGATAAAATAAAAGTTTGAAGGCCAGGGTAGCAGATGGCAAAGGAGTAATGTAGGTTAGGCAGCAAAGACTAATAAAACTTCCAAGTCTTCTAGAAGACCCCCCCAAAATAACCTCAAATATTTTTGTCTAATGGAATAACAGAGAAATAAATTTCAAGGAAATAATAATTCTTTCCACCTTTGCCTCTGAAACTATATTTTGCTGATCAGCCTGGCATTCACTTTCACAAAACTATAGCCGATGTCAACTGGATATTTAGGATGAGAGAAGTAAGCAATTCCAAGCATTGACAAGTACAAAACCAGCCATCCTAATGAGCCATATTCATCAAAATGAGTAAGTCTTTTCATCTGCCGCAGATTACCCTAGAGTTGTGTTTTTCTCTGCCGTTTTGCTTATTTAGCTGGGCACAGAAGATATTCATTAAGAGGCAGAACTGGCAGTCCCAAATACCTTTCTGTCTTGGAGAGGCCTTGCATACATACTGATAATTGGTGTGATAAAATGAAGCCCTCAGAAAGTCTTTGTGTAGATAATATCACACTTTGTCAATCAAAGAAAAAAATTGATAGTGCAATGCAACCCTTTTTGTACCCATAAAACAATTCAAATGACTTTGCTCAACCCCAAGTTTGTTGGCAAATCTGTAGCTGAAAATAACAAATAATGCTTATATTTTTATATCATTTCCCCAACTGGGGGTAAGTTTCTTTTCTGTTAAAAGGGGAAGTGAGAAATTATAAAATAATTATACATTGGCACAATAATTCTTGAACATAAAACATAGTCATTTTAAATACAGCAGTCTTACTTGTCTCTGTTTTATGTATTGGAGTTCTTTGTAATGTTTTACTGGATAAAAACAGTCCACAATTATAAAAATATTTGAAAACCACTGATATAGTGGTGACTGTGTTATCTTTGAAAGTAGGAGTCCAACTAGTTTCCAAAGAACACATAAGGAAGTAGTAACATAAATAATCTAATTTACTTCTGAAGAATTTAAGTAATTAGATATATTCAAAATTTTAGTGATTCCATTTATTAACAAAACAGAAAATTTATTTGTGAAATATAGTTAATTTAATAAATAGTTATAATCCAAAGTTTTACATACAGTAGATCAGAACAAAAATAAAATATATGAGGTTTGAATATGAAAAGGAATTTCAGGTTTTATGAATTGATAGTTATCTCAAAAATTCTTAAGTATCTCTATTCCTAAAATATAAAATGCTCCATAAATCTTCCAGATAAGAAAATAAAATTTTATTTTATAACTAAACTTCAATGCTTGAAAGATAAGAAACTGTTTCTCAAAGCTAAAACTGTTTTGTTTAGATATTATTTAGATTAATATCTAAATTTTAATATAAATGTTATTTTTCCCCAAATGTCTTATAACTTAGGAAAATATGGCAAAAGTAAACTACCTGAGAAATGTGTAAGATACATTTCAAATTAATCAAAAAAGAAAAAAAATCAAAACATACTCATAACTGCATTAAACAGAATTGCATGGTGGCCAGAATAACAAGAGCCAAGGAAGAAACCCAGGGAACTCAACAGTTGGAATCCATTACTGCCACTATGTTGATGCCAGTCCACTCAGAGGCAGTTATGTTAAGGAAAATGCCAGTCCACTCAGAGGCAGTTATGTTAAGGAAAAAACTATCTTTTAAGGTATAAGTGCTAAACTAGTACTAAAGAAATAAAGATTTGATATAGGTTGGCGTTCCTGATGGCATCACTGAGCCACTTATACCAGACAGATGCTTAACCATTTGATCCCTTGCCATGCCAGGACTGTTATGTGACTTGTTTTGGCCAATGGAATGCAAATAGACATAAAATATGCCATGTGTGAGCAGAAGCTTTCATTGAACTTTAGTTGGTCAGTTTGGCCTCTTGCTTCTATCCTTTACCAGAAAAACAGCACATCTGAAATGAAGGCTGCTCCTTCAGCCTGGATCCTGGAGTGAGAAGACTGAGTAAAGAGAGCTGAGTGGAGTTGCTGTCCCACATGTCTGTAGGGGAGAAATGAAGGTTTGTGATGTAAGCCACTGAGATGTTTTGAGATTATAATTACCACTGCAAAAGCTAACTGGAAGAAAGGGTAAAATAAGTGTCTTGGTTAAGCTACTAATCATTGCTACTTATTTTATTTCCAGCTAAGAACACTCCTAGATTATGTATCCATGAGTAAGGGATTCTCATTCTACTTATTTGTACACCCTCTGGGCAAGAATTTACAGCATGTGTCAAATGACAGAACTCAGCAGTGAAAAATTCTGAAGATGAAGAGCTCTAGGAAAAGGTACCACATATGGGGCAAATTGCAAATGGGTATATTCTTGCCCAGAGAATCCCATAGCATGGATCCCTTGGTAACTACAGTGCTGCAAGAGGCTAAGGAAGTGCTTGAGACTGATGGCTTAAAATATATTCTATCAATGGTTTCCACTCTTCTACTCATCTTAGGAATCCGAGTATAAAAGGACCAGTAGTAAATTGCCCTTCTAAACTATAAAGCGTAGTGAGTAAAAATGGAAGAAATTAGTATTAAGAAAAATGGGTATTTGTAGTTTTTCATGCCAAAAATAATTAAAACAGAGCCAAGATAGCAATATAAAATGAGTCACTCTAATTTATATCAAATATTCATGTATTTAAACACTTTTTTCTTAAAAAGAGCTTTTAATTACTTTTCCCAATAGAAATGTTCAATTCATTTCCAGTAATTTTATATAGGAATAAGTGTTTATGTAAGTTGATGCTTCTTCAATATGTCAGTGTAATTCAGTTTCCTTCATTCTATCAATGTTCTAGTAATACATGAATAAATTAGTTCCCTCTCCAGATTCTCCAGTCAACAAATTATACCTATAGGTATTCTTATGCCAGAAATCTTGTAATAATCCTTGATACCACACATTCTTTCATTAGCCTCACCTACTATCAATTCAGCAATGAATCTAATGCCTTCTACAAAGCTTATTTCACTTCCATGTACCTCTTTCCACTTCCACTACCAAAATTCTAGCCCAAGATAATTTACTGTCCAACTCACTGTAAACATGTCCTAATTCATGCATCCCTATTTCCTCTCTAACCTTTGTCTAAGTAGAAGCTATGTAAACATAGCAGCCCAAGGAATCATTTAAATCTGTCAATCACTTCATGCCACGTTTGTGTTTATAAATGTTTAATGACATTGCACAGAATATATAGAATAAACAAATTCTTAACTTTGCCAGTAAGTCCTTGGATGTCTGGCTCACGTTTGCCTCATATCCTGCCACTCTCCCCCTGGTCCCCATATCCCGTCACATTGACCTCCTGTCAATCACATTGTCCTCCAATGTGCCATCTTCGTCAGCCTCTTCTAACTTAAACCTTTTGCAGTTGTCATTTGCCTTGCCTAGAATTCTGTTCTCTTTGTCTGGCTAACTTCTATCATCTTAGAGGTTTTATTTAAATAGCAGTTCATCAAAGATGCTGCTACTTCTCAGAAATTCAAAATATTCACTTAAGTACCTTGGTCTTTTTCTTCTTAGGTTTTATCATAATTTGTAATTATATATTCCTAGATTTATTATTTGGTTAAGGTCTGTCTATATCATTAGACTGTAAACTCCATGAAATCAGAGACCAGGTTTGTACTCAGCCATGCCTAACACCAGGCCTGACACACAGTAAATATTTAGGATGAATGAATGCAGGTGAGAACTTAGTAAAATGTTTTAAACAGAAAAAAGTTGCAAATTCCAGTACATACAGATTTTTATTATAAAAGTTCTCCCAAAAATATACAGAATGAGCAAATATAGTTCACCTTGGTTTCTTTGATTTGTTTACAAATCTGAGGAGCCATTCCTAAGTTGTACAAGAACACTAGTGTAGTTCTTAGATTCTGGTGTATTAAAATATGCTTGTGCACAAAATTACCAACTGAGAAAGTCAAAGTGCTTAAGACTTATAAAATTTTCTCAAATAGGTTGATATCTTTATCTTTTAAATAATATCTTTGTGTATTAAATAATAGCTTCCTTAAAATTATATCTTTTATCAGTCATATAATGTAATATATTTTTATATTATGATCCAAATTAGTGGCATGCTTATTTCTTGTGGCATGCTTATTAGTTGTGACACTGTAAACTGGACATCAGAATTCTATTTTTAATAGAATAGGATTCCACTTATACTTTGTCTCTCAAATTCAATAAATTTGAGCAAGAGGGAGGAGCTTATTCTCTATTAACAAACAACTCCCCAAATCCCAACATATCAATGCTTTATTTCTTTCTCACATGATATGTCAAATACATATGTGCCAGGAGGACTGCATTTAGTGTAGTTGTTTATATACCAGGACTATGGAGGCTCTATCATGACACGTGCCTCCACAATTACTATATCAGGGAAAGAGCAAATAGTGCACTGGGTCATAAACACTTCTATTTAGATCAGATGCAGTGGTTCACACCTATAAACTCGACACTTTGGGAGGCCAAAGTGGGAAGATTGCTCTGGCAAGATGCTGGCTCTACCAAAAAAAAAAAAGAAGAGAGAGATACTCCTTATCTTTTGTTCTGATTGCCTCAACAAAAGCAAATCTATGGCTGGGAACACAATCTCATGATATTCTCAGCAAGGCGGAGGAGGAGGAATTGAGGAGAATCGTGCTAATGGCTACAAGAGTCATTTAGAGGAAGTCAGAAGAATAACTGCAACAATTCATTCATTGAACCATTCATTCACACAACATGGATCTTTTTCTGCACCAGGCTGTGAGCTAGTTTGCTTGGGATAAAATGTCTAGTGAGTCTCTACATATGTGCTGCTTTGGGAAACGGTCATTTAAATAATTATTTAAACAGTGATGCTGGGAATGAATGAATTGTCCATTTATTGAAGTATTCTAGAAATACCAATATAAAGTGAACTTTGCGTGATCACGTAAGTCATACAATTTAAAGATTTAATCTTTTAAATGTTTTTTAAGAGAGATATGTGGAGAATGTAAGCAAGGGATTCTGAAGTTTCATGAAGATATATTCATATTCAGTTTAATGATGATCTTTTCTTAGTGTGAGGGTAAATTTCTCACTTGGCTCACATCCAGAAGAGAATACAAAACCCAAGTAACATTTTAGGGTTTTTTGTTACCTTCCTTTTTAATATAAATATTAGAAACTATTATGTTTTATTATGTGACTTCATTAGATTATAACTCTTGGCACTCAATAAAGTTTCTATCTTCTACACTAAAACATGCTATTTTTTTCCATTGTTAAGCCATAATATTAAAACCATTAAGTGACATTTAAAACAAGGAAGTATTCATCCATATTACCAGAACTAAAATACAACTTTTTCATGCATTTCTATCTATTTTTCACACATGATTATATAAAGACATTCTACTAGGAAAGAGGGGAAGGAGATTAACAACATATTCCCTTACACAAATTATGGATAAATTTACACATGATTATTATATGGAACTTAAACATGCATAGTTGTTTCTAGTAGTTTCTTCCTGTACCAAAATACAAAAAGCATCATATTTGTATCCAGCCTCCTGTGTTCACATCCCATATTGACATCTACAGTGTTTGAGTTTCAGTGGCTTGCTTTTTGTCTGCAGGAAGCAAACCTTAGATATGACAAGGCACAAGATGCAAGCAAACAAAAAACATCCTTTCTCCTTTTATTACATGTGTAAATAACTTCTTGTTAAATAAAATTAGTGCAAAAGATAAAACAGGCATTATTATGGAGTAATTCAAACCCTGGACTGGGAGAGGTTGACATCTTGTCTTACTGTTAACACCTAGACTGAGAACAGTTAGATTTTATCATGTAAAATGGCGTGTGGGATTATATTCACAGATGCAGAAATATGTTCCGTTCTATCACACCCACGAGCCTCTGAACAGTACACTGAAAGCTGGCGTTAGTAAGAACCATTCTACAAATGAAAAGCATAGCTAATGTGCTGATATGTGATGCATTCATTTAGTCATCATGGTGTTTCTTCAATTTAAAACATTATTTCTTTACTAAGGAGTTATGTCTTTTAAAGAGGGTTATTAGATGGGACTGTGTAGGTATGTAGATACCTTGTTTAATCAAAACTTTTCTTTGTAAATATTTCTACATTTTATTGTTTATAATCCAAATAAATAAAGAGATTTATGTCCTAATTTCAGAAATGCTTTATAATAATTGCTAATATGGTTTGCTGGTGGGTTATAAAACATCTTGCCTTAAGTTTATCAGGAATCAAAGCTTCTAGATACTGTGGACTAAAAATTTCAGCGTTAGAAAAAATATAAATGAAACATTTATTTCAAATTTGTCTTGTAACAGAAGAACTAAGTCATAACAGGTGTATACCCAGATATTTGGATGAAGGAAGGATCTTACTATTTCAAAGGACCTTCCAAAGTAACCATTTTTTTTTTTTTTTTTTTTTTTGAGACAGAGTCTCACTCTATCAGCCAGTCTGGAGTACAGTAGCGTGATCTCAACTCACTGCAACCTCTGCCTTCTAAGCTAAAGGATCTTCCCACTTCAGCCTCCTGAGTAGCTGGGACTACAACTGACCACCACCACCCTTATATAATTTTATTTTTAAACGTAGATACGATGTATCACGATATTGCGTAGGTTGGTCTCACACTCTTGGACTCAACAGATCCTTCTGCCTCAGCCTCCCAAAGTGATGGATTACAGTCACAAGCCACTACACCCAACCCAAAATGTAACTTAATAATGCAAAAATTTTCTCAAAAATGAGTGTTTTACAAATTCCAACTGTATTATATTTTATTTTCCCAATTAGAATGTTTTCCTAATCAATATTTAAAGTAATAGTTTATAGAAAGCCCTAACGGCACTTGAAATCCTTCTTGTTTTTTGGTAAGAAAACTCACTGGTTGACCCCTGATAAAATTAGCAAATTTAGATGATATGTCATTTATTTAAAATGAATTATTTCTGCATCATCCAACATTCATTTAGCTGGCATTATCCTAAAAAGATCAATAATTTAAAAAGAACATATTAATTTTAGCATTTTAAGAAAGAATATAGAATCCAAATTTAAAATGCTTCAATATTAGTAAAAATTAATTCCATATTTCTTAGAGATATCTTTTTAAAAATAGAATACTTGATATATGTTAAATTTATAGCATGGGAGTCTGCCTAGACAGTCAAGTCAAAGTGGAGGATAAGGCAATTATCCAAAACGCTTAAGCCAAATAAAAACTCTGGGCATAATTCAGGCCAAAAATTAAACTCAGATTGAAATTCAGGCCAAAAATTAAATGAAAAGAGATGTCTTTTTGGATAGTGTCATCAAATTGACTAGCTATATTAATTGTATCTACTGAATTAAAGTTCCTTTCTCTCTTTTACTTTGCTTGGGTCTAAGAGACTCCAATAGTTCCAAGGGTGTGGTTTTACTGGCAGACAGTGGGAGCCATGAGACCTGGTTCTATTGCTATTTCTCCCATTAACAGCTGGGTGACCCTCAGCAAGAAAGTAAACTCAGTGGGGCCTCAGTTTCTTCTTTTTATAAAATGAGACCCTCTAAATTCCTTTCCAGCTCTGAAGTGTTGTAAACTCCTGAAATAGTAAGATGACAGCTATGTGTGTGTGTGCATGTGTGTTGTCAAATAGAACAATTACAGCTGTGTGTGTAAGTGTGTGGTGTGCCCAGTGTTCAACAATATGATATCACCCTAAGGACTTCACTAATATTTAAAACTCACTCTAAGTTTAACTAGGTATCTGATTTAATTACAATAGCTTTCATAATTGTCTTAAGAAATTAATCACACTTGATATGGGGAAGACTTTTTTTAATGTCTTGAATTACACTGATCAGAATAACACTGGAGAGTAACTTTAATTTTATGAGTACTCAAAATATGTGGTCCAAGGTATATCTCCATCCAACATGGCTCTACAAGGTGCCTAATGGTGGTAAGAACTACAATGATTAATACTTTTGATGCAGTACCCTTAAGTAATTAGTATTTAAGAAGTCTATTATTTGCAATTTTTAATTGTTTTAGTTACACCATCTGTGACATGTTAATTCTTTAAATTCGCTGGCATATTTAAGCTTTCTGTCCATTACTTACCCTTTTCATGCAACAAATGTCTTCATAATAATTAGACACTATTTTAATAAGGTTCATTTATTACCTTTCCTTCCATTACCGAATAACTTGAAAATACAGCCAAACATCTATAAAGTATTTTGCCACTATACCAGAGTATCCTTCTTTTACAATATAATAATATAAAATCCTGTAGCTTCTCAGTGATTTGTCTAACAGCTTTTTTCCAACTGTTTGTCCCATATTTTCCTCTGTTAGCTCTGTTTTTCTGTATTTCTTGGCACCATTTCTTTTTACCAATGACAATTTCATGATAATGATAGACTTATGCTATCAGTTTAAGGTCAGCTACCTCTTTCCTATAATTTAAATCAATAGCTTCTCACTTGTTCTCATACTACTTTACCTCTTGAGTACTAAAAAAGTTAAGTATCTCCCTCATCTGACCCACCCTGCCACCTCATCTGACACACACACAAGTATCCTCCAGCTCAACTGCTTTTAACTGAAGCAATTTGTTATGATACTATCTTGGGCGTACCTATCCCCAGGTGTTAAATATGCTTTTAACTACTGAACTTCATATACAGCAAAAACATCCAGGCACAACTGAAGAAACTGCATCTTTAAGAAGCCTATAAATGAATTCTTTAAACACTACAAACAACTACTTCACTGATAAAATATTTAAACAGATCATGTCAATGGTACTAGACATTCCAATGCTTCATCCAGACAACGACTATTCCTTTCATGGAGATTGAAGCAAAATAATATTTTGTATAGAGATTTTAAGTAGTTTATTAAACAATGAACAATAAAATGAGAATGAGTGTACGCAGGAAATCCTTTGGGTTATTAATGTATTTAACGTTTTTCCCATGTCTTTGAATGACAAATGATAATGTTTCTATTATTAATAATTTAATTAGCATATATGATGCCTCCCCAGAGGCTTAATTATCAAGTGTATCATCGTAGTTTCAAAATAGATGTGACAGCTATTGACTCGAAATTTGCTTTATTGAAAACTTCCATAATGTATTTTTGTAGACAGATTCTACTAGATTATTAAATATTTCTGTCATGAATGAATTATTCCAAGATAATAAGCAACAGTATTTTCTATACCTATGTTAAATAATAGCAAAAAAAAAAACCATTATGGTGTATTATTGCCAAATATGCAGCTTTGAAAAGCTGGTTCAAAATCTTAATTTTTCTTTGTACACCAGGAACAACTTCCGTAATCTACAGATATCAATTATTTACTGAACTTCAATTTATATCATGAAGGAGAGAGCACACAATGGAGAAAGATGAAATCTTTGAAGCCAAATCTATGCTTAAATCTTAGCCCATCACTTTCCATGTGGCATGGATTAGCCAGTTGCTGTCTTTGAGCATCAGTTTTCTAATCTTTGAAATGGTGATAATCATGCTTCCTATAGGATTATTTTGAAGTAAGGCACCTGACTCATGGTAGGAGTTTAGCAAGTGGTAACTTATAATTATGATTACAGTTCAGGTACTATGGTCAAGGAAGCAACATGACAAGTGATGCTCATGGATTTCTGAGCATATTCACTGTATTCTGAGATAGGAAATATATATATTTATTTAAATAGTATGCTTTTAATCATACCATTGTATAAAATACATAATTATACTATGCTATCACTAAACACAACCACACACACATACACACACCCATTACTATAGAAAAACTAATCTGTACAAAAAAGTTTATACTTCACTCTTCTAAAATTTTCAAACCACATTTATTTCATGTACCTCTTTGTCATATTTGGTATGTCCTACAGTTATAAAATAGTAATTATTGCCACCTCTATTTTATCTTGTTAAAAGAAGCTTATTACCTAAGATTACATATGAGTTCTGGATGTACCTAAGTTTTTCTTACTCATCTTTCACTATCTCAGGGTAACACTCTACAGTCGTTTCTATAAATATACAATTATTTCTAATGAGTCAAACCTGAGTCACATAAATAACATGGTTAAAAGCCACATAAAGAAAATATACTATTCATTTGTGGCAACCGTCATCCAAACATTGTTGATTTATAGTGCCACTTTTCATTTTGAGTTTTTATTGACAATTCACAAATCAGTTTTTTAAAACATATGTAAAGCCTGTCTATGAATCTCCTTTTTGCTTTTTGTTTCCTCAGAATATAATTTGCTACATCATAGGTTCAAATTGCTGTCTTTTTATTAAAATTATATATTTTTAATGTTGTAACACTGAAGCGTCTCTATTGAAGATGGATGTCGACTACTAAACTAAAGAAATTCAGAGTGAAAACTTCAAGGTTCTCCAAAGAGCCTAGAGTCATCTCCAATGATATTGTTCCTTGGCAATAGAAATTACTTAATGGTAAGTCAGCCTGTCATAAACAAAAAGTCTGTTCTATGTCACAGATTTGAATTAACATTCCCCCAAAGTCATCTGCAAATTTACATGGTTCCAAAAAAGAATGTGGATGATACTCTGCAAAGCAGCCTTGTTTCTAGAGACACAAAATACACCAAATAATGTCTTTCGATGATAGTGCGGCTATGATAACTGTTTTGTTCAACAGCATATATGTTTGAAATAAATTTTTTTTTTCAAAAAAACTATGAAATAATTTATGCAAACAAAAAGAATCCATAAATAATTAAGAGGAAAATTTATCAACAATTGGTTATTCTTTGTGTAGTCTGTTTAACTAGGTAAGAAATGAAGTTATAATATCATGGAATTTGTGAGTCCTTCTTATAGGGGGCTATATTCATTCAGAAAATAAAATTTTAGTATGTATAGGTGTAATTTTGATACATCAATTAAAAGCCAATATCAATATTTTACCTGTTCTAAAAAATGAATATTTTAAAGTTGTGATTAACAAGACCAGGTTTTTATATCAAGTATTTCATCATGTACTATGTACTGATATGAGAGATCTGGAAGCACCTCATGGAATGAACATCATGTAGATAATATAGTTTATTACTTTCATATGCAATAAAATACATGTTAATTTACATCTTCATAAATTACTGAAATCCAAAGCAAACAAAAATGCAGACACACAAAAACACTTTAAGCTTATGTTCAGTATTTTATAAAAGAACTAGAAAAATTAAAAGCTTATAAAACAAAGTGGAATAAGAATTTAACTGAGAAAATGATAATGTCAGCCCAAAGCTGCACTAAAATTCTGAATAAAACATGGCTCCTGCAATTGGACCAGTCTTCTTTATGAAGTTGTTTCTAATTCTGAAGCCACATATGTGCAGTCACAAGTGATGAAGAAAGTGTTACCATGGTAAGTACACATTTTTTCTTGGATAGTCAATTTTTTTTTCTTAAAAATGTATAAAGAATTCTCACCTCATAATATTTATGAAAATTGACTGTTTTCCTTATTATTACATATTGGTATGATGCAATGCAGCATAAATATAAATAATCCACCTTTTTAAAACTTTAGCCTAGTAAGATGGATTATAAAACATTCAGTGAAAATGAAATAAGAAATCTCCAAGTCAGGTAACTCTAAATGTTGGGTTGTAAACAAGTCATATCTCTACTAAATCAATAAATATTCTGACCTCAGGACATTTTTCACAGGCCTGAGACACCTCAGGAGTTCAAACGTAATCACCAAACACACTTCCAGTATATTTTAGTCCTTTGACTCTTAAGGAAAAATAAAATCATTCCTACATCCCTACTTTCCCATTTTTTCCCCCTGTGCAATCAATGATTTCTAAAATGCAAAGACGTCACTGCTTTACTGTCTTTTATAAATATAAATATATATATATATCGTGGTAGTTCCCTTAGAGTCCAGGAAGCCAACTCAAGGAAACCTGGATGGAGGCGTGACACTTGGACTGGGGAGGTGGTGTAATCTGTTGCGAATCACAGCAGGTTCTGAAGTGCTGGGGAACCCACGTGTGCAGGGGCTGGAGAACTTTTCCACCGAATCTCCCAGAAGAAATGCCTCATTTCAATATAGGGGGTTGGCTGGAGCAAGGGGTGGCGGTGAAGTGTGGGCAGTTAAAAAAAAGGCAGAGGCGAAGCTTTCAAACCGTTCACGCATATCTACCTGTGCTTATTTTCCCTCTATTTCGCCTCCGATCAACTTTATTATTTTTTCCCCTTTTATAGGAGGACTTAAGCAATCGGGATGCTGAGCATCGCATAGGCTCAGGCTGGAACAAAGAAAATCGAGTTCCTAATACTGTATCTCTCCCGTTGGAGGGATCACGTGTCCTGCTTTCGCTGGAATGCACTCTTCTCGCCCACGCTATAAAAATCTCTATTGTGCTTAGAAATTTCGCTCAGGTTAGAATATGCTCACATAAAATTGCTTTTCATCCATCAGGAGAGCCACATTTAGACATATACAGATACAAATTTATTTACCTGCTGACCCGGTTACCACTGCAGGTAAATTCGATATGTTGAAAGAGTATTGGAAAAGTAATCAAAAAGAGCAGGTAGAGGACCCCTGTGTCTTACTGGTCCCCACCCCCATCGCTTTATTTTTTTTTAAAAAATAATTTCCTTTGAAGGAGAACTTCGAAAGGAACGTGGGAGTTGCAGATGGTTCCTTTCTGAAGCTGATTCCCGGGAGTTGGGAAAGTGACCTCTTCTTTTTCCTGCCTCGCGCTGCACCCTCTCGCCCAACCCGCTAGCTTTGTGACTTGATGGGGAAGAGACAGACAGGGAAGAGTGGGAGGAGAGGGCGGAGGCGGGTCCTTTATTCAGCCCTGATGGCCGAGAAGTAGTGTAAGGAAGCAATCTTGCAGCCATCTCCGTTATTACGAAGTCACACTATTTTAAAAGGCAATCTGTACAGTCCCCCAACCCCCGCCCCCATTCTTGACTGCAAACAGTAAGACTAAAGACCACCGGTAGCCAATCTAATAGCCCGCCGAGAGCCGGGGTGCCAAAATTACCTTAATGCTAATGTGCTTCCCTCCCTCCTTCCACGTAGGATCCAAAACACGTCCTGCATCCTTAATAACTCGGAGAGGAGGACGCAAGATCCTCAAGGGGATCCAGGGCTGGATTGGGAATAGGCAGGTTCACCAGCTTCTCGTGCCACACAAAGGAGATGTGTGGGCAGGAGTTGTCTAGCTGATGGGGAGGGAGGCAAGGTTCTTCCTGACTCCCAGGGAACGCGCTCCCCCACTTCTTTTCCTCCTCCGGTCTTTCATGCTCCTTAGTCCCCTCCATCCCCCCAAACCCCACCCTTCCCCTTTAATCCAATGATTTAAAAAAATCTTCTAATTCTATTTTTTTCAAACAGACAACAAGACATTGACACAACACCTTCCAAGATAAAGAGACAAGTGCGTCCTGCCACAAGTGTGTGTGAGTGTGAGTATGAGTGTATCACGACCAAACACGCGCTTCATCCCTCAGACACCTCTGGGAAAAAAAGCTGACTGGAGATATCCAAGATAATAACGAGGAGCTAAACCTAATTTCAGCTGAACCTATGGTCCCAGCACCAGCGCCCAACATTTACCTTTCCTTTTCGCAGTATGTAACCCTTTAAGGTCTCTTGCCAGCTCAATCTACTCGGTGCTCCCATGCACCCGCCCAGTTAGCACCCAATTTCCAAATGCTCTGCAACCTACCACATCATCGCCGCCTCCGCAGGCCACCGCACGAGCAGCTCCCCGCGAGCGTCGAAGCCTCCCGCCCTGCCAGCCCCCGCCCCCGGCCGGCCTCTGAGGTCCCACACCTCGCGCGCCTACAGTCGCTGCGGCCGCACGCGGCTGGGCCCCCGCAGCACCCTCCGAAGCGGAACTAGCGTGCCCTACTCACATCGCCGGCGGGAGAAACTGCCCATGAGGTTCCGGAGAGCGTAGCGGTGCAGCTGCCAACGGTTATTCCTTAAGTGTTCAGGTGTCCGCAGTGGAGTGGGCGCCAGGGTCCTCGAAGGAGGAGAGGAGGGGAGTAGAAGGTAGGAAGAACAGGAGACTGAGGGGAATCCGGAAGGTGCCACGTTAGACCATGATGCCGGTGCCCTTCAGGTGGACGGCTGGAGAGGTTCCCGCGGGAAGCGTCCGAGGGGAAGCCCGAAGCGCCAGCTGGGGAGGCAGGAGCGCGTCCACTCCCCAGCCTCTGCCTGCCCTGCGCGCCGCGCTAGCGACCGCGGCGGCGGCGGCGGCGGTGGCGGAGGCGCAGCTCCCACCCCACCCCCCAAAGGCTCCACAGACAATAAATCCTGGGCGGAGAAGAGACGATCAGGAAAGGCGAATCCTGCACCCAACTCCGTAACAACCCCTGCCGGTGACCGCGCCTGTGCCGGGCGAGGATCCCCAGGGGCCAGGGCGCAGCGGGCGTCTTGGAGGGGCTGAGCGCTCCGCGGCTGCAGGCGGCTGTGGCTGTGGCCCGAGTGGGCGGCTGCAGGTCCCGCCGGCGAGAACCCGCTGCACAGGGGCTGGGTGTCCGTAGCTTCAAGCCCGGTGTTCGCCCGGAGTGGGGTCTTCCTCGGTGCAGGGGCTCGGCGCACAGGTGCCAGGATTGGCAGGCGAGGAGGCGCTGCTCGTGGCTCTTGGCTGTGTCTCCCCGCTCTCCCCGCCCCCTCTCTTTTTTCCCAACCCCTTTTCCGACGAAACCAGCTGCAGCTGCTTCAAAGTGTGAAAAATGTCAAGGAGATTTTCCAGTGATAGGAGGGGGTAACCATGTTCACAGCCCTCGGCCCCTTTTTGAGGTCCTCGCCCCTCTGACCTCTACTCGGGCTCCCCCAAATTATGAGAAGAAAAATCCCAGTCCGGCGGAGAATAGAAACGCTAGCCTTCTCCCGGCTCAGTCACCACAGGCTGCTCCTCGAGAACCGGACGAGGAGCCGAGCTCTCAGGGTTCCTCTTGTCTCCCTTGTTGTTTGAGGCATGTGGCACGAATCTCAGCGCCGGGCTGAGCGCGGCCGCGGGCTCCTCCCGCTCGCGGGCCAGCCCCAGGCGCTCCGGCAGCGCGGCGCGGCGCGGTGTCCTGCAGCGCGGCCGCCTGGGCGGCAGAAGCGGCTCCCGGCCTGCGCGCCCTCACGCGCGCGCCTGCACCCGCACCAGCTCAGTGAGGCTGCGCTCGCGGCTCCTCAGGCAGCTGCTCCTGCTATCTCAGCAAAGAGGCGGCCGGGAGCGCCTCCTCGGGGTTTCCTCCCCCGCCCGCCTTGCCTGCTGCAGGTTGTTGACTGCCAAGGAGAAAAGTCTCTGCTTGTGCGTCAGTTCGCTTCTCATCAGTTATGGCAGCGACCCTTGTGCTTGCTCTCAAGTCGTCTCCTCATTCTGGGGTTGCGGCGACTACCCTGGAAGTGCACAAAAAGAGAAGGGGTTTCCCAACTTCCCTTCATCTATTCACCGCCCCTCCTCCTGCCATGAACATTCTCTGTCTCTGACTGACACACACACACACTCACTCATATACTCTCTTAAATAAAGGCACACACACTTTCTTCTCATACGCTTCTCTAAAGTGTCATAAGCAGCAAGATATGCTGATGAAACTAATACTATTTACACTGATTTTTTTTTTTTTTTGAGCCGGAGTTTCTCTCTTGTTGCCCAGTGCAATGGTGCAATCTCGCTCACCGCAACCTTCACTTCCCGGGTTCAAGCGATTCTCTGGCCTCAGCCTCCCGAGTAGTTAGGATTACAGGCGCGCACCACCACATCCGGCTAATTTTTTGTATTTTCAGTGGGGTGGGGAGTCACCATGTTGCCCAGGCTGATCTCGAACTCCTGACCTCAGGTGATCCACCTGCCTCAGCTTCCCAAAGTGCTGGGATTACAGGCGTGGGCCACCGTGCCCGGCCTATATTTACACTTTTATTCTCCACACACATCCGATGAATTAAAAATTGATATATTATGCTTGCATTCTTTTGTGGAATATAGGCTATGTGGTTTTTGTTTCTTTATTACAAGATAAACAATTTTGTCTTTAGTTCTCTAATCTCGAACACAGTCAAGACTGAACACAGCATTCAAATGCCACTCTGAGGTGTATGTAAGCTTGCAGTTTACCAAAAGAGAAAACACACATAATTGTATTCTTAGCTTTGGAATGCCAAAGTCTTCAAGGTCAAAAGACATCTTTCCTGGCTGCTAGAAATCGTCTAGAAAGAGACTTGAGAGACTGGCATTTAATGTGCAGAGGACATAGACAGGGATTATTGCCCACTTTATGTGTGCCATGGAGGTGGGCTGACTTTTAAGGACACCTTGCCAGTGCTTCACATCATCTGCATATAGAAAGGAAGAGGAGTAGGTTTTGAAAACCCAGATCATTTTTTATAGTATTACAAAACACCAAAAGAAAAGGTTCTGAAAAATGGCAAGGAAATGGAATAAAATTGTTAAAAGAATTTTTTGAATTGACCACTGTTGTGCTCTATTTTTTTCACCTACAATGTTGTCCTTGTAAACATTTTGCTACATCTCAGTGTCTCAGCTGGATAGAATGACATGAAATATTTTAGGGGCTGATTTAAAATCTATTGACAAAATAACCTAGCACAACAATTACACAATTATAGCAGTTCTATAAGGGTTTCCAGTTCTTTTGAATGCAATCAACACAGTACTTTCACATATATTCTTTCATTTAATCATTTCCTAAATCTGGGTGATGGATAATCTAATTCACACTTATAGAAAGTGCTTAAAGGCTCATCTCATAAGGGTATCTAGTTGCCCTGCACTTGAACCCAAAATTTCTTATTTTCACTTCCGACTTCATTCTTTTGTATCAAAATATTTGACAAAAATTCTTCTGTTTAAAATCACAGCCAATTATGAGTAACCGCAGAGCCTTGCAAACAGGTAGCATACAATGAAGTTACCTTCTGTGTGATAAGTGGCAGTAGTTTACTAAGTGAAAACAAACATATTCCTTTCCAATGGAGAAAAATATAATTTTTGGAATCCCAAATTAAAAACTGATGGTGCTGATATAACACATTTCAAATTACGTGTCTTCCTTTCCCCTTTATTTTGTGCCAGAATCTTGATTTGGGACCATAAAGATCAAATGGATAAAATATTTTAAATATTTTCAGATGTTCACCTAATGGCTATGGGTTTTAACAAACATGATTACAGCACTAAAAAGTAGGAGAAGGTATTCTTTTTAGAATAAGCTTTGAATACAATGGCTCCATTTTATTTGTAAGATTTTTGAATCTAACAAAATCTGGCCACCTTTACTATTTAAACAATGAGACATATTGAAGAGATTACAATGGTTTCATAGAATTTGGAACTATTGAAATGTAAATGCAGGTACTGTCTTTAAACTACAAGCTGCCTTGTCATCAACCCTCTGGAAATGCAGATGACTTTCTAAAAATTGGAGAAAGATGAATGCTAAATACCCTTTGGATGCTGTTCAAGCAGAGGTCCAACACTAAAAACGATCACCATTTAAAAAATTAGATCAAGGCAGTTTTAACAGATTTGCTGTTGATATTACATCTATAAATGGTTAGACATTAAGGCTATAAAATGTTGCAAGCTGTTAATCAACTTCTTTGAACAACACGCTACTAAAATCTTTGAAATGATAATGGTTCTTAGGATAAGTAAGGCTAACCTTATTTGAAAATAAAACTCATGTGATGATACTAAACAAAAAGATGTCAAATATCTTCTAATATTTCTCTTTGGATGCCTAAAATGTTACCCTTGTCTTAAAAGATATTCTCTTTGGCAATTACTCGTTAAAATCAAACTACTTATAGAGACTCAAAACTTTTAGTTTTGAGTTGTTAATACCTTAATAGGATGGGTTTAATTAGATTCTGGTAATTGGGAACATAGAAAACATTACAAAATTTTTATTTATGAAGATGAAGGTCCGAAAATCTCAGAGACAGTAGAGCTTAGTAAGACAGAATCAGTGTGAGTGGGGTGCCATAAGGGTAGAGAGTGATGCTTTGTTGTTAGTTTTTGAAAAGCCTGGTGGAGGTTCTGAATAGAAAATAGAGGTAGGTCATTAAGATTTTTCTTCAAACAAACTTTTTAGAGGGCTTTTACTATGAAATTGACCTCTCAAATTAACAATCTGTTCTAGCTAAAGAAAAGTCTTCTTTATTGTGGATTTCAATTCATTTGGATAATTATTTTTTAAACAGTAATTTGCCTGTTTAAGATGAAAAAATACAATGAACACTGATATACCCATCATGCCCACTGAGAAAGCATTATGGATATGACTGAAGCCTCCTCTCCCATACCTCTATCTCTGTCCACCCCCTTCCCCTATACACAAAAGGTAATCTCATTTCTAAATTTTATATTTATTTGTACATTTGAACATTTGTGCATTTTATACACTTTTAACTACTAACAATATTTTTTGTATTGCTTAGCATAGTTAAACCTCATGTAAATAATACAGTATGCATTCATTTGCAACTTGCTTTTGCTTTAAAAAAATAGCAACATTATGTAAATGAGAATGATTCATCTTCATGTATGTCACTCTGGTTGACTGATTTTTAATGTGGCATAATAGTTAATTGTATAAACTCATCATATTCACATTCTGATGACAGTTTTTACTATTATAAGTAATGCTGTTGGGAACATGTTTGTTTATATCTCTTTATGAATGTATATAAGAATATTTCTAGTTTATGTATCACCTAGGAGTGGATTTATGCTTTAGGATATAATATAGTCAATGCTAAATTGTTTTTTGCATGGCTTACAGTTTTATTAGGATTTGTAAGAGTTTTGGTTGGTTCACACCCTGGCAATACTTGGTATTATCAAATATTTTCATGTTGCCCAGGGGTCTAAGGGTTGAGAAATGATACTTTATTAAGTTTCACATTCACATTTGTTTGCTTATGAGGTTGAGCACCTTTTAATAGGTTTATTTGCCACTCACATTTCCAATATGAATTGCTTATTTATATATTTCACTAATTTTCATTGGGTTTTCTTGATTTGTATATCTGTGTCTTTATGTGTAGCCTTGATTCAAATCCTCTGCCAGTTGTATAACTTCTTTGGCTTTCAATTTTCATATGGTGTATTTTTGTGAAAAGAAGCTTTAATTGATAATGTTATCAATATTTTTCTTTATGGGATGTGCTTGTATCTAGTTGAAAAAATCTTTAATATCCCCATCCCAGGTTATGAATACATTTTTCTATATTGTATTCCAAAAGCTTTATCATTTTAATGTTTTACCTTTCAGACTCTAAACCATCTGAAATTGATTCTCTGTATGGCGTGAGGTAGGGATTAATTTTTCTTTTCTACTTTCTTCTCCATGGAATGAGTGCTTGCACCACTGCATAGTGTATCATATATCAGTTCATTGGTTTATTTTTGGGATATGCAATTTGTTCTTTATATTCTATGCAAATTGGGAAAACTAAAAAAGCTGTCCTGATTACTCAAGCTTTATAATCAGTATTGGTACCTAGGGAGACCAAGGAGCCTCATCTTATTCTTCAAAATGTTTGACTATCCTTCATCCTTTTTTGTATTATAAATTTTTAAGCATGATGGAAATTCATAATAGCTTTAAAAATTTTTCTCACACCACAAATTTTACAAAAACAGATTATTTCACAAGATCTTGTTCTGTGTGGTGTTACAACAAATTAGCAATTCTGTCTCACAAGAACTTCAGACTAAATTTATCATGCCAATACTTCATCAGAAAGTTCATCTTGATGAAACCTGAGTAAAAAGACTAGTCAAGAATGAAATACATCTTTAAAAACTACATAGATAACTTCACCACCACATTACTGTATAAAAATATACTGAGAAAGTCTCTGCCATCTCTAGGTGATTTTATAGGTATATAAAAATTTTAAATGTTTCTTACTCATTCTAAAATGGATATTACATAGTTAAAGCATGCTAGAGATTTCCTAATTTTATATTGTGTTATTATATTAAGAAATTGCAGGCTCTTTTTTTTTAAATTTTTATTGCATTTTAGGTTTTGGGGTACATGTGCAGAACATGCAAGACAGTTGCATAGGTACACACATGGCAGTGTGTTTTGCTTCCTTTCTCCCCTTCACCCACATTTGGCATTTCTCCCCAGGCTATCCCTCCCCAGCTCCCCCCCACCCGCTGGCCCTCCCCTTTTCCCCCCAATAGACCCCAGTGTTTAATACTCCCCTCCCTGTGTCCATGTGTTCTCATTTTTCATCACCCGCCTATGAGTGAGAATATGCAGTATTTCATTTTCTGTTCTTGTGTCAGTTTGCTGAGAATGATGTTCTACAGATTCATCCATGTCCCTACAAATGACACGAACTCATCATTTCTGCTTGCTGCATAATATTCCATTGGTGTATATGTGCCACATTTTCCCAATCCAGTCTATCATCAATGGACATTTGGGTTGGTTCCAGGTCTTTGCTATTGTAAACAGTGCTGCAATGAACATTCATGTGCATGTGTCCTTATAGTAGAACGATTTATAGTCCTTTGGATATATATCCAGTAATGGGATTGCTGGGTCAAATGGAATTTCTATTTCTAAGGCCTTGAGGAATCGCCACACTGTCTTCCACAATGGTTGAACTAATTTACACTCCCACCAACAGTGTAAAAGTGTTCCTTTTTCTCCCCATCCTCTCCAGCATCTGCTCTTAATTTTTTTCTTTTTTAAGTTTCAGGATACATGTGCAGGATGTGCAGGTTTGTTACATAGGTAAATGTGTGCTACAGTAATTTGCTGCACCTATCAATCCATCACCAAAGTAATAAGACCAGCATGCACTAGTCATTTTTCCTGATGCTCTATCTCCTGCCCCCAGCATGCCCCTGTGTGTGTTGTCCACCTTCCTGTGTCCATGTGTTCTCATCATTCAGCTCCCACTTAAAAATGAGAAGATGCAGTGTTTGGTTTTCTGTTCCTGTGTTAGTTTGCTGAATAATGGCTTCCAGCTCCATCCATGTCCCTGCAAAGGACATGATCTCATTCATTTTTATGGCTGCATAGTTTTCCATGGTGTATATGTACCACATTTTCTTTATTCATTCTATCATTGATGGGCATTTGGGTTGATTTCATGCCTTCAGTATTATGAGTAGTACTGCAATGAACATAAATATGTACATATCTTTTTTTGTTTGTTTGTTTTTGAGATGAGTCTCACTCTGCCACCCAGGCTGGAGTGCAGTGGTGTGATCTTGGCTCACTGCAACCTCTGCCTCTCAGGTTCAAGTGATTCTCCTGCTTCAGCCTCACAAGTAGCTGGGACTACAGGCATGCACCACCACACCTGGCTAATTTTTGTATTTTTAGCAGAGACAGGGTTTCACCATATTAGTCAGGCTGGTCTTGAACTGCTGACCTCATGATCTGCCCACTTCAGTCTCCCAAAGTGCTGGGATTACAGGTGTGAGCCACCAAACCTGGCCTGGATGTATCTTTATAATAGAGTGATTTATGTTCTTTTGGGTATATACCCAGTAATGAGATAGCTATGTCAAATGGCATTTCTGGTTCTAAATCTTTGAGGAATTGCCACACTGTCTTCCGCAATGGTAGAACAAATTTACATTCTCACCAACAGTGTAAACGCATTCCTATTTCTCTGCAACCTCAGCAGCATCCATTGTTTCTTGACTTTAATAATTGCCATTTTGACTGAGATGTTATCTTATCGTGGTTTTGATTTGCATTTCTTTAAAGATAAGTGCTGTTGAGTTTTTTTTTCAGGTTTGTTGGCCAAATGAATGTCTTCTTTTGAGATGTGTCTGTTCATGTTCCTTGCCCACTTTTTATTAGGGTTGTATGCTTTTTTCTTGTAAATTGTTTAACTTTCTTATAGATTCTGAGTATTAGCCCTTTGTCAGATAGACAGATTGAAATAAAAACTGTCATCCTGCAGGTTGTCTGCTTACTCTGATTATAGTTTCTTTTGCTGTGAAGAAGCTCTTTAGTTTAATTAAATCCCATTTATCAATTTTTGCTTTTATTTCCACTGCTTTTGGTGTTTTCATCAGGAAATCTTTGCCCATGCCTAAAGCCTGAAGGGCATTGCCTAGATTTTTCTCTAGAATTTTTATAGTTTTGGGTTTTAGATTTAAGTCTTTAATACATCTTGAGTTAATTTTTTATAAGGTGTAAGGAAGGGGTCCAGTTTAAATTTTCTGCATATGGCAAGTTCTCCCAGCACCATTTATTAAATAGGGAATCCTTTGCCCATTGCTTGTTTTTGTCAGGTTGGTCAAAGATTAGGTGGTTGTAGATGAGCAGTTTTACTTTGGAGTTCTCTATTGTGTTACATTGGTCTATGTGTCTGTTTTTGTACCAGTACTGTGCTGTTTTGGTCACTGTAGACTTGTAGTATTGTTTGAAGTCAGGTAGTGTGATGCCTCCAGCTGTGTTCCTTTTGCTTAGGAGTGTGTTGACGATTTTTTGGTTTCATGTGAATTAAATTTTTTTTTTTTTTTTGAGACGGAGTTTTGCTCCTGTTACCCAGGCTGGAGTGCAATGGCACGATCTCGGCTTACTGCAACCTCCGCCTCCTGGGTTCAGGCAATTCTCCTGCCTCAGCCTCCTGAGTAGCTGGGATTACAGACACGTGCCACCATGCCCAGCTAATTTTTTGTATTTTTAGTAGAGACGGGGTTTCACCATGCTGACCAGGATGGTCTCCATCTGTTGACCTCGTGATCCACCGGCCTCGGCCTCCCAAAGTGCTGGAATTACAGGCTTGAGCCACCACACCTGGCCTAAAATTTTTTTTTAATGAAGAATATCAATGGTTGTTTAATAGGAATAGCATTGAATCTTTAAATTGCTCTGTGCAGTATGGCCATTTTCACAATATCGATTCTTCCTATCCATCAGCATGGAATGTTTTTTCCTTTATTTGTGTCCACTTTGATTTCTTGGAGCAGTGGTTTGCAGTTCTCTTCAAGAAGTTCTTCACTTCCCTTGTTAGTTGTATTTCTAGGTATTTCATTCTCTTTTTAGCAATTGTGAATGGGATTTCATTTGTAATTTGATTCTCTTCTTGCCTGGTTTTGGTGTACAGGAATGCTTATGATTTTTGCAGTTTGATTTTGCATCCCGAGACTTTGCTTAAGTTGCTTATCAGCTTAAGAAGCTTTTTGGCTGAGATGATGAGGTTTTCTATATATAGAATCATATCATATGCGAACAAAGACAATTTGACTTTCTATCTTCTTATTTGAATACCCTTTTAATTTCTCTTGCTTGATTGTGCTGGCCAGAATTTCTTTTTTTTTTTTTGAGACGACGTTTCGCTCTTGTTACTCAGGCTGGAGTGCAATGGTGCGATCTCGGCTCATGGCAACCTCCGCCTCCTGGGTTCAGGCAATTCTCCTGCCTTAGCCTCCTGAGTAGCTGGGATTACAGGCACGCGCCACTGTGCCCAGCTAATTTTTTGTATTTTTAGTAGAGAAGGGGTTTCACCATATTGACCAGGATAGTCTCGGTCTCTTGACCTCGTGATCCACCTGCCTCAGCCTCCCAAAGTGCCAGAATTTCTAATAGTATGTTAAATAGGAGTGGTAAGAAAGGGCATCCTTGTCTTCTCCTGGTTTTCAAGGGGAATGCTTCCAGATTTTGCCCATTCAGTATGATATTGGTTGTGGGTTTGTCATAGATGATTCTTATTATTTTGACGTATGTTCCTTCAATACCTAGCTTATTGAGAGTTTTAACATGAAGGAATGTTGAATTTTATTGAAGGCCTTTTTGCATCTATTGAGATAGGCATGTGGTTTTTGTCTTTATGTTTATGTGACAAATCATATTTATTGATTTGTGTATGTTGAACCAAACTTGTGTCCTGAGGATGAAGCCAACTTGCCTGTGGTAAATAAGCTTTTTGATGTGCTGCTGGATTTGATTTGTAGCACATCAAACATCATAATTTTTTGAGAATATTTGGATCAGTGTTAATCAGGGATATTGACCTGAAATTTTCCTTTTTTGTGTTGTATCTTTGCCTGGTTTTGGTATCAGGATGATGCTGGCCTTATAAAATGAGTTACGGAGGAGTACCTCCTTTTCAATTGTTTGGAATAGTTTCAGAAGAAATGGTACCAGCTCCTCTTTGTACCTCTGGTAGAATTCAGCTGTAAATCTGTTTAGTCCTGGGCTTTTTTTTTTTGGTTGGTAGGCTATTTATTACTGCCTTAATTTTAGAACTCTTTAGAACTCTTTCTGTCTCTATCATCTGTCTAATATTGACAGTGGGATGTTAAAGTCTTCCACTATCATTGTCTGAGAGTCTGTCTCTTTGTAGATCTCTAAGAACTTGCTTTATGAATCTGGGTGCTCCTGTATTGGCTGCATATATATTTAGTTTAGCTCTTCTTGTTGAATTGACCCTTTACCATTATGTAATGCCCTTCTTTGTTGTTTTGATTTTTGTTTGTTTAAAGTCTGTTTTGTCATATACTAGGATCACAATGCCTGTTTTTTACTGCTTTTCATTTGCTTGGTAAATCCCCCTCCATCCCTTTATTTTGAGCCTATGTGTGCCTTTTCACGTGAGATGGGTCTCTTGAATCCAGCACACTAAAAGTCTTGACTGTCAGCCTGCCATTCTGTGTCCCATTAAAATTTAAGTTTAATATTGTTATGTGGTAATTTGATCCTGTCATCATGATGCAGCTGGTTATGTTGCAGACTTGTTTATGTAGTTACTTCATAGTGCCACTGGTCTGTGAACTTAAGTGTGTTTTTGTAGTGTCTGGTAATGGTTTTTTCTTTCCATATTTTGTGTCTCCTTCAGCTGCCCTTGCAAGGCAGACATGGTAGTAATTAATTCCCTCAGAATTTGATTGTCTGAAAAGGATTTTATTACTCCTTATGAAGCTTAGTTTGGCTGAATATGAAATTCTTGAGTGGAAAATTCTTTTCTTAAAAATTTGAAATATTGGCTTCCGCTCTCTTATAGCTTGCAGGGTTTGTGCTTAGAGGCCTGCTGGTAGTCTGATGGGCTTCCCTTTGTAGGTGACCTGGCCTTTCTCTCTGGCTGCCTTTAACTTTTTTCCTTCATTTCTCAAACTTGGAGAATCTGATCATGTAGTATCTTGGGGTTGATCTTCTCATGGAGTATCTCACTGAAGCTTTCATATTTTCTGAATTTGAATGTTGGCCTGTCTTGCTAGTTTGGAGAATTTCTCCTGGATGATATCCTGGATTGTGCTTTCCAACTTGGTTCTGTTCTCCCTCTTTCAGGTACCCCAGTCAACTGTAGTTTGTCTTTTTACATAATCCCACATTTCTTGGAGGGTTGTTTTTTCCTTTTTTAATACTTTTTTCTCTAATCTTGTCTGTCTGTCTTATTTCATCAAGGTAGTCTTCAAGCTCTGAGATTCTTTTCTCCACTTGGTCTATTTGGCAATTGACCCAATTGCATTGTGAAGTTCTCATGTTTTCTAGCTTTATCAGGTCATTTATGTTCCTCATTAAGCTGGTTATTCTGATTACCAGCTGTGATAATGTTTTATCATGGTTCTTAACTTCTTTGCATTGGGTTAGAACATGCTCCTTTAGCTTAGCAAAGTTCATTATTACCCACATTCTTAAACCTATTTCTGTCAATTCATCCAACTCAGCCCCAGGTGAGTTCTGTTGCTGGAGAGATGTGATCATTTGGAGAAGAGGCGCTGTGGCTTTCTGAATTTTCAGTGTTTTTGCATTGATTTTCTTTTCTCCTCTTTATGGGCTTATTGACCTTCAATCTTTGAGGCTACTGACCTTTGCTTGGGGTTTTTATGTGGCGTCTTTTGTGTTGATGTTGTTGTTGTTGCTTTCTGTTAATTTTTCTTTTAACAGTCAGGCCCCTCTTCTGTAGGGCTCTGTGGTTTGCTGGGGAACCTCTGAAGACCCTATTCACCTAGGTATGTCCCACACCTGGAGGTATCACTAGTGGAAACACCTTCCTTGATTGTGGGAGGGAGCTGCCCTTGCCCCATGCCACACCCAGGTGGGCTATCACCCCACCCTACTTTTCCTCATTCTCTGTGGGGCTTGCCAACTGCCTATGAATCCCAATGAGAGAATTTGGATACCTCAGCTGAAGGTGCAGGATTCACTCGCCGTTTTTGCTCTTCTCAGTGAGAGCTGCAGACCACAGCTGCTTCTACTTGGTCATCATGGCCCCTCCAGCCCCTTCCAAAATTTAATACATTATTGTTATTTTGAAAAGTTAGGAATTATTAAAAAAAAATGATGGGGAATTGAATTGATGTTTTCTTCTCACAAAAGTCTTTCTTTCTTTTTCTTTTGAGACAGAGTCTTGCTCTGTCACCCAGGCTGGAGCGCACTGGCACAGTCTCAGCTCACTGCAACCTCCGTCTCCCGGGTTCAAGCGATTCTTCTGCCTTAGCCTCCCCAGTAGCTGGGACTACAGGCGTGTGCCAAACGCCTGGCTAATTTTTTGTATTTTTAGTAGAGGCGGGGTTTCACCATGTTGGCCAGGATGGTCTCCATCTCCTGACCTCGTGATCTGCCTGCCTAGGCCCCCCAAAGTGCTGGGATTACAGGTGTGAGACACCACGCCCGACCACAAAAGTCTTTCTTAATGACAGCTATAAATTACTGAAGAAATTCCAGTGATCTGCATATGTATCAATACGAATTATACTGCGGACCAGAATTCAGAAGACTACATGTACTGAGAATTCAGAGCATACACAACACTCCCTTTCCTTAAGGTAATCCTTTAATCCAAGACTCTGTACATTTTTAATATTAAATTGTTTTTGTGCTAACTCAGTTAGTACAGACACACCAGACATCTTTTCTTAGCGGTTGGGGGAAAATAATACTTACTGCTTTTCTTTTCTGCTTTGTGTTTGTCAAACCTTCAGATGCATTACTGAAAAATTAGCAATAATTATTTCTAATGGTTCTACTTTTTCCAGTCACTGCTGGAGTGATACCTTGAGATGGAAAATATTGTGGTGTCACATTGGTCCATTTATAATTGCCTTCTTTCATAACTCAAGCCTTCAGACTTCAATTACAATGTCAGGAATTTTCTTTTGTTCAGAAAGAAAATTCCTAGGAAAGAATGTATTTCCATTTAATCATGGGGGAATAAATATAGCAAGAACAATATTATAACAGCATTTTTGTTATGTAAGACCACATATAAACCTAAATAGAAATGATGGAGTATAATATAAGTAGAATATCCTGATACCAAGCTGTGATAACTTTGACAATTTTGTTTTACAAGTTTTTTCCAACGTTTCCAGTCCATACAATCTTATTGGTCTGTTTTCCTGACAAAAGATAATCAAATTGTGGTAGTAAATGCACCAAGTTTAACAATTTGATGAGTTTATTAAATTACTTATTTTTAGTAACAGCAGGAGAGTTTGGACATTATATGTTGTCAAGAGCCCAGTACATTTTGGTTAGGTCTCACTATTTTGCCTTTCAAAGCTGAAGAAGTAACTTTTAGTATACAAATTTCAGCAGAATATTTCCATATGCTCTAAAATGGTGATGTTTGGCATCAAATTTCATCACAGCTCAAGATAGAGTCTTGATACTATTGATTAATAAGAATAACTGATATAAAGGTATACTATGCAGTATAATTCAATTTGTTTCTTTAAGACCACTTCAATATTATCATCAGGAAAAGCAGCATTCTGTTAATATGAAAAAAGTAGGGATTCACCTGGATTCAGGATAACATTTTATTTCGTGAAGTTTACTCCTGAACAGTATTCACCTGATATCCTGTCAACTATAAGTATAAAAACCCCAAATTATAAAATTTTAGGTTAGATGGAAATGTCTTTTCATAACCTATTCTCAAATAATAATTAACCAGTAAAGGATTCAAAGTCAGTAGTTTACAGCATTAAAAAAATGTTATTTGATGGGTCTGGGTCTTCATTGATGCTATTGAAATATCAATTCTCAGTCTAATTACCATTTCTGTGTAGCTAATAATCATTCCTTCATTCTGGTTGCTGAGATATTTTCTCTTTTTTTGTCTTTGAATACTCTATGTTTAGGCATGGAATTTTCTTTCTTCTTATTTTCTATTATTTTATTTTATGCCACTGGGGATTCAAAATTGATTTTGGATGAAAATTTAGCCTTTTTCTCTCTACATGTTGTCTTCCCCTATTTCTCTGTGTTGTCTCCACATTTCATCTTTAATCTCTCAACCTCTCATATGTTTCTCACTTTGTGCTACATTTTGTGTAAATTTGTGACCTTTATCTTTCAGTTGACTAATTCCCTCTCAACTATCCAATGTGACATTTAACCCACCACTGAGTCTTAATTCAATTAATTACATTTATAATTTCAGGAATTTATGTATCAATTTTTTTCTAATCTTTTCTGAAAGCATCATGTTTCCTCCCCATGTTTTGAATTTACTCCTTCAGATATAGGAGTAAATTGTATATGCTGTATATAGCATATTTCATGCTGTACCTGATGATTTTATCATCCAAATTCTATTGGATCTAATTTGAGGTGCTGATTTATTTTCTCCTCAGTTTTACTCATTGTGGTATGTTTTCTTGGATTTTGGGTTAGATTTTATCTGGGGGAATCACATAAACCCTTGGTTTTTTCCTTTCCAATGAGATTATTTAATTTTTTTCTTCTACGTTCTTCAGGGAGCTAACTACCTAAACTGTTTCAACTTAAGCTGTGGATTTCCCAGCTAACACAAGTAAGTCCCAAGTGCTGAAAAGGACAAATCTGTGATTATTAATCCTTAGAATGGCCTTTTCCCCCACCTAGAATCAATATTGAAGCAGACAAGTGTCTTATAATCTGTATTTTCAAGAGGGTAGACATTTTCTAAATAAACCATTTAGTGCAGATGTAACCCTTCAAGGATCTCACATTTAAGTAGAGGTCTCAGTTACCTCCCACCTTTCTTAGGTTAGAGGTCTAGTATCTTGTTCAGCTACCATTTTGTAGACAACTTCTAGATTACTAAAATGGACAGATTTAAGTATGGACTTAAATTTAAATGGACTCCCTTTAGGGGAGTTGTATACTTAAATGTTTCTTACCATTGTGGTGTCCTGTTTTCTCTTAGTTTTGGTCTCCAAACATTTCCCTCCTTTTTTGGAAGTTCACTGTTCACAAAACAATAAAATATGTGGTTTGTTATTTTTTTCCCGGCATTTCAAGGTGTTTTGTCCTAGAGGTATTTTCACAGTATTAAGCCTGCCATATTTTGGAAGTAGACTAACATCTGTTTACACTACAACTTTTAAGGTATTTTTTTTTTTTTTTTGGTGTAAAAGTGTTGAAGTTAGCTAGGTTAAGTAGCATTTTGTATATTGCTTTTCTGTCAAGCATGGTATTTTAAGAGATGGCAGTGGAAATGAGCCCTGTTGCCATGATGCTGTTACAAAGGACATAATGAAGTGAAACAAACAAAACATAGTTTTGGTTGTTTTATTAATGCCCCTAATATGTTTTCAGGGTCAGTGTAAGCAAAAATCTCTTTTAAATAGTAGTTATTTCCATCAGCTAGATGATGAATGCAAAATTCCTTATTTTTTATTGTAGGGCATACTCATGGTTAGCATTAATGATAATTACTAGATTAAAATCTCTTCATATCATAAACACAAAATGTATAAGCAAGTTGAATCATGAAAGGTGTTCTGAATGTTCAGTTAACAATTAACACTGAGACATAAAAAACAGAAAGCCAAGCAAATTTAGCTGTTTTTAAACTCTCTGATATATACATATAAGATAATTCAATAAACTAGAAATTATGTAATTAAAAAACTAGTAGTATTATAGCATTGTTCAAGAAAAGAGCAAAAGTTACCTAATTATTTCTATGACAGTTTTTATATTTTTATATTTTCTAAACATAGAAGTAATACATTCTTATTGTTAAGATCCAAAGCAATTTAGACATTTTAGGTTGTAAAATATAAAAGCTCTGTATAATTCATATCCCTGAAATAACTGCAGCTATTAATATGGTATATGTCTCTAAATTTTTAAGTGTATAGAAACATAGTTACATTATTGATTTTATCTCCTAGAAATGTATTGTTATTATGTATACTGACTTAAAACTTGCTTTTTGTTTAACATATTGTGAAATATCCTTCTATTTTAGTACCAATGTACTAATATCCCTTCTTTTTATAGACTTCGTAGAATCTCATTGCATGATGTACTATAACGCATATTACCTCTTTCCTGCTAATGATTATTAGGTTAATCATAAATTTTTCACTATTGCAACAATTTTTGCAATTACTATTTTTTGTATGTGTTTTCGCATTCTGGTGTAGGACTTTTATAGCATATATTTTTTAGAAATGTCATTGATAATAATATAAAAACTATACATTCACAATAATTTGATAGTACCTTCCCTTCCCAAAATATTAAACTAGTTCATGTTCTTAATAACTGTATATCAGAATTCCTGTTTTCACACTACTGACCTTGTGTACCAATCATCATTTAAATCTTCCCTGTCTGATAGACAAAGATATTTCATTTATTTAATCTCTATATTGACAACAATGAAAATGTGAAATAAAGAATTATGTAAGCTTGAAATGCAGAAGACTTACCTTATTATCTATAAATGGACAAGACTTTGTTGTCACCATATTTTCTATCTGTGGCCAAAAAATAGCTGAAAATTAGGTATCAATATAGATATAAATTTTTTTCCCATAGAAAATAAGTTTTTAGTTAAGTTGCATGATACCTTATAGTAGTAAAAGGAAAATGTGTTGAAGTTTTGTCAACTCATTATACATACCCGCTATCCCATTGTCCAGCTCCTTTTCAATTCTTTCAAGGAAAGGTCACAGATTTGAGAATCTCCGATACCCTCTAGGATTTCAACCACATCAATAAACTAACCTTCCTCCAGTTGAGTTAAAGAAATATTTTAAGATTCATACAGGAATTTGGCATTACATAGATATAGCCAAAGGATTTTTGATAACCTTATTCTTGTCATCAGACACTGATAGTTCACATTGTGTAATTTTCAACTCAATAACATTGTTTTAGGTTTTTTTAGTTTCATGGCTTGAAAATGCTATAGACCAGTATATCTGGGCTTGACTTATTTAGCATATTTTTCCTGTATAGGAAAATAAAATTAAATAAAGTTCAGTGAGTCATTTTGTTTTAAGCTTGATATTTGATTTCAAATAAAATGGATAGTTTCTCTTTCTCTACTGTAGTTTCTCTATATAATACAAAGCACTTAAAAGTAAGAATCTGAAAAGTTTTGAGAATGAATAGATAATATGAAAATCTTTATGAATGCAGTTTATTTACAGTATTAAACCCATGGAAGTGGTTTACTTTTATTACATAAGTAGATGCTGGATCAGAATGCTGACACTATCTTCTAAAATCTAACAGGTTATTTTATGATGTTAAGTGCATATCTAAAAAACCAGGAAGGTCTTACTATCGTATTTAACCTTTATGTATTGTGAATATCTAAATATGTCTAGATGTATTCCTGTTTCTCTAAAGTGCACCCTGGGTTAATTTAAGATCTTCATGCTATGCTAACATTAACTTTAAGTAGATTAGGTTGCTTTCCTGGAAAAAAATGGAAACTTTATAAAGGTAGCAGAGCTTTTACATTAAAAATTCTTTAAGATGGAACTTCCTGCTTATATTACCCACAATGTGTGCTCAAATATCTTTATAACTGTAATCTACATCAAAATTATTTAAGTAAAAATTTCCTTTTACTTATGCTTTCATTATTATTTTGCTCCTGTGTTCATATATATGCCTATTTTCTTTGAATTATAGACCATTAGCCAATTCCTATAAAAATGACAATAAAACTTAAGCTTTTTAAAGTTCTCTTTTCATGTTTTACTTCTACTGAATATATGATTAATTGTATAAAATGGCGTTTGAGACATTTAATGAGCACCTACTATGGGCAAAACACTTTAAGTGCAATGAAAAATATAAATTAGCATAACAAGACTACCTGACTTGGCAGTGACTGGCTTAGGTATTTGTGTGTCTTAGAAAACAGAAAGAAGGTAAAAGTATCCTAGCCACATAATACAATTTATTTGATGATCCATACAGTGACTGCAAATATAAGATACCTTGACTCTGTGTGATGTTGAGAATTTCTTTACACCCAGAAGGTAGAATTTATTTTAAATTTTCTTTTTCTTTTTCCAAGAAGTCTATTATTTCCACCGCCAGCCAGTTTCTCTCTTAAGCACTGCACCAACTCCAGAGAGCTCTTCCCTGATGATCTTACCACAAGAGCCCAAAGACTATTTGCCTCAAACTTGCAAAGCTATCCTCAGGCAAGGTAAATCAAAGTGCAACATAGCTCTTAAACATAGGAAGAACATGTACATACCCATTCAACCCTTGTTTCCCTGTCTTTGTTCTAGTTTTCTCACAACATAGCAGAGCAGTTGTGCACAGCTGCTTACCTTCATCTTATTTTTCATAACTCTCATCCATTATGTCCAGTAATTCCTGATTATCAGTCTCCGTGACCTTTCACAATGCAAATGAAATGACCAAATCCCTAACCTGTAGGAGCTTGAAGTCCAGTGAGTTCACAGATGTTTTTTGAGAAATTCCTGACAAAGTAGACTACTGGATTGTCTCTTTCCAGTAACATAAAATCCACTGACACACCCCCTCCCAGAAATGCTGGAGATAAGGAAATCTTTCTTTTACTCATTTATTTTCACAGCTGATATATTCTAGGGAAATAAACCAAACAACATATATTAGAGTGCCTAGTGCAAAGAACATTAAATGACATAGACAATTATAGTGTGATCCCTTGAAGGATGTTCAAATCAGTAAGGGGGTAAAATATACAAAAATCTTTGAGAATTGTGTGTTACTCTTGTTGTTCCCTAGGGTGTGATCATGCATTGTAGCTGGAATTGCTTATTATTACTGTCATTATTTTCTGAGGATTGAAATGGGCATGAGTGTGATAATTGAGAGTAGAAGTTGATACTGGATACATTATTCTGCAAAATCAAGTGAGCAGTGGTAGCTCTGACAATTGCCATGAAAAGAAAATCAAAGAAAAATATAGAGGGTAGGATACTAGACACGATTTGGTGCAGAACTATAGGAGAAATCACAAGGTGTGAGAAAGTCTGGAAAATCATATAATGAGATTAAGAGAATCAAATGTCAAAATGTGATTCTGCCCTGTAAATTACCAAATCTTTGCAAAAAAAAAACTAAAGTGAGAAAATACTAATTGTGTTTAGAATCTTATTGCAACAACGAGGCCTCCGAAGACTACCTACCAGCTAAATGGGTAAGAAAAATCTGCTTATGGAAATAATCAACTTATATGTGGATTATACATACTAAAATGTAATAAGAATTTATGGCAGAGTATGACTAGTTCTGAATGAATACATCAACTGGAAATATTTTATGAGTTCAACAGTGGGATAAGCAGGACGTTTTTCGTAAAGGAGAGCTATCTAAGTCCTTGCTAGTTTGTGTTGAAAATCACCTTTGTCTAGTAATCCAAGCAACAGTTTTCTATATAACTCACAACACAAACTCAGGGAATCTTAAAGCTTCTAAGAAGAGCATGCACATGTGCCCCTGTGGATAATGCTCATATAAGAATATGACTAACATTTCAGAGATTATGACAATAGGTTCTGGTTCTTTTCTTAGCCTGGGCAGTAAAGTCTGGATTATGATTGTTGTATAGTACATGGGACGAATTATCAGAGATATTGTTATTAACTCTCTCATAAAACTCTGACATAAAAGCAATTCCTTTAAAGTTTTGTCAGTTCTCTGTCTATGAGACAGAGGAGCACACTGCATCATCTGGAGTTCTCAAAAAAGATAATGTCAAATTATTGATATAGGAGTTAAAAAGAAATTATTTAGGCAGATAGTAAGGGTAAGGAATCCTCAGTAAAGTTTTCCTTTTAATGAAAGGCAGCCCCCAAATCATTTTCTTTTCTACCAGATAGCCTGTAAAATCAAGCTGCAGAAATAGACAAGAGAGTTGGAAGCTTGCACAGGTAAATTTTGGCAGTTGTGCCAATAGGAAAAGGTTACCTGGGACTAGGCATGATCAAATGTCCACTCCTTCTTCTCTTCTCTTTGCCAGGCATGTGTACAGTAAGGAGTAGACAAGATGGCACTGGCCAAGTGGAAAGCCCATTTGCATAATAAATTAGGGTGGGGAGACCAGCCTTCCCCACAGGCTATGTGACTATCATACCTCTCAAACCCATCTGCGGGCCCTATGTGAATCAGATATTGCTTCCTCAAGCCTGCCTATAAAATCTGCTGTGGTCCGCTGCAGGCCAGCTTTTCCCTTTTGGATCCCTCTCTTTCATAAGAGAGTGAGCTACTCTCCTTTCTCTCTCATTTGCCTATTAAACCACTGCTCCTAAACTCACTCCTCATGTGTGTTTGTGTCCTTAATCTTCTTGGCGCAAGACGATGAATCCTGGGTTCACCCAGACAATGATGCTGCTTCATTATAATATAGTATCTTAAATTGCATTCTTAAAATTAACTGAAGCAACCATGAAGTATTTGTGAAGAAATATCCAAAAATCCTTGAAATAACAGCTAATTAGAATAATTAGGTATTACCTTCGCTAAGAGTTAATACCCTTGGGCTATCTTTGAGTGGTCCTGAATCCTACTTATACTTCCTGCTCTCCTTATGGGCACTCACACACTCATTTTCAATATCACATGAAGTAGCATCTGGTAACTTGAATATTGTAAGGACATTTACAGTGCTCAGATGTTATAAGGAAACTGTTATGGGAAGCCCAAAATTGACCCATATTTCTCCCTGCCATTTTGCCATGCAAAAGTAATTAATACATACAAAACTTCATATAGTTCACTAAAGAGGTAACTGGTTAGAAACACACTACCTATAAGGTTCATAATAAGACATTGAAGTCAGGCAGATTTCAGTTGAAATCTCAGTTCTGCTAAACACTGTCTGAAGTTTGGAAACAAAATTTTAAAACTGTCAGTGCCTCAGTGTCTTCAATTAGAAAATAGGAATGATATCTACTTCTATAGATTGTATGAATATTAAATAATATAATACCCATAAAGTGTTTCACACATGCTTATCACACATAAAGTCTCTAAAAGTGGTAGTTATTATTTACTATTAAACTTCATAGTTAAATGTTAATTTAGAGAAGCAAAACATTAACTTTCACATTAGAAGCATTACAACTACCAAAAAGAATGTTCTCCCCACGGGAGTATAAGTTTTACAGAACATAGATAATGTATATCATATTCACCACTGTATCCTGATAATGCTTGACATGTGGTAATAGTCATCGAATTGCATTTGTTGACTTATTGAATGAATATTTATCATCTAGGGAACTTGAAGAGAACATGAATAGTCTCAAACAAAATTTAGAAAAGTACATATCTACATAGGGTCAATTATCAGGTGTTTGGACTGTGACTAAATAAAACTTCTAAAATTTCAATGAATATTTCTTTGGCTGAAGTGAGAGTGAGCCACATTTATGGCCATTTTTCTATGATTAAAAACACCAGTAAAGGTCAATTCATTGATTCACATTCTAGTCTCATAACTTTATAGGCAGCAATTTGTTGAGTGTAATGTTGTAAGGTACAAAATGATAAGTAAGATTTAATCTTATGATCTGATAGAGAAGAAAAGACATGGATGCAAGAAAGAGAATGATAAGGACCATTATGGAAGTACCATTAACGTGCACTTTAAGTGCTCAAGTAGGGAAATATTTCTTGTTAATTATAAAAAGTAATTGCTAATAACCAATTGATAATTTGATAACTGAGTCCTTACATAATCTATATTTCTGATCTCTTGACATCATTCTGTACTTGTTACCCCTCACTCATTTGCTTTAGCCATACATCTATTCATTGTTCCTCCAATATTCCAAACACATGTCCTCTTTACAGAATTTTGTATTTTCTTTTTCCTTTGCCTGGATTGCTTCTTTGCGAGATCTTCATAGAGTTCACCTTCTTACTGACTGTTAATCAAAAATCACTTTCTCAATGAGACCTTTCACAGTCATCCTATATAAATTTTAACCACATATACCAATTTTATGTGACTATTTTCTGTTTAATTTATTTTTCTAAGCATTTAGCTCTAAACATGATACAGTTTACTTATATTTTAAATTTTTGGTTTATTCCACTATAATATAAACTTCATGAGAGTTTTTGTCTTTTTCCTAATTAGTGTATGTCCAGTGTCTGGAAGAATGAATGCTGATACATTGTGGATAATCAAAATTTGTTGAAGCAGAGAATGAATAAACTAATAGTTGTTTCATATTTACAGTTCAGAAAGTGTACTCAGATACATTTGTTGTTTACTCTTCCTAACAATTCTGTGCAGTAGGTAGAATTGTTTACTCTTCCTAACAATTTTGTTTAGCTAGAGGAATCACTGAAGACTTCTTAGAAGAGGTGGCACTTGAAGTATGGGTCAGATTAACTGGATAATAATATGAAAAAATATCACATTTCCAAAATAAAAATATTGTTTAAGAATGCTTATAAATCCCACTATTTGAGTGGAAAGAAATATTATCCATGTACTGTGATTATTATTTTTATAGTTGAGATGTGTTATGTCATGCATGTATGCTTTCAATTCCTCAGCTTTCACTCCATGAGCACTGGACATCGTAAATGGCCAAGATCACCCTTTGCATGACTCTGTCGTCTTTCAAATTTTCCCCTCTAGTTTCTCTATTTTCTGTCTGACTTCTTAACAGGAATGTATTATATAGCTTGGACTTAAAGCAATTTCCTTATGTTCAAATTTGTTTAAAATACTGAAAGAAAAATAATGTCTGGATCGTGATATGGATGAATGACTAGGTACAATTTTTGCTGGTTTTATAAATCAGATTCAACTTTTTAAAGGTGGTAAAATAAGTTTCACTGTACTGCAAGCTCCTTGAGGTCCTAAGCTTTAACTCTCCATTACGTGACACATAGCATGTGCTCATTCAACCTTTGCTCAATGGATATTTGTTGCTTTAGCATAAACCAGTCACTGACTGAAAAATTAAGATAAAGCTGAATAGGGTTATGAATTAATTCATTTATTTCTTCAACAAAATCCGACTGGGTTCTAACAATGTTTAAGAAACTGTTCTTGGTACTAGGGATTTGATAGTGCACTGTCTGGTTCTGACTGCACCTTAATACAGGTTGTAGGCAAGTAGGAAAAATACATATCAAGCCATAATTTGCCTATTCTCATGGTAAATTCTAGGAAAGAGAAAGCACTTTGAAAGCAAGTAACAACAGGATATGTCTGATTGTAAAGCTAATCCCATAAGTCAAAAAAAAAAATTAAAGTCATCTTCTTCTAAATATGGCAAAGAAGATACTCATTGTTAGAACAGAGAGAAATGCAAAGAAAGTAACACAAAGAACTTAACCAGGAAAAGACGAAAATGTTCTGATTTTCTCTGATAAGTTTTAAGGAAGATATTTTAATACTTTGGGAACCTGATGAACAAAACTGAGGAACAGGGAAAGGAATTGACATAATGTACCTGGTTCTATACATCAGTGGTCCCAAACCTTTTTGGCACCAGGGACCAGTTTCATGGAAGACAACTTTTCTGGGGACGGATGGTTTCGGGATGATGCAAGCACATTACATTTATCGTGCACTTTATTCCTATTATGATTACATTGTATTACATAATGAAATAATCATATAAATCATTATAATGTAGAATCAGTGGGAGCCCTGGGCTGCTTTTCCTGCAACTAGATGGTCCCATGTGGGGATAAAGGGAGACAGTGACAGATCATCAGACATTACATTCTCGTAAGGAGCATGCAGCCTAGATCTCTTGAATGTGCAGTTCACAATAGGGTTTGTGCTTCCATGAGAATTCAGGCTTAGAATCTCCTGATCTGTAAAGAGAAGGAGCTCAGGTGGTAATGAGAGTCATGGGGATCAGATAGAAATACAGTTAATGTTTCTCACTCATTTGCCTGCTGCTCACCTCCTACTGTGCATCCCGGTTCTGCCACCAGTCTGTAACCCAGAGGCTGGGGATCCCTGTGTTACTTCACTATGTTTCTAAAACATTTATCACTGTGGTTACATGCAATACATGCTTAATTCTTGCTAATAGAACTAAATAAATGAATGAGTTAACTTATAAGAGTAAGACAAGAAAATAAATTAAAAGATACTTATAAAAATGAGACTAGGCCAGGTGCAGTGGCTCATGCCTGTAATCCCAGCACTTTGGGAGGCCAAGGCAGGCAGATCAGGAGTTTGAGACCAGCCTGACCAACATGGTGAAACCCCGTCTCTACTAAAAATACAAAAATTAGCCGGTTGTGGTGGCGTGTGCCTGTAATCCCAACTACTCAGAAGGCTGAGGCAGGAGAATTGCTTAAAAGTGGAAGTCAGAGGTTGCAGTGAGCCGAGATAGCGCCACTGCACTCCAACCTGGACAACAGAGTGAGACTCTGTCTCAAAAAAAAAAAATGAGACTAGCAAAGTTAAATTCTTTTAATTTGAGACTGGGACTGATGATGAAATTTAGAGAAAAAAAATGATGGGAAATTTACTTGTACAAAGGGATTTGTATTTTTTCTAAATATTACTATCCAATGCTCAGCTATTACTTCTTATGTGTACTTAGCTCACTTATATGGTTAATCTGAGTACCAGTCTTGGTCTAGAGGGAAATTCAAACATAACAACAATGACAACAAAAATCAATCTACCTATCGACTGTCTGTCTATGCATTATCAGTTTTGGTTTACAGCTGTACTGTTCATGAGAACTACCTTTTATTTTGAGCTTATGTCATTCCTAATTTTTTATGCTAAAATGTCATTCTTTTAGGAAACGTGCTATCTGTTAAGTCACTGGGTGTTGAATACACCAAATTGTGTCACCTTTTCTATGAGGCATAGGGGAATGACACTGATTTTCAGACTAGTCTTTCCCATCCTTCTTGGTTTGCATTGTCAACCTACTTGTCTTCTGAAGTAGGTGAAAACAACTTCGATTTTCCAAAGTGATAAGTGGTAGATTCAATTTTGGAGGGAGTAGAGTTGTTAAGAAGAAACAAGGTGAAATTCCTTCTCATCTAAGGATGATAAGGGGCAGATATTTTTGGTTGCCTAAGTTCAGGCTGTTATCTTCTTCTTACTTATTAATGAAGTACCAGTTTTGTTCAGATATTGAGTATCAATATGATAAGGAAAAGAGGGCTAGCCAGTCATAATAATCCCATAACACTTGGTCAGTGTTTGGTTTGCATTTGCCACAAGATGGGAGGCATAGTATGCCCTGATTTTCTAGGGGAATAAGTTCCTTTCTGATAAAAAAAAAAGAGAGAGAGAGAGAGATCCAGGGGGAAGTCAGGGTAAAAAAAAAAAAGAGGAATACAAAAAAGATTTGTGCTCTCTGTTGCTTCTAACTTTGAATTGTATAAGTTGAGAAAGTCATGTGGAACTGTGGCAGTCATGTTCAGACTATGAAGAAAAGCCAAGAGAATCACTGATAACCTGACTCAGCATGCTGACATTCTTCACCTGTTGAATAAATCCTGGGCCATTTACTGCCAGATATTTTATTATTCCTGAAAAAAATCCAACAATTTTAAGTCACATTTAGTTATGTATTTTCTTACATTTTGCAAATTCATGGGGGTAGCTTTTGTGGGCTTAGTTTAATAGAAACAAACTATGTGTTTAGTTTATATTTTCATCTATTAATATCTTATCAGATCACACACCAAATATGATATGCAAAACACCAACAGTGATTTTGGAGTAAGATTATAGCATCCTTGGATAGTCATTAATGCATTACTTGATTTAGTGTAATTTGATTCTCAGATACAGTTCTCAAAAGTGTGAAAAGATAAGGATGCATTTATGAAACCAGTGGCAATTGTAGTTAAGCAGCAAATCTGTTAGTGCAGTATCATAAATTCTCCTTGCTATGAAAAATGTAAACCCAAAGTTTAAAAGGCCTTACCTGGGACCTGAATAAATCAGTCAAATGGGTGGGGAGGGTGTTTTAGACAAATGGAATAACATTAACATCAGTTTCCCTGCAAATTATCACCTATGGCAAGAAAGCAACATATGAGAGTCAAAAATCTGTAAAAGTCTCCTTTATGAGAAATTTGATAATAAAAAATAGATGTCTTATGACAAGATGCTTTTGGCTACAGAGGTCACAAAATATAACTGAAATTAGTTTAACAGTAAAAAAAAGTCATTGGCTCAAATAACATGAAGTCCAAATGGAGAATAGGTCTCAGGATTGGTTGATCTAATACCTCAACAGTATTGTTAAAAATGCTCTTAAAAATCCCTGAGGATAATAATGAGATTTAAAAATATGTATTATACCTGTCTTTATTTACCATATTAAAAATTAAAACTGGAAAAAAATTAAAGTATTAATTTAAGATAACATTAATAAGCCCATTACATGTTAATATAAATAATATGTTTTTATCAAAAATAATTATATATTTCAAATTTTAAAATGCATTAAGAAGAGGGGCATTGCTTTATATTATTGTAAATCTCTAAAATGTCTAACTTAATAGAAGACAGCTATGTTATTTTATCCATTATATTAGTGCTATATATTTTTTGGAAGAAGTGTATAAACAAAGTCATTACATAAATATATGAGTAGAAAAAGAATGAGTATTATTATTATTATTTTGAGATGGAGTTTCACGTTTGTTGCCCAGGCTGGAGTGCAATGGCGTGATCTCAGCTCACTATAACCTCTACCTCCCAGTTTCAAGCGATTCTCCTGTCTCAGCCTCCCAAGTAGCTGGAAATACAAATGGGTGCCATCATGCCTTTTTTTATTTTTAGCAGAGATGGGATTTTTTGTATTTTTATTTTTGTATTTTTAGCAGAGATGGGGTTTCACCATGTTGGTCAGGCTGGTCTCGGACTCCTGACCTCAAGTGATCCACCTGCCTTGGCCTCCTAAAGTGCTAAGATTACAGGTATGAGCCACCACATTGAGAAAAGAAGAGTATTTTAAGATAATTTTGTATATTATTCCTTGATACTACTCTAAAATTTGATTTGACATATGATAGTTTATAAAACATAGTTGCAATATACAATCAAACCATATCAATGTATTTTCTGTATTTTGTTGCAACAAAATCCATTGGTCTCTCTTGAATTTTGAATGAATCTTTTATTCATGTATAATTTTGTACTGTCTCATTCATATTCATTTGAAAATATTTGTTAACTTATTTATACAGATCTTCCAATGTTGACATATTTCATTATACAATAAACATCACATTTATTGATATTGCCACTGATCTCATCAGGAAAGTCTTTACGTATTGGGAAGCTGTCAACCTCACAGAAGCAGATGTAAGTCTTCCAAAACTCTAGCTTTCACTTGAAAGTTTAAATTTTATTATTGGCAAAAATACTGTCAGTTGCCCTTGAGATGTCAGTTTGTTCATTTTTGAGAAAATGTGTGCCAAATATCCAAGTATGAATAGCTATAGTTTGCCTAATTGTCATTCTTTCAAATTAAAATGATGTTCTATTAAAAGTGATTATTTCAGCTTGGAATTTACACAATCACACAAGTGCTTTTCTTGATACCAATAATTTTGGAGATGTAGTGAAGCGTTTTGGCATACTTTTCATTTTTCTCACACAGGATGCATTAAAAAGTATATTCAAAGGTTGATATTTAATAAAATTAATAATTTTTATTTTTTCATCAAAACCACTTTTAAGTGAAATTGACATTCTGTTATTATTAGTATGGCTATTATGTAATTTTGTTTTAAAAATAAAAGTGTGTTTGAGACCGGCCTGGCCAATATGGTGAAACCTGTCTCTGCTAAACATAGAAAAATTAGCTGGGTGTTGTGGCACACGCCTGTAATCCTAGCTACTCAGGAGCCTGAGGCAGGATAATTGCTTGAACCCAGGAGGCAGAAGTTGCAGTGAGTCGAGATTGTGCCATTGCACTCCAGCTCTGGGTGACAGAGGAAGACTCCATCTCCGAAAAAATAAAATGAAAGTGTGTGGGGAAATGCAATGGTTAACAGTACAGTTTGTGGCCACCACCTTGATTCTTGCCTAAAAGCCAACAATTTTCAGACCATTGCTCTTCACCGTTAGTAAAAACTTCAGTGTAACAAATAAAGCAAACAACGTCTTGATATTATTATGAAAATAGTTTTGGCTTTTCACAAGACCTTAAGGACATTCAGGGGTCTAAAGTCTGAGAAGTACTGCTCTTCAGAAACCTTGTAAAGTCAGCCAATTTAACTTGTACATTAAATGTAGTTTTAAAAAAAGTCTTTGTAAGCACCTTCTCTCCTTGGCAGTGTGATAGGTGCTAAGACTAAAAAGATGTAGAATGCTTCTGCTCTTAAGGAGCAGGAACATGCTAGAGTCATTCTAGGCCTGAGAGTAGAATTGTGAGCCTTATAATGTAAGTTCTCTGATAGAGAAGAGGGAAATAAGTAGACCATAGGAAGACAGGGCGATGCCTAGTTCTGTCTGAAGATTTAGGCAACAACATCCAAAGTTGAAAAGAGGGTACCCAGCTGAATAAACAGAGATGGGATAGTGTTCTAGGCCAAAGAGTAACCCTGAAATAAGATATAGAGACACAAAATGTATATATTCTTCAATATCTACAAAAATGAAGTTAGAAAAATTTGGGTTTTAGGTCACTCAGAGCTTTGTGTTCCCAGCTAAGTTGTTACAACTTTAAAATACTGAGGTCATGTCAGCAGGACTAGGGGATGAATTAGGCATAGAAGGAATGTTAGCCGGTAGCAAAGGGAGGGAAGTGGAAAAAGGAAAATTTGGAGAGTTTAATTTGAAGCTGTTGAATCTGCATCTATGACATGCCAAATGAATTGCTGCAGCTAGAATACAAATATATGCAACTGAAGCTTAAAGGTGACATCATGGGTGGATGAATTTACATTGTTAGTGTCTGAATGGCAATTAAAATTGTGAGACTAGATGAAACAGTGAAAAGACTGTGCAGAGAAAGGAGCAGGGGACTAAGGGTGGATGTCTTGGGAAACAAGATTTAGCAGGGGAGAAGGATCCTACGGATGACATCGCAAATGAAAAGGCAGAAAGATGAGTGCAAAACTGTTATTGGATGATATTAACACTTAAATCAGTGAATCTAGGAGAATTAGATTACTCTCTATAAGGTGGGTGGGTCTCAGCCAATCAACTGAAAGCCTGAATCGGCCAAAAAGACCAGCCTACCCAAACAAGAGAAATTTCTTGAGCAAACTGCTTTCAGATTTCACTTGCACCATCAGGTTTCTTGGGTCTCTCAGAAGCCTACTGGCCCACGTCGGGGATCAGATGTAAACTTGCCAGGCATATATCTATTCTCCACACACCCCTTGGCTCTCTCTGTCCTATTGGTTCTATTTCTCTGGAGAAACCTGAGTAATTCAGAAACTGTGAAAGCAAATTATCATGAAAATAAATTTGTAGAGCAGAGAGTAACCAAATATATTCCTCAGAATGTCTCTTCTATTGCATGCTAATGGGTGCTAAAACAAAAAAAGAAAGTATGAGAGTTTTATTGTAATTATATATGGGAATTTCTTGGTGCCATTTTAAATGCACTCATAGCACAGCCCACATAAAATATAAAAGTGAACTTTTAAAATATTTTCAAATCTAATATTTCTCATTCACCTCACTTTTCTGAGTAGTTAGGGAGTGGCTTTTTATTTTTAAAAAAACATTTAAAATTTTAAAACTATCTAGTTGTAAGAATTTTCAGTTTAAATTAGTTTTTTTTATAGAAACATGCTCAGCTTTTCAAAGTTCTGCAAACTTCTGCTTTTCCTGCAAATGGCATTTGGATTTCTATAGGAGATTGCTGTGTTCTTGTGCTAGAAAGAGAGCTCTGTATCTATGGATGTTCTTTATGGACTCTGTAGCAATTATTCCCTTGTCTACTTGGTCACTGATCTTTTTTTTTGAGACAGAGTTTTCTTGTTACCCAGGCTGGAGTGCAATGGTGCAATCTTGGCTCACCACAACCTCTGCCTCCTGGGTTCAAACAATTCTCCTGCCTCAGCCTCCTGAGTAGCTGGAACTACATGCATGAGTCACCATGCCCAGCTAATTTTTGTATTTTTAGTAGAGACAGGATTTCACCATGTTGACCAGGATGGTCTCGATCTCTTGACCTCGTGATCCACCTGCCTCAGCCTCCCAAAGTGCTGGGATTATAGGCGTAAACCATCGTGCCTGGCTCAGTCACTGATCTTTTAGCTAACATTTAGTACCTAATTTGGCAGCTGGTGAGCTTATAATGTTTTTTCTGAGTTTGCCAGGGCCTCTTGTCCTCCTTGATAAGGGCTTCTTCTCCTCCCTGATAACTCAATGCTATCTTAGTCCTCACCAGCAGTTGAGGTCTGGATATACCTTAACTGAACCCTAATCTACAACTGCAGAGTTACTTTCCCCTGTCACAGCAACTTGTAAGGTAAGCTTGCTAGCCAGCAGCTTTGCATGCCTCTTGCAGGCCACTTGGGAACCCATGGACACCTGCTAAACCCACAGGGAAAGCTGGCGTTGACAGTGAACGGCTAACTGTTGTTAGCCTCTGTCCAAACCCATGATGTCACTGATTTGACTTTGTTGAAACACATTAATGTAGTCACCACTGGTTATGCAGAATAATTGTGCAAGAGGTTCTCCCCACCAAAACCAATGAGAGAATGATCTTTCTGACCCTGAACTGCCCCTCACCTACATAGCAAACAGTTCTACTTTTAGGCTGAAATGAAAGATCAGGCCATACATATCCCATCGCCTAATTCTTCCTATTCAGTATCTCTTCTCCTTCCAAGTATTTATCTGAAATCAGAGGAAAAATTTCCACTTCCCCAAGATTTGACCAGAATTCCTTTAAATCATAGTATACTCCTCCCAGATAAAATATTGACTCCATTTTCCTTTCTCTGAAGCTAGACTAATGGAAATATTGTAGTGAGCTAGATTTATATGACAGGAGTAAAAAGGTGCACACTTACACTTAAATAAAATAATGTTTGTAAAGATCTGCAAAAAAAGTGATCTATTATTTATTTCTTTTAAATTTGACTACAGATACCTTTTTTAAAAAGATTATTTCAAGATAAAAATTGTCTTGACATGCTAAGAATGACTGTAGAGTTTTAAAAAGGAACAAATGAACCACAAGTAAAATACAGGTGAAAAGTTTAGAAAGACAAGGACTTGGGATGCACTGCTAAATGATCAATGAATTTCCTGGGGATGTTAAGACATTTTTATTTCTTGTTTGTTTGTTTTAGGAGATTGAAGAGTGGGAAGTAAGAAAATGGGAGCAGTGAGTGTCACTATTTTTTCCAAGGAGCTTGGTTGAGGAGGAAGTAAAATAGTGTAGTGGCTAGAGGGGAGAACCTCAGTGAGAAATATGATTTTGAGGGGTGAAACATGAAGATGTTTACATGAAGGGAAACGAGTTACTCAGAGTAAGCTATTGAAGATAGGGGAGACAAGAGAATGGAGCATGGTCCCAGAGGCCATGAAGTTGGGTCAGATCAGATTACAAAATGAGGCCTACATCGGTAATAGGATGAGAGCAACATCTGCTCCTGAGATAGGTAGGAAGAAATAAGTATTCATGCACATAAATATCACGTTTCTAAGTGGACAGCAGAGAAGATGAGGTATTTCAGACCAAACAGACTTAAATTTTTGTTAAACTAGGAAGGAAAGATATTTGCTAAGAATAATTAGAATAGAAGATTTGAAGAAAACTGTAAAAAAATAGTGGAGGTCCAAAAAGTCCTATAGAGGAGATAACCAAAGTTCTGGTTAAATATAAAAAGTGATCGAGTGCTGAGACGGAAATCCATGAATTTGAATGTATGTGACACCAATGTGCATAACTGTGTAACTTTTACTAGGCAGTGTCCTAAATCAGAAAAGACCAACTGTGAAATTGATCCAAGGTCGGGATTTTTCCATATGGAAGATAAAACAAAAACAAAAACAAAAAAATATGAATTTGAAGGATATGAGAGTGTTGATGAGAGAGTGGTTTATATAACAACCAAGAAATCTAGGGAAGAACTTGAGATCAGAAAGAAAGAAAATAAAATAAAAAGATAAAGAGCCTGGTTGATAGACAGAAAGAGGAATATTGACAGGCCAAAAAAAAAAAAAAATCAAGTTAAAGGAGCACTGTATAATAAAATCATTGAAGTTTGTTTTGGTGAGTTTTTCTGTAAACAAGAAGAATAGTAATAATTCATTGTTATGTCATATGACAGCTGATTTTTTCAATGCCATATGTTAACTATTTGATCTTTCTTCCACTAATGTGCAATATTTGTTATAAATCACTTTCCCCCAGAACTTACAAAACCACTTCTGTTCCACTTTTACAAGTGACACCATATCAAATGAGTCTATAATAAAATAAATATAGTAAGGTTTAGTATCTGATAGGACAACTTCCCCTTCATTATACTTCAAAATATTGCTATCAATATTTTGGATTCTGGATAGCAATCGAAAATTATTATATTAAAATATTACTGGCTATTCTGATTCATCTATTAACATAAACACAAATTTTTGGTTAAGCTTTTCAAAAATTACTGAAAAACCCTGATGAAATTTTGAATAGAATAACATTGAATATACAGATTCAATTTGGAGAAAATTTATCTTTTAGTGAGCATGAGTTTACAACTGGTGAATATGTTAGGTTGCTATATATAATAAAATACATTTTCATGTTCTTCATGATCTTTCTGATCATTAAGATTGATGTTTAGTTACAAATTATTTTCATATTGTGAAAATACTATTTCTTTAAAACTTGTTTTTTCTAACTGATATTGGTATTAGATGGGAATTATTATTTTTATCATTTTTGAGATGGAGTCTTGCTCTGTTGCCAGATTGGAGTGCAGTGGCTTAATCTCGGCTCACTGAAACCTCCACCTCCTGGGTTCAAGCAATTCTCTGCCTCAGCCTTCCAAGTATCTGAGATTACAGGTGCCCTCCACTTGTATTTTGTATTTTTAGTAGAGATGGGGCTTCACCACCTTGGCCAGGCTGGTCTTGAACTCCTGACCTCATCATGCTCCTGCCTAGGCCTCCCAAAGTGCTGGGATTACAGGTGTGAGCCACCGTGCCTGACCTAGATGGGAATTATTGTTGATTTTTAAATATTGAACTTATATACAGAAACTTGCTGATAATTAACTATTAGTTCCATTAATTATTAATTCTAAGGGTTTGTAGATGTGACTGGTTTTATATGCAGTCATATCACTTAGGAATAATATGTTATTGTTTTTTCCATATAACTACCAGTACCAATTATTTGGGAGGCATATTTGAATTTTGACTAAATGTAGGCAAAGAAAAAGCAATGTAGGTATTTTGGGAAGAAACTTTCTAGAAAGGAGGCTTTCTGCTATTCTTTGTTATTGTGGTATTAATATTTTATACTATCAGATTCGTATTTCTGGATTTATTTCATTTTAAATATTGATAATTGTCTCTCTCTCACTTTTCCCTCTTTCCTAACCCTAGCTTTTAAGTTAATTTCCATTTAATTGGTGTTTCTAGATTTAGCTTTTACTTTTATTGATTCTATCATTTTCTATTGCATTTCAATACTTTTTATGTATATCTTCATTATTACCTTCCTCTCACTATTTCCTTTTTCCCTTTTATTATTTATTTATTTATTGAGACAGGATTTCATTCTATCACCCAGGCTGGAGTACAGTGGTACAATCATGGCTCACCTCAGCCTTGACGCCCTGGGCTCAGGTGATCCTCCCACCTCAGCCTCTTAAGTAGCTAGGAGTGCAGGCAGCCACCAACATGACTGGCTAATTTTTGTATTTTTTTTAAATATAAGGTTTTGCCATTTTGCTCAGGCTGGTCTCGTACTCCTGGGCTCAAGCACTACACCTGCCTCAGCCCCTGAAAGTTCTAGGATTACCAGCATGAGCTACAGTGCCTGGTCTCTATTACTATTTCAATTTACTTTGTTCTTATATATTTTTTAAACTTCTCGCTAATTAATTTTTAATCTTTTTACATTTTCATGCCATTGATTTCTCTGTGACATCTCCTAAGTTTTTATTTTTAGTGACTTTATTGTTATATTCTTAACATTGTGCAGTTTGGATTGATATGTCTTCTTTGAGATGTTACAATATGATATTTGAAATTATGGTTTTTGATTTAAATCATATAGTGATTTAGGGAGTGTTTTGTTATTGAGTGTAAGAATGTTTTATGAACTGAGATATTGAATTTGTAATATGTATTTTATTTTGTTGAGATTTTCTTTGTAGTTTACAAAGAAATTTCTACAGTGTGGATGTTTATTTCCTCCAAATTTCCTATTGAAATTTGGCTCTTAACGCTGGAGACAGAGCATAATTGGAAATTGGAGGTATTTGGGGTCAAGGAGGTGGATTCCTAATGAATAGATTAATGGCCTGGTAGGGGGTTGGGGTGAGGGATTTGAGAGGGGTGAGTTCTGGTTCTATTCATTCTTTTTTTTTTTTTTTGAGATGGAGTTTTGCTCTTGTTACCCAGGCTGGAATGCAATGGTGCGATCTCGGCTCACCGCAACCTCCGCCTCCTGGGTTCAAGCAATTCTCTGGCCTCAGCCTCCTGAGTAGCTGGGATTACAGGCATGCACCACCATGCCCAGCTAACTTTTTGTATTTTTAGTAGAGACAGGGTTTCACCATGTTGACCAGGATGATCTCGATCTGTTGACCTTGTGATCCACCCGCCTTGGCCTCCCAAGATTCTATTCATTCTTGAGAAAGCTGGTTGTTAAAAAGAATGTGGTACCTCTTGCTCTCTTGCTTACTCTCTCGCCCTGTGGTCTGGTCTCTGCACAAACCATCTCCCCTTTGCCTTTTGCCATGAGCAGAACCAGAAGCAGATGCTGGTGCCACGCTTCTTGGATAGCCTCCAGAACTTTGAGCCAAACAAACCTCTTTTCTCTATATGTTATCCAGAGCCTCAGGCATTCCTTTATAGCTAATCAAAATGAACTACCACAGAGATCAAATTTTGAGCTTCTTTCATATGTGCCATGTGTGTGAGAAGAAAATGGATTCTCTAATTGAGAAATTCAATGTTTTATTTAATAATTATGTAGTTCAAATCTATTTTCTTACTAATATTTGTTTGCACAGTCCATTAATTATTGAGATAAATATATTAAAATTTACTCTAATTGTGGTTGTGATTATTTTTGTAATCTTGTCAATTTTGCTTTATGTATTTAAAGGATTTGTTACTCAATGTATAAGTATTTAGAATGATAGTGTCTTCATGGTGTTATACTTGTTTATCCTATTATGCAAAATTAAGCCCAAACAGACCAGACTAAACAATGGAGTAACTCATGTTAATGCCACATAATCAAACTGACATCTTAAGAAAGCAGACAGATTCCCAAACAGACCAGTTTCCGCCCCATCCCTCCCAGCCCCGCAAAATAGGAGATTCTAGTCTACTTCAGTCAGAATAATAAGAAAGTCACCTCTGCTTTAACTCCTACAGAAAAGTAACCTGAAGCACCCTGATGATACTAATCTGTTTTTAACCTATTGTTCTGTTTCCTTCTCCCCACTTTGCAAAACTCATTGTACTGACATTGTTCAGTGGAGCACTCATTCTATTTTATAGAATGGAGGCTGCCCTTGATTCATGAATCACAAATAAAAGCCAATTAGATCTTTCCTTAATGCAAAGGTTTGCTTTTTGTTGAAATTCTGTAGTTAGAATACCAGAATTTTACTAGTCTTGGGCCAACTTTTCGACTTCAGAGTTTGAAATTTCTATTCCACATAAATGGTGTCAGTGTGAACTCCTAAACCATATCAAACCCAGAGTGAGATAGGAGTTTTTACTTTTCTCATTTTAGCACAGGGATGAGCTCTCCCAGAGTGTTACCTTAGTACAAGTATCTAAGTTTTAGATCATTACCTTATTATGAGCCAGGTCCTCATCTCTTGCTTCTTGCTGTTTGTTAGAATCACAAACCCTAATATTTAGGGATTATATGTGGTGCAACACTTCCCCTAAATTCTCACACAATCAACTCATGCCCTTATTGAAATGGCATTTCGTTACTTCTCTTCTGTTATCTGGGGCTCTGCCTCTTTTCCATTTTAAGTGATGCATCTTTAAATTTCCATATTTCATCAAATAGTCTATAAATTTAAGCAGGAGAGTTTTGCATGACAACTCAGTCTACCAATAGTGTAGGTAGTCTTTTCATTTTAAAAAATCTTGACACATCACAAGTGCTCAACTAACAGTATTTTTGGTTTCATCGTTGGACAGGTGATGAATGTACAGATTTAGTGCTTAGGAGAGAAATCTGAATTTATTTACTGTACTCCTTTACTAAGAAAATCATATATTTTTAGCTAAGTAGAGAATTTATAACAACAACAACTTTGTTTGGTAAGCATTATCTTCATCCTCTCTTTATAGATAAAGAAGACAAAGATTAGATAAAATACCCACAGGCCACAGATACAACCAGGATGATTATGCAAGACATTAATTCCAAATACATAGTTCTTTATTTCATCAGGTTGCTTCCATGTTTTGATGAGACTTCCCAGACAACTTGAGTTCTATTCTATGTATTGAAAGTTTGACTCATTACCTTCAATGCGTATTATAAAATATCAAAGCCATCTCAGAGAAAATCTAGAATTTCTGACATTAGTTTGTCTGCTGTGTCTGTTTAAGCTGTGCTGAGAGCTGTTTTGTGTGCTGAGAGCTAATGTGTGGCCAAAGCCCTTGGGTCAAGGTGAATAAATGTGCTTTTAAGTAACTGCTTTTACTAGAACCATATAGGAGAAAAGAAAAATTAATGTCTGGTGTTTTTTGTGCTCTATATCAAATAGTTAAACTTATTTCTATTTTACATTGATTTGACTCAAAGGGAGAAACTATAATTGAGACTTATAACCATACCAATGTCTTATATTAGTTTTTAGAATGCCAATGAAACTTTATGTAGTTAACAGATTTACTCCAAATTTGCCTGTGAAAATTTAGCCTGCAGTCATTTGCTTGAGAGAGAGAAGGCTCTTTGCTTAAGTGATACTTTAACACATGTGTTCGTATGTGTATGTGTTTATCTGTGTGCGTATGTACACACACATATACAATATATATGAAAATGTTTTAGTGTATAAAGTCAGATGCCTTGAGACTTTTAATATAACCATGTTTAAGTATATATAGATTTAAACTGTAGGAAATATGTTTTTGAGATATTTTATCAGTTTTCTATTTATGAATGTAAGAGCTAGAAGCAAAATTAGAAACAATCTAGCTCTTCTTCCTTATTTCAAAGATGAAAAATACTCAAAGCATGAAACCAAAACTGAAAAAACTTTAGCACCTTTTCAAATATGCTATGATTCCTTCCAACATATTGAAATACAAAGACTAAGTTATGAAATTTCACAAAATAAAATGTTTATTTTAAATTGAAGTGTTTAAAATATCCATTACTGCTGAGATATAATTATGCTATAGTTGACTAGATCAAGTTGTATCTATTTGGACAATATTGATTTGTTTGAAAATTCCATTTTTGTAACAGGACCTTTACATAGTTAAATCAATTGAGTCAATGATACAAAGCTCACATTAAAATATTAAAAATTGTTAGATTTAGTAGTCTTCCTTAGATCTTTTACACAAGAATTGGAATTAGAGACATGACAAATACTGACTTCTAACTCTGATTCTCCTGAATTTAAAATAAAACAAATAATAAATAAATAAATAAAAGTCTTCCGCTGGCATAGCAGCTGGAATTATGGGCTCTGGCATGAGACTGTCTGGCTTCAGTTCTGAGCCAGTTACTTAATTTTTCTGTACCTCAGTTCCAACTGTAAATTGGGAACCAGGTTATTATTGTGAGAACGAAATAAGTTGAATACATAAAGCGCTTACAAGTTTCTGATGCATAGTTAATCGTGAATGAGTCAAGTATTGTTGTTTATGTTGTTGGCATGACTGCCTTCAGCTCTCTCTCATCTTTCTCTTTTTGAAAATGTGTATCTTTTTGCTTGTCTGGGATGATAATGCTCTCCTTCACAATTTGCATCAGCTCTTGCAACTGTTTTCTCTGATTCTAACTCTAATGTTACATTAAAGGCCTAGAAAAGCAGAGTTTTCTTTCAGTATAATTGGATCCTGTACTCTTGACTTTTCTTAATATGTCTGAATTGTTCTATGTAACCAGGTGTTTCACATGCTTTTACTTTCTCTAAGAGCCATGTATTCCCCTTATCAGTGGACTGGTTTTCTTCTTTGCCTTCCTTTAGGATATGGTGTACCCACATAACCTTGTATACACTCTTCCTATATCTAATTAAATTAATCAAGTTCAACTTCCAGGATACCTAAGTAGGCTTCCAATAAGGAGAAGCAATCAGATTGCATGAAGTTTTTATCTTGTTGGTAAGTGGCCTGAAAAATCAGTTTACTTTTTCAAGATAATTTCTGCATTGTCTTTATTAGGTTTTATGTTACTGGAGAACACTCTGCTTTAAGAGGGTTATGATTTTCATATCCATGTACCTTTCTGTATTGCTTTTGACTTCTCTGAATATCACTTTAGTTCAATGAATAACTGATATTTAACAATGACCTGTGATTTTGTTTTGACCAAGCATTTTGAATGTGAAGATTTTTACATCTTTGCCAGATTTCCCTAGGATGAAAATCCGAAATTTAGTTTTTGGTCTAAAATTAACTTTAAGGTCTTCCAACTGAACCTCTGGAGAGTCTCAAAGAATGTGGTTTTCATCTTGTAGAGACGTTAAAAGATTATACTTTTTTTAGTAAATTGAATGGAAGGAATTATCCAATGATGACTGATACAAGATCTATGAATTACATTTATGGGTGTATGATTGATATGAAAGTTCTAAAATTGTGTAAACTCTTAGAAATCTAAGATGTCATCACTAATAATTCTGATTATTATGTTGTATGCCACCAAAATAACAATTTCTGGTTATGATAAACTTTCTTCTTAATTTTAACCATCGTTATTCAAAATTTCTGTCATCTATCATTATTGTTTTGATTTTCCTCTATAAGTATTTGTAATCAGATTCATGGAAAATAACAAATACTTCAAATGCAGGTTTCAAATAATTTTAAGGTCAATAAATAAAATGAAAATTTTCCAGGATTTAAAAAATCTTCACTATAACTGATCAGTTTATAAAACTTAATAAAGATCAAACAAAGTAAAAATCACATGAGCTTAGTAACTGATGAAGATCATGTTTCTATAACTTTTATTTGAAACACTATTTGTTCTTTACAGACATGTTTTCAGAATTAAGAAAATTTTCTCTCTTATACTATCTTCAGTTTATGGTAATTTGGTAAAGTATATTTTTGTGAACAAAGGTGGAAATATTTGCTTTTTCACCCTGATTTGTCCCTCCAAAATTTGAACACTATTCTTGAGTAGTCTTATTTTTTATGACAATATAATTGTTTATATAAGTTCAGTGAAAATATTCTCTCTCTTTATAACAGGATACAATTAGAAACATTGGCAATATTACTTAGATTTTGACTGGAATGTCATATTTGAGAATGTGCAAAGAATGCCTGGCTTTAAGTGTTCCCAGCCTTCCAGTGAATGAGTAGAAATTGTCACTTTATGGCAGGCCAAAGAAACTTAAAACCGTCTTGGTTTGGCTTTCTAGCCTCAAGAGACTTTTAAATCAAAGATTCCTATGTGATCAATGAAGAGAGAAAAAGGCATGTTTCCAAAGAGTAGCTATGATACACCTCTATTAGACTGTAGCTCTTTGCATTGTTTTCAAGTTCTTCTTATCTACCTACAGACTAAACTAGATCTTGGATTCTTCTAGATTCCTCCAATCTGATTTTCTTCTCTAGCATAACTAAAAATGGGAGTTGTTCTCGTCCTGATGGCCTATAAGCTAAAACTAGAAGAAATTTTAAGGAGCCAGTCTCACTGCCTGAGGTATGAATCACAAAGAAAGTTTACCTAGCTGCCCTGTACCGAAATCAGAAACATTCAAACTGCAAACCAGGACAGGAAGTTGCCAGTTTTACACTGTAGGTAGGATTTCCCAAAATGTTGGAACAAAATTCCGTAACATGAGACTCTTACTCCTCTTAATGCTGTCTTTTTCACTTAGCAGGATAGTAGTATAATGAAAACTTGTCAATCAGTACCTTCTGCTAATAACTTGACAGAACCTGACCAAAAAGATCCTTTAGTATCTGATGGTTAAATAGGAAATGTCTGTGCTATCGCTAATACTACCTGCTGTACCTAGATAAATTCCTCTGAGGAAATTGAGACACTTATATACACAAAATAACAAAACAACTCACATGGTTACAACATGTCTCACCTAATTCCCCCTGGTCATTTTGTTTATTCAGTTGGTTGCTTTTATGTCTAGATTCATAACTCAAAATTATTACACAAACTTGGGTTATCATACTAATATTAATTTTACTTTGCATTTCCCATTTTTCAAATTTGTATCTATTACTTGTTAAAGTTCTGCACAAATACAATTACTAACAGAATAATGCTGGATCTGCACTTTGAGATGATAGCAAAAACCTATGGAACAGAACCTCTGGAGAGTCTCAAAGAATGTGGTTTTCATCTTGTAGAGACATTAAAAGATTATACTTTTTTTAGTAAATTGAACTTAACAATGGACTTCAGGTAGACTTAGCCTGGGAGCCACTCCCTTAAACCCTCCCTTGTTTCTCAAATGTGGCTAAAAGTGTCTTGCTACAATTCCTAATCACCAGCTGCTCCTTCCAACATAGAAACAGACCAGTAACCCAGGACAGGTCCTGACACTGAGGGACATCAAAACCTAACTACAGGATGATTGATCAGCGATGCTTTTGGAAAAAGATCTTGATTAAAAGGGAAAAATTTGAAACTTGTCAAAATCAAAATGAAATAAAATCACTTGTGTTTAAAACAGACAAACAACAAAAAACACTGACAAACAGAGCCAGAGCAAGGGAGAGTTTGATAGCAAGAACTATCACAAGAGAATCTGCAAAACCCACAATCTCACACAAAGGTTATCATAACCTCACTGCATTAATCAACTTTCACACTGCTATAAAGATGCTACCTGAGACTGGGTAATTTATAAAGGAAAAAGGGTTAACTGACTCACAGTTCCTCCTCAGGAAACTTACAACCATGGCAGAAGGTAAAGGGGGAGCAAGGACCTTCTTCACATGGCAGCAGGAGAGAGGAATGCAAATGCCAGACACTTATAAAACCATTAGATCTCCTGAGAACTGATTCACTATCACAAGAACATCATGGGGAAAGTGCCCCTGATCCAATCACCTCCTTCTTTCAACACATGGAGATTATAGGTCTTCCCTTAATATGTGGGATTACAATTCGAGATGAGATTTGAGTGGGGACACAGAGCCAAACCATATCACTTACACACAAAAAATACTTCCATGGAGACATCTGCCCAGCAACTGCCAGTCCAACACTGAACTGATTCCATCCTTGTTATTGACTCTTGTAGCCAAGGATAATTATCTAAAAACAAATAATCCTCCTAATTTTTCCTTTGAAAAAATATTTGTCTTCTCTACTTCTCTGAATACACATATAGCTTATTATGGCATGTGTGTTTCCATTGCAATGCCCTATTCTTAAATAAACATCATTTTCTATTAGAGAGCATGGCTCTGTGTGTTATTAAGGTTTACAGGGGCAAAGGTGCAGGAGCTTCTGAACATCTTGGTTAAGGGCTGTCTACTGAGATTCGGGAGTTGGGGACAGAGGTGGTACTTCTGGCCTTCCTTGTATGCAGATAAAACAGCCAGCAGTCAGAGCAAAGATACATGGGTGCTAACTTCCAGCTCTTGGGAGGATTAGCACACCAGAAGTGATACATGAAAAACAGGTAAAAGTGTGTGAATATTTGGTTGGAGGACTGAGAGCATCTGACACCATGGGTTAGGCACCAATTAAGGGAAATTGAATAGCTGGGGAAAAGGAGAATGCATATAGAAGCTATGACTTTGCTATTTAATAGGGTTCTGATGGTTATACTTATTTACATTTTTGAGATAATGAATTCAAAAAAGACTCCCATTATAAATTGAAGATGTGTGTTGAATATGTATAAATAACTTCCTAATGTTAATACTAGTTATAGTTTTTAAAATGGTTACAAATGAAAAAGTAAAATATTGAAAGATACAACAATTAAAAAATCAAGGATACAACTGTATTTTATTTTATTTTTGTATTTTAGTTTTTTTGTTATTGTACTTTAGGTTTTGGGGTACATGTGCAGGTCGGGCAGGATTGTTGCATAGGAACATATATGGCAAAGTGGTTTGCTGCCTCCAACCCCCGGTAACCTATATCTGGCATTTCTCCCTATGCTATCTCTCCCCAACCTCCCCACCCAGCCTTGTCCCTCCCCTACTCCCCAAACAGACCTCAGTGTGTGATGCTTCCCTCTCTGTGACCTTGTGTTCTCATTGTTCAACACCTGCCTATGAGTGAGAACATGCAGTGTTTGATTTTCTGTTCCTGTATCAGTTTGCTGAGAATGATGGTTTCCAAATTCATCCATGTCCTTGTAAAAGACAGGAACTCATCGTTTTTTATGTCTGCCTAGTATTCCATGGTGTATATATGCCACATTTTCCTTGGCCAGTCTATCATCGATGGGCATTTGGGTTGGTTCCAGGTCTTTGCTATTGTAAACAGTGCTGCAATGAACATATGTGTGCGTGTGTCTTTATAATAGAGCAATTTATAATCCTTTGGGTATATACCCAGTAATAGAATTGCTAAGTCAAATGGAATTTCGATTTCTAGATCCTTGAGGAATCACCACACTGTTTTCCACAATGGTTGAACTAATTTACACTCCCACCAACAGTGTAAAACTGTTCCTATGTCTCCACATCCTCTCCAGCATCTGTTGTCTCCAGATTTTTTAATGATCATCATCCTAACTGGCATGAGATGGTATCTCAATGTGGGTTTGATTTGCATTTCTCTAATGAACAGTAACGATGAGCATTTCTTCATATGTTTGTTGGCCTCATAAATGTCTTCTTTTGAAAAGTGTCTGTTCATGTCCTTTGCCCACTTTTGAACAGGTTTGTTTGTTTTTTTTCTTGTAAATCTGTTTTAGTTCTTTGCAAATTCTGGATGTCAGCCCTTTGTCAGATGAGTAGATTGCAAAAATGTTTTCCCATTCTGTTGGTTGCCAGTTCACTCTCATGGTTATTTCTTTTGCTGTACAGAAGCTGTGGAGTTTAATTAGATCCCATTTATTCATTTTGGCTTTTGTTGCCATTGCTTTTGATGTTTTAGTCATGAAGTTCTGGCCCATGCCTATGTCCTAAATGATATTGCCTAGGTTTTCTTCTAGGGTTTTCATGGTGTTAAGTCTTATGTTTAAATCTTTAATCCATCTGGAGTTAATTTAAGTGTAAGGTGTCAGGAAGGGGTCCAGTTTCTGCTTTCTGCACATGGCTAGACCATTTTCCCAACACCATTTATTAAACAGGGAATCCTTTCCCCATTGCTTGTTTTTGTCAGGTTTGTCAAAGATCAGATGGTTGTAGATGTGTTGTGTTGACTCTGAGGCCTCTGTTCTGTTCCATTGTTCTATATCTCTGTGTATAAGTATCATGCTGTTTTGATTACTGTAGCCCTGCAGTATAGTTTGAAGTGAGGTAGCATTATGCCTCCAGTTTTGCTCTTTTTGCTTAGGATTGTCTTGGCTTTGTGGGTTCTTTTTTGGTTCCACATGAAGTTTAAGGTGGTTTTTTCCAGTTCTGTGAAGAGGGTCCTAGGTAGCTTGATGGGGATAGCATTGAATCTGTAAATTACTTTGGGCAGTATGGCCATTTTCATGATATTTCTTCTTCCTAACCATGAGCATGGAATGTTTTTCCATCTATGTCCTCTCATATTTCCTTAAGCAATCGTTTGTAGTTTTCCTTAAAGCAGTGCTTTACATCCTTTTTTAGTTGTATTCCTAGGTATTTTATTCTCTTTGTAGCAATTGTGAATGGGAGTTTGCTCTTGATTTGGCTCTCTGTTAGCCTATTATTGGTGTATAGGAATGCTTGTGATTTCTGCACATTGATTTTGTATCCAGAGAGTTTGCTGAAGTTGCTTATCCTTTTAAGGAGCTTTTGGGCTGAGACAATGGAGTCTTCTAAATATACAATCATGTCATCTGAAGATAGAGACAATTTGACTTCCTCTTTTCCTAATTGAATACCCTTTATTTCTTTTTCTTGCCTGATTGCTCTGGCTGGAACTTCCAATACTATACTGAATAGGAGTGAGAGAGGGCATCCTTGTCTAGTGCCAGATTTCAAAGGGAATGCTTCCAGTTTTGGCCCATTCAATATAATATTGGCTGTGGGTTTGTCATAAATAGCTTTTATTATTTTGAAGATACGTTCCATTGATACCTAGTTTATGGAGTTTTTAGCATAAAGGGCTGTTGAATTTTGTTGAAGGCCTTCTCTGCATCTATTGAGATAATCACGTGGTTCTTGTCTTTGGTTCTGTTTATGTGGTGGATTACATTTATAGACTTGTGTATGCTGAACCAGCCTTGCATCCCCTGAATGAAGTCTACTTGATTGTGATGGATAAGCTTTTTGATGTGCTGTTGCAATTGGTTTGCCAGCATTTTATTGAAGATTTTTGCATCTGTGTTCATCATGGATATTGGCCTAAAGTTTTCTTTTCTTGTTGAATCTCTGCTGGGTTTTGGTATCAAAGTGATGTTGGTCTCATAAAATGATTCAGGAAGGATTCCCTCCTTTTGGATTGTTTGGAATAGTTTCAGAAGGAATGGTACCAGCTCCTATTTGTTCATCTGGTAGAATTTGTCTGTGAACCTGTCTGGACCTGAACTTTTTTTGGTTAGTAGGCTATTAACTGGTGCCTCAACCTCAGCCTTTGTTATTGGTTGTTCAAGGTTTCAACTTCTTCCGGGTTTAGGCTTGGAAGGGTGCCAGTGTCTAGGAATGTATCCATTTGTTCCAGGTTTACTGGTTTATGTGCATAGAGTTGTCTGTAGTAATCTCTGATGGTCGTTTGTATTTTTATGGAATTGGTGGTGATATCCCCTTTATTGTTTTTTATTGAATAAATTTGATTCTTTCCTCTTTTCTTTTATATTAATCTGTCTAGTGATTTGTCTATTTTGTTTATCTTTTCAAAAACCAGCTCCTGGATTCACTGATTTATTTGAAGGGTTTTTGTGACTTTATTTCCTTCAGTTTTGTTCTGTTCTTAGTTATTTCTTGACTTCTGCTAGCCTTTGAGTTTTTTGATGTTGCTCCTCTAGCTCTTTCAATTTTGATGATAGTGTGTTGATTTTAGATCTTTCCTCACTTCTCATGTGGGCATTTATTGCTATAAATTTCCCTCTAGACACTGCTTTAAATGTGTCCCAGAGATTCTCGTACATTGTCTTCATTCTATTTGCTTTCAATGAGCATCTTTATGTCTGCCTTCATTTCATTGTTTATCCAGTCAATATTCAGGAGCCAGCTGTTCAGTTTCCATGAAGTTGTATGGTTATGAGTTAGTTTCTTAATTCTGAGTTCTACCTTGATTGCTCTGTGGTCTGAGAGACTGTTTGTTATGATTTCTGTTCTTTTGTATTTGCTGAGGAGTGATTTACTTCCAATTATGTGGTCAACTTTAGAGTAGGTATGATGCAGTGCTGAGAAGAATGTACATTCTGTGGATTTGGGGTGGAGAGTTCTGTAGATGCCTATTAGGTCTGCTTGGTTCAAATCTGAGTTCAAGTCCTGGATATTCTTGTTAATTTTCTGTCTTGTTGATCTGTCTAATGTTAACAGTGCAGTGTTAAAGTCTCCCACTATTATTGTGTGGGAGTCTAAGTTTCTTTGTAGGTCAGTAAGAACTGCTTTATGTATGTATCTGGGTGCTCCTGTATTGATTGTGTACATATTTAGGATCATTATCTCTTCTTGTTGCACTGATGCTTTTGCCATTATGTAATGCCCTTCTTTGTCTCTTTTGATCTGTGTTGGTTTAACGTCCATTTTATCAGAGATTAGGATTGCAACTCCTACTGTTTTTGCTCTCTGTTTGCTTGTAAATCTTCCTCCATCCCTTTATTTTGAGCCCATGTGTGTCCTTGCACATGAAATGGGTTTCCTGAATACAGCACACTGATGGGTGTTGACTTTTTATCCAATTTGCCAGTCTGTGTCTTTTTATTGGGTCCTTTAGTCCATTGATATTTAAGGTTAATATTGTTATGTGTGAATTTGATACCATTTTGATGCTAGCTAGTTCTTTTGCCCATTAGTTGATACAGTTTCTTCATTGTGTTGATGATCTTTACCATTTGGTATATTTTTGGAGTGACTGTTACTGGTTGTTCCTTCCTATGTTTAGTGCTTCTTTTGGAAGCTCTTGTAAGGCAGGCCTAGTGGTGATGAAATATCTCAGCAATCACTTGTCTATGAAAGATTTTATTTCTCCTACACTTATAAAGCTTAGTTTGGCTGGATATGAAATTCTAGGTTGAAAGTTCTTTTCTTTTTTTTTTTCTTTTTTGAGACGGAGTTTTGCTCTTGTTACCCAGGCTGGAGTGCCATGGCGCAATCTCAGTTCACTGCAACCTCCGCCTCCTGGGTTCAGGCAATTCTCCTGCCTCAGCCTCCTGAGTAGCTGGGATTACAGGCACATGCCACCATGCCCAGCTAATTTTTTGTATTTTTAGTAGAGACAGGGTTTCACCATGTTGACCAGGATGATCTCGATCTGTTGACCTTGTGATCCACCCACCTTGGCCTCCCAAAGTGCTGGGATTACAGGCGAGCCACCGTGCCTGGCCAGTTCTTTTCTTTAAGGGTGTTGAATATTGGTCCCTACTCTATTCTGGCTTGCACAGTTTCTGCTGAGAGATCCACTGTGAGTCTAATGGGCTTCCCTTATTGGGCAACCCAACCTTTCTCTCTGGCTGCTCTAGCATTTTTTTCTTCATTTGAACCCTGGTGAATCTGATGATTATGTGTCTTGGGGTTGATCTTCTTGATGAATATTTTTATGGTGTTTTCTGTATTTCCTGGACTTCAATGTTGGCCTGTCTTGCTAGGTTGGGGAATTTCTCCTGGGTAATATCCTGAAGAGTGTTTTGCAGCTTGGATTCATTCTCTCTGTCACATTCAGGTGTACCTATCAAATGTAGAGTATGTCTTTTCAAATAATCCCATATTACTTGGAGGCTTTGTTCATTTCTTTTCACTCTTTTTTCTCTAATCTTGCCTTCTCATTTTATTTCATTGAGTTGATCTTCAATCTCTGATATTCTTTCTTCTGCTTGATTGATTTGGCTATTGAAACTTGTGTATGCTTCTTAAAGTTCTCGTGCTGTGTTTTTCAGCTCCATTAAATAGTTTATGTTCTTCACTAAGTCGATTATTCTAGTTAGCATTTCATCTAACCTTTTTTCAAGGTTGTTAGTTTCTTTGCATTGGTTTAGCACATGTTCTTTTAGCTCTGATAAGTTCATTATTACCCACCTTCTGAAGCCTGCTTCTGTCAATTCATCAGACTCATTCCCCATGCTGCTTTGTTCCCTTGCTGGTGAGGAGTTGTGATCCCTTGGAGGAGTAGAGGCATTCTGGTTTTGGTGTTTTCATCCTTTTTGGGCTGGTTTCTCTCATCTTCATGGATTTACCTACTTGTGGTATTAGTAGTTGATGACTTTCAGAAGATGGGGTCTCTGAGTGGATATCCTTTTTGTTGATGATGAAGCTATTGCTCTCTGTTTTTTCATTTTCCTTCTAACAATCAGGCCCCTCTGCTGCAGGACTGCTGGAGATCGATTCCAGACCCTGCTTCCCTGGGAATTACCTGTGGGGCTGCAGAACAGTAAGAGTTGCTGCCAGTTTCTTCTCCTGTTATCTTACCTGCCAGATGTCAGCTAGAGCTCTCCTTTATGAGGTACCTCTTTGGATATATGGGGGTTAGGGAGCCTCTTAAGGAGACAGCCTGACCCTTATCAGAGCTCAAGTGCTGTGCTGGGAGCTCTGTTGTTCCATTCAGAGCTGCTGGGCAGGTACATTTAAGTCTGCTGCAGCAGAACTCATAACCTCCTATTTTCCCAGGTGCTCTGTCCTGCAAAGGTGGGGCTTTATTTATAATTTCCTGACATGCTGCTGCCTTTTTTCAGAAATGCCCTGCCTAGCAAGGAGGTAGTCTAGTTACAGTCTGCCAGCAGTGGTGTTGCCAAACTGCCACAGGCTCTGCCCAGCTTCTGTGTAAACTTCCTTGCAGTTTTGTTTACACAGGTACATGTAGAACTGCCTCAGTAATGGTGGACTGCCTCAGTAATTGTGGACTGCCTCAGCATTGGTGGACTGCCTCAGTAATGGTGGACTGCCTCAGTAATGGTGGATTGCCTTGGTAATGGCGGACTGCCTTGGTAGCGGTGGACTGCCTTGATAATGGCGGACGCCCTTCTCCCCACAGAGCTGGACCATCTGGTGTCCAGCTGCATTTGCTGTGAAACTCTGAATCCAGACCATTTCTGTTTGCAGGTCTTTGTGGCATGGGACCCGCCAAGCCAGATCACCTGGTTCCCTGCTTTCAGCTCCTTCTTTTTCAGTTGAATGGGTGGCTCTGTCTCACAGGCATTCCAGGTGCCAGTTGAAATGGCCACCCAGATTTGTATGAGTTTTTGTGCAGAAACCTGCGGCACTGGCTGAAATAGCCATGCTGGAAACTCACTCATAGCGCTTTTCAGCTTGGTAATCTCCTGGTCTGTGGGCAGTAAAAACTGCTGCAGGAGAAGTGCAGTATCTGAACCGGAGTGCTGGAGTGGATGACAAAGCCCCCGATGGCGTCTGTTGGATATGGGGGGGGGTCTTCTAGGGATTGCATTTCCCAGGTGAGTCAGTGCCCTATCCTGCCTCGCCTTGCCCTTCTTGGTCTTCACCCACTGTGCAAAGAGTCCCATTGAGATGCACCTGGTACCTCGTTTGGAAATGCAGTGGTAACTCACCCTCTGTGTTGCACTCGCCGGGAACTGCACCCCAGAACTGTTCCTATTTGGCCATCTTCACAACCATATTTTAAATGTGGGTGTGTGTGTATATGTGAATTGAAGGGATTTATATTTAATTTTTCTCCATAGCCCTAGAAACACAGGAAAAGCAAAGGACTTAAAATTGGTACTCTGATTCGATCAAGCATACATGTTGTTAGTTTCCAGCTACAGAGGAAGTTTCATTTCAAGATATTGTCTTGCCTCTTGCCACTGAGAGTCTGAGATGGATAGGTTTCTAAAATATATACAAGAAATTCTTAATACCACTGCTTATGAAAAGAGAATTTGTTTCTGTGTGTACCCAGTTCCAATAGCATTAAAGAATTGTAATAAAAGATATTGTCACCAACAGTATGGTTAATCTTTTCTGTATGAGAATCTACTGTCTTTTTATATTAAGATAAGCTTATACTTTAATTTTCATCAGTTACTTCTCCTTAAAGGATTTTTCATTTCTTGAAAGTCTTTATTTTTGATACGCTTGATCTATGACTCATTAACCATTTGATTGAGGATTCCAACCCTAATGTTAACACAAAGGAAGGTTTTATAGTCATAGATCTTTGCATTGTTTTATTTATTTGTATTGTATAGTACTTTATACATAAGTCCTCAATAAGTATTTGCTAAACGATTGAATGGACTGAGTTATTGACCTTAGTTTTGTTAGGTCTATAATCTAGAACTAATAGTCTCAGAGAAAGTATTGGGGAAAATAATTTACCTATTTAGCAGCATTGATACATTGCAGACATTGTGCAAAAAAATCAGCAGTCCAGAGGTTGCCCAATTGCTAGATCTGGCTGACAGACAAGTCTGTTTTAAAAATGTTTTTGATTTTTTTCAAGCAGCTGTTATTTTTATTTTTAAATAAAGAGTTCCTCTTTGAAAATGGGATATTTAAAATCATTATATAATTAGCTGAAACTATTAGCTGCCTGCTTTAAATTATGTGGACTCTTAAAATCCCCACCACTCATTCCCATCTTCCTGACACTGGTTGCTTCCTCTCAGTATATTGCACTGTAGTTTTTGTTAAGGCTACTCTGGCATGTTTTCTGACAGCAAACAATTATCTGACTCCAGCTAGGTGTCCAATCATTCAATTCAATTTTGACACCAACAACTTGGAATTAGCATTAGATTCCATAGATTTGAAGGTTCAGTTCCACAAGACTGCCCTCATTTCAGATGCCAGTCACAAGTCTCAGGCTACCTATAATTCTCAACCGTTGGCTATAAATTGGAGGTTTCCATGACCCCTTCCTCAGATTTGACAATTTGCTAGAATGGCTCAGGGAACTCAGGGAAACAATTTATTTACATTTACTGTTTCAGTAGGTAGTTAGATATAAACAGGGCAGGAGAGCCCCTCGACCCCAGGAGTGCCAGATAACTATCAGGTGATGGGCAGGCAGTTTTTAAACTGCCTCTCTAAAATAGTTGGCTGCAGCTGATACCAGGGAATGACAGTCTCCCAGTATATAGAAACACTTAAAACTGGTGATCAGCAGCTTCATAAGATCTCAGAGATTGGGCAAGTGGGCTCAAGCACACAAGCATAAAAAATAACAGGGTTTAACTGGTATATGACCTTCCCCTAAGAACATTCGATTGGTAAAGAACACCTCAAGTGAGCATATGCACAATTTTTGTAAACACACTGAGCATGCTCACCTCCCAAGTACTGGCAGGCAACTGTGCATCCAGATAGCCCACCCCAAGGGAAGAATCAGGGGAGAAGTAATGCAACCTCAGAAGCATGCTAACATATAAGACCCCACGTCAAGGGTCAAACCACGCATTTGATCTCAAGTTGCCTGCTAGGACCTCTTCCAAGTATACTTTACTTCTTTTTGTTCCTGCTCTAAAGCTTTTTAATAAACTTTCATTCCTGCTCTAAAGCTTGCCTTGGCCTCTCACTCTGCCATGTGCTCCTCAGTCTAATTCTTTCTTCTGAGGAAGCAAGCATTGAGGTTGCTGCAGACAGATACAGATTCACTGCAACTAACATACTTTAGTGGCTACATGACTCACATACGTTCTCTAGTGCTAACGTTACCAGTTTATTTTAAATGATCCAATTCAAGAACAGCCAGATAAAATAGATGCATAAATCAAGGAACAGGGCATGGTGTGTAGGGTTTCCATGAGCTCTCTGAACTCACCATCCTCACAGTGTCTGTTTTCCCCAGCTTAGAAGCTGTCCAAATCTCCTTGTTTAAGAGTTTTTGTAAGTTTCAATCTCTAGACCCTTCACCTCCCAGAGCTCATGTGATACTGTAAGTTTCAACCCTCTAATCACTTGGATTTTCTGGTGACCAGACCCAACGTGAAGTTATCTCGGGGCCCCACCTTAAGTCACCTTCTTAGAATAAAATCATGTGTGATCTGAACTCAATACCTTGTTATGAATAACAAAAGACACTGCTATAACTTAAGAAATGCTAAGGGTTTTTAGTCACTCTGTGCCAAGAACTGCAGACAAAGACCAAATACATTTATTTTTATAGCACAGTTACACTACTTCATGCATGTGCATTATATGTTATGGGCATTTGAGTTTGTGACTTTTGCATATCAGACCCATGATTCTTCCCTGAAGCTTGCTGCTTTATGATGACACATATTTCCAAGTTTTTCTTTTCCAAGAAACCCGACAAAAAACAAAAAAAGATCAGAGTTAAAATTTAGTTTACATTGTGGTGTCTTATTATGCTTCCACTTTTTTTTTTAAAAAAAAAGTCTTTATTTGTTATCCAAATAAAAAGGATAATAAACAGAGGCTTTTTGTTTGTTTGTTTGTTTTAGCTGATGCCTAAAGGCCAGAAGCAAAAAGGGCGGGGGGGGAAGCTGACCCCTGTATAAAGCAGTGGAAGAGAGGATTCCTGGAAATTACTGTCATTTGCTATGTGGTTTTCACTTCCATAAAGTGGAGGGAAAGGAGTGATTCTCTCTCATCTCAAGATACATGAGAGGAGTTTTAGAGGATCACTATGATAACTTGAACATATCTCTTAGATTTTAAAGGAACATGAGAACTATGAGAACTAATAAGCAACTCACATCTGGAAAGGCTAAAGGTAAAAATTAGTGTGCTGAGTTGCCTGCCTGGAGCAGAGCAAAAGTGAGAGTCTGCCTTCTAAGGAAGCTGCATTTCCATTTTGCCTGGCAAGGATATGAGACTTTCCCATGATCCCCATTGACCTATAAGATGTTCATGGTCTGGAGACAACTTACAATGGTATATCTTATAGACTGAAAGTGTTATCATTGAATGCAGAGCCTAAGGGTACCATCCTAGGAGGACAAGTAACCGCTGGAGAGCCATTATTGTCCACAGCAAACAAGCTTCAGTAATGGGAGCCCAGGCCAAGCCTGGTGGCTCATGCTTATAATCCCATAACTTTGGGAGGCCCAGGGGGGTGGATCAACTGAGGTCAGGAGTTCAAGACTGGCTTGGCCAATATGGTGAAACACTATCTCTACTAAAAATACAAAAGTTATCCAGATGTGGTGGTGGCTGGCTGTAATCTCAGCTACTTGGAAGGCTGAGGCAGGAGAATTGCTGGCACCTGGGAAGTGGAGGTTGCAGTGAGCTGAGATCATGCCATGGCACCCCAGTCTGGGCCAACATCAGTGAGATTCTGTCTCAAAAAATAAAGAAAAGAAAAAGAATATCCTGGAGAAACTTTCAAAAGTACCCTCACCACAGAAAAGAATCAGGGGGTAAGGGAAAAGGGAAAGCACTAAATAAAAAAGAAGGCTTTCATTCTCTCCCATCAGCATACCCAGCCTTCAACAATACTGAGTTAGGATCGGGAAAAGCTTTAAATTGGGAAAGACTATGGATTTTGACTACGATGACCTGAGTGTGGACTCAGTAGTTACTATGCTGGGTCTAAAAATGAGCAGAGTATACTTTATTGTATGAGGATAACCTAAAATAGTTATTGTGCCTATTAGAAATTTTATACAACAGCAACAACAAAAAGGCCACAGTTAATTTTGAAACGGCAGAGGTAGCATCAATTTGTTTTCTACTTTACATTATTAAATTTTGCCCATACAATAAATATTACCCTTATATTAAAAAAGAAGCTGTGTCCAGCACCTGCTCTTTATTTTTCAGTTGTGCATTCTAGAGGCAGCCACTTTCCAGTTTTGGGCTGCTGTTTCTGGTGTTTTCTGGTGTTTGCATCCATAATTCTATATATGACACATATTCTGCTCTTTATTGATTTTATTATTTTTTTTAAGATGAAATCTCACTCTGTCGCCCAGGCTGGAGTGCAGTGGCATGATCTTGGCTCACTGCAACCTCTGCCTCACAGGTTCAAGTGATTCTCCTGTCTCGGCCTCCTGAGTAGCTGGGATTACAGGTGCATGCTACCACACCCAGCTAATTTTTGTATTTTTAGTAGAGACAGGGTTTCACCATGTTGGTCTGGCTCGTCTTGAACTGCTGACCTCAAGCGATCCATTACCCTGGCCTCCCGAAGTGCTGGGATTATAGGCATGAGCCACCATCCCCAGCCAAGTTTTTTGTTTTTTGAGATGAGTATTTGCTATGTTTCTCAGGGTGGTCTTCAACTCCTGTGTTCAAGGATCTTCAGGCTTCTGTGTACCTGGAGCTGATACCAGGGAATGATGGATAGAGACCATCATTCCCTGGTATCAGCTCCAGCTACTCAGACACAAGCCACTATGCCTGGTTTTGATTGATTGAGTTTGGCAGAATTTATTTAACTTTATGTTACAGTAGTTAAGAGTTTGGATGCACTAACATCCCTCCTCTTACCTCCATATCATGATATTATATTTTTTGGTGAAATCAGTAATCAGTTTTTACATTATTAGGACTATGCAAATTACTGAGTCAAGTGGTATACCATGACAATATGAGTGACTCTTGAACAATATGGGTTTGAACTGCATGAGCTCACTTATATATGGATTTTCTTCCCTTTATTCCACCTCTGAGACAGCAAGATCAGCCCTTCCTCTTCTTCCTTCTCAGCATCCTCAATGTGAAGATGATGAGGAATAACTCTTATGAAGGTCTACTTCCATTTAATAAATAGTAAATACATTTTCTCTTCCTTATGATTTTCTTAGTAACATTTTTATTTTCTCTAGCTTATGTTAGTTTAAGAATATAGTATATATAAAACATATAACATACAGAATGTGTTATTCAAGTATTTATGTTATCCATAAAGATTCCAGTAAATAGTTGGCTATTATTAGTTATGTTTTTGGGGATTTAAAAGCTAAAACACAGAATTTTGACTGCCAGAGTGGGGAATGGCACCTCTATCCTGTGTTGTTGAGGAGTCAACTTTACCTCCTTTTTAAAAGAACAGTTAATTTTCCCTGGAGCTAATTATTGTCTCATTTTATCCATTTGTTTAGTGTTGCATATAGCAGTTGCTACTTTTTTCCTAAATATGAACAAGTCTGCCAGATACCTTGCAGTAATATTTACAAAGACTGCCAAACATCGGATAATCCATCATTCCTATGCTTTTATTTTTTCCACATCCCAGGCTCCCTTTCTATAATTCTTCGTGGGTTTTGCTCCAATATGGACAGATTTCTTTCTCAGCTTGACAATTAGCTGCCACCCAGAGACTTCTTTTGCCCCCTTTTTGGAAATTCCCTTCACTTCTCTTTTTTGTTGCCCAGATCTTTCTTGATTTCCTTATCTTGCTGAAGCATATCATCCATTGGTCACTTAGAAAGGTGCGTAACAGGCAGTATGTTTTTTTTTTTACTGTTTACATGATAAAAATTTGACCCTCACAATTGGTTAAGAGTTTGGCCAGATATAACATTTTAAGTTGAAACTCCTTTTATTCTCAGCATATTGAAGGCATTGCTAATTGACTTTTAGCATTGGGAGTTGCTCTTGAAGTCTAGTGACATTTTTTTCTTCTTCTTTCTTTGAATCTTAAATTATCCTATCTGAGTTTTTAGAATGTTCTCAGCATCCACATTTTGGACTTCTTGATATTCTGAAATTTTAAAACAGTGCCTTTATTTTTATTTAATGTGGTGGAGCCTTCTGGGTCTTATCAATGCAAGGACTCATATCTTTGGTTTTATAAAATATTCCTTTATTACTCCTTTTATAATATCACCCTGCTTTTTATCTGTTCTTTCAAGAACTTTTATCCCCTGTATTGACCATTTAATTTTTGGCTTTCCTTTCTATTTTTGGTATCTTTTTCTTCTCCCCCAAAGTGATGTTATTTTCCAACACTTTCAACTATTTTTCTGAATATTTCTATTTGTCACTTTTTAAAATTTTCAAAATCTCATTCTTCTCTGATTGTTCAGTCTTTATGACATTATCTTTTATCAACTCAATGTTTTATTATTCTGATGATTTTAATTTTAATTTTTTCCAAAATAAACTGGTCATGGGCTCAGTAGATTAGGGTTGATTTCCACTGTGATATTTTCTTAACTACTACACTTTAATTTTAGAGCTGCCCCCCCAAAATAAATAAAATATACCTGGTTATTAAAATGTCTATTTTCTTTATTCTTTTTTATTAAACTATGGGGCCATTTGTACACAATGAAAGTGATAGAAATAGCTATTTTTGACATCATTTAACACATTAGAAATTATTTCTTCTACTTATATTTTCAGTGTTTGTAGATGAATTCTGGTCACAAAAATACTGGTGAAACAGATGAAGACTGACAACATTCATTCAGAATCTAAATTTTGAAGTCATTGATAATATAAAATAATAAACTTCTTTTGCAGGTTAGCATATGTGTAGAATTACTTAAATTTACAGAAAACCACAACTGTTGAAATAATACATGGTTTTTGTGTTTTGTTGCAATTGATGCAAATTTGGGGATTGTACTTTCACAAAAAAATATGCAGAATTTTCCCCTTGAAGCAAAAAGCACCATATATTTGCCTTTTGCTGCAGTAATGAAAGCCTACAGCAGTTTGTGCCAAATGCACTGCAGATGCTGCAGCAGCAATAATGTATTCATGATGTGTGCAACTGCATTTTTACAAGAGCAGTTTCGAGATGTGTTTACTCAACTTCTGGCCTTTCCAGGGAACATAAATATAGATTGCTTCATATAATATGCATATCCATCAAATTTGAAGTAGAAGAGACCCTTATAAATGGTAATATAAAACTCTGTGAAAGTGATGGGGAATAAAGTGATAAAAATTCCATTCAATACAATTTGGAATCTGACAGGTAACCTATGATGTATTTGTCATTTGGATGCAGATTGTCTACTTAATTCAAAGAACTTATGCTATAATCTGCTAGCCCAGTAATTCAACAAGTCAAATAATATTCCATATAATATCTATAGCTGAGTAGGAGGAAAAATGGACTTAGCCCCACCCTAAGGTAAATGTGATTCTTTAAATAGTGTTTAGTCAGGGTTCTCTTAGAGGTACAGCACTAATAGGACACACATACACACACACACACACACACGCACACACACACACACATATATAAAGAGAAGTTTATTAAGTATTAGCTTACACAATCACAAGGTCCCACAATAGGCTGTGTGTAAGCTTGAGGAGCAAGGAGAGCCAGTCTGAGTCCCAAAACTAAAGAACTTGGAGTCCAATGTTGAGGGCAGGAAGCATCCAGTGCAGCAGAAAGATTAGGCTGGAAGGCTAGGTGTGCCTCTCCTTTTCACATTTTTCTGCCTGCTTTATATCACTGGCAGCTGATTAGATTGTGCGCACCAGATTAAGGGTAGATCTGCTTCCCCAGCCAACTGACTCAAATGTTAATTTCTTTTGGCAACACCCTCACAGACATGCCTACGGTCATTACTTTGTATCCTTGAATCCAATCAAGTTGATACTCAATATTAACCATCACGAATAGTTAATAAAACTGAAGTTTATGTATCAGTAGAACTTTAAGCAGTGTTATAACTGGCATATTTTCATTACTGGAATTATAAAGTTTTTTTAAAGGAAAGTTTGGTATAGACACTCAATTTTCTCTTGTATTTCCTCATTCCTCTGTGATGAGTGTGATTTTCAACTCTGCCCTTATTAGGAAGGGGTAATGATCACAACCTTCTCTGACCCCTTGCTCCTATTTGCAATGCCTGTGCATTGGGGAGACATCTTAGACTACTCAGACAAAAGCAGCACTTCACAAATGAAACCCTTGATTACATCATGTTGCAGGGTCCACAAATAAACTCACATTTTTATATAAAAGCAAAGTTAACTCCTCTTTTTAAATATTAGTTCCTTTCCCAAGTCTTTCACAAAATCTTGTTTGATCCACTTTGTCAGAATTCGAGTCTCCCATTCTTATGCTCACTTGGTTTGTAATTAAGAATCTTCTCATATTTTGATCTCATTGCCTTTTGGATTGTTTTATATGTGTGTGTTTCTGTCACCCTCATTATACTGTGACACAGTCATGGTCTTTCCCTCCTCATTTCTACCAAGAAGCAATAATCACACTGTACTCCAGTCCTACAGGATTTCTTAAGCCAAGCATATTCTTTACTCAGAGATTTTATACTTGCTATGCTCCTTATGTGGAATCCTCCCCTTCCAGATATATAATAATAAAATATAATATATAATAGTAAATTATATTATATTAAAAATATTATGGCTCATTCCATTCAGGCCTTCATTCAAACACCACCTCCCCAAAGGTCTTCTCTTACTCTATTTTATTTTAACTCTTTACTCTGCTTAAACGCAGTCATTAAGGACACTAGATCAGAAATTTCAAGGAATTGCTGAGATAAAAAGTAGAGAATATCAGGAAAAGCTTCCTGAGGTGATGAGAGTAATTTGTGGAAACTGAGTTCAGAGCACATGGATAGAAGTGGAAGGAAAGAAAACGATAGGGTGATCGCTTGGTGATTTGCTTTTGGTGAAGTTGGGTGGTTATCTCCTTCCTCATCATTGGCTGAATAGTGAGTGTTGGAATATTTGCTTGCAGGTTTAAATGAGTAAAAGTCTACATCGAAACCTGGGAAATCAGATAGTGCTCACATCGGCTAATAACTCTAGCAGGGATAGGTGGCACCTAAACTCCAAAGACAACTTACTATTTCGTTCCTCCTCATAACCCTTCACAAGAACCAGAGGTAGGAGGACAAAGAGAGACTCTCAGTACAAATATGGGAAGATAGCCAAGAATCTTTGACAATTTTTAAAAAGGTAACATGAAAGAGGGACACCTAACTAAACAGCAATATTGATCAAATAAACAGGGCGTGGCAGCTTACACCTGTAATATCAGCACTTTGGTAGGCCAAGGTGGTCAGATCATCTGAAGTCAGGAGTTGGAGACCAGTCTGGACAACATGGTGAAACCCCAACTCTATTAAAAATACAAAAATTAGCCAGGTGTGGTGTATGTGCCTGTAATCCCAACTACTCGGGAGGCTGAGGCAGGAGAATCCCTCAAACCCGGGAAGTGGTGGTTGCAGTGAGCTAAGATTGTATCACTGCACTCCAGCCTGGGTGACAGAATGAGACTCTGTCTCAAAAAAAAAAAAAAAAAAAAGAAAGAAAGAAAAAAGAAAAGAAAAATAAATAATATTTATGAAGACATAACAGACTATTTCTGAGGATGTTGTGTGTAATTTAAAAACTAGAAATACTGGAAATCAAAATGTTAACTATCTGAGAAAAAATCAGTAGATAAGGTAGTAGAAGAAAGATACCCACTTAAGAACTATAAGCAGAAAGCTTGAGCTAAAATATTTCTTCCTAAATGCAGTTGAGGTGAGGTATTTTGAGGTTATGAACCAAATGTTCTTTTCTTCTTACTGTCTCTTTTCTTATTGTTCTGTGGCCATTTAACCATCAAATTTTTTATTGTATCAGAGAAAAGACAGACACTAACTTAACAAAGAAGTCACTCCTCAGCTTTGAGTTTCAAAATAGAGATTGTAAGTTCCAAGATTGGGACAATGGCTTTACTATTTATAAATGCTTTATTTTTATTCATTTCTCTCAAAATACTTTAAACATTTTTTATTTTTGAAGGAGGATACAGAAGTGATGCTTTCAAAGTCCTGGTGTATTTGAGAATGTCTCTATTGTCAATACATGTAAATGAAAATCTTGATAGGGTTAGGTTCTTGATTTGTATAGTTAGTGTTCAGCTTTGGACACTGTTTCATTGCTCACAGTTGCCAGAGAAATCTAAAGTCAGCCTACTTTTTATTCCTTTATAGGAGACGTCATACTTATAGCTAAATGTTTCTTGGATAAAGTAAATGTCATTAATATAATGATATATATATATATAATTATAAATAAAATATAAATTAAAATTTAACTCTAAAATTTATGACAAAAAATGTGTAACTGTCAGGCTTTGTTATTTATTTATTTATTTATTTACTGCCAAGTAGATTCATTGAGTCATTTTGTAGATGCAGATTTATGTCATCTCTCCTATCAGGAAAGTTTTCTTTCATTGATATTTTGAATTTGATTTTTCGTGTTTACTAGCTCAGTTTTCTTCTCCAGGAATACCAATAATCTTTTTGATGAATATCTGTTGTCTTTCTCATCTATTACCTTTTCATTCATTGCTTTCAGTGTATTTTTTGTCATTTTCTGAAGTCTCTACCATATGTCATTGTTTTGGTCTTCTTAATTGTTGACTGCCTTCTTTCTTTTATTTGGTTTGTACGTAAATTATGCACTATCATTGTTGTCCTCTTTATTACCTTGTTCTGTTTCGGTCTCTTTTGTTTAACTTATTCTCATAACTTCTGTTTCACAAAATCCATGATTTTTTCAATGTCCTTAATTGCAATATATATTTTTGGTCAAATTTTTGGTAAGGTCCTATTTTTTTCTATTTACTTATGTTTAAGCAGAATAAATTCAATTTAAGTTTATTTGGCACAAAATATACAGGTGAAGTCTCCTTGACTCTCCCTTATGTTTATCTGTGCCATCAATGAACGCATATTTGTTGAATTTACAACTGAGCTGTAAATTGGTTATTAGCATTCTTCCTTAAGTTGGTCCAGATTGTTTTGTATTAAATAAGTTTTCACTAGAATTTGTGGCAAAAGGTTGAGTTCTATTCTAGAATTAGAGTAGACAATATTTTTTTCTCTATTTGGGCTTTTGTTATTACTAAAATCTTTGGTTTTTAAAGATGGTGATTTGTAAATATATTTATTCAAAAATGCTCACAATATTTCTTGGAAGTACTCCTTGGAGTTCTCCATAATGAATTTGGAATATTTGTTATTGATTATTTCATGCTTGATATACAAATTATTCTTTCTAACGTTTACTTACCAAAGTATACCTATAGGTCACATAAGAAGAAATACAGCACAAAATGTTTGTCCTGTCTATAACAACCTCAGAGATTCCTTGTTATAAGCTGTTTCCATAAGCTCCAGGAAAAAAATTTAAAAAGCAGAGAACATAAACATTTTACGGTAATGTATTTTAGTACAGTAATTCTTCATCAGCTTTCAACAGAATGGAATATAAAAGTATACACACATGTATGTATACATGTGGAAAAGCTATAGTTTTCAATTACCATGTATTTTACATGGCAATTAAATGAATAAAGTATAAGAGAAGATTTGTTAGAAGAAAAATTTTTTAAGTACATTTTATTTTCTGCACCCTTAGCACTACAAACTTACACCCATATTTTAAATATAATGAGCAAACTGAAGCTATTTCACATTTCTCATGCCTTCAGAAAGTTGTTAATTTCCAACTATGAATAATACAAAAAATATTCTCTAGAGAATAGTAGCATGCTCTGACTAATACTGTGAGAATATCACCTACACTATTTAATCTTTTGCAATATTTCAGGGCAGTAGTTTCAGGAAAATAAATAGAATAAAATGTGATACTAAAACAACAACCAAAAAAGAATATCGAGTTTTCTTTGTTTATAATGGCCATCACCAAATGGACGTGATTACATCCCAAAAGTATACAAAGTAATCTATTAGATTGAAGAAATAAAATATTAGAACCCCTAGTTATATTTTTATACTTAAAAATTTTCTAGTTTGTATATGTTCTCCATATCTTGGGACTCAAAAATTTTTGTTAATTGAATGCATAATGAAGAAGGCTGGGTATGGTGGCTCATGTCTATAATCACAGCATTTGGGAGGTCAAGGAGGGTGGATCACCTGAGGTCAGCAGTTAGAGACCAGCCTGGCCAACACGGTGAAACCCTGTCTCTACTAAAAATACAAAAAGACTCAGCTGGGCATGGTGGCACACACTTGAAGTCCCAGCTACTCAGGAGGTTGAGGCAGGCTTAAGTCTAGGACTTGTGCCACTGCACTCCAGCCTAGATGACAGAGTGAGACTCTGCCCACACCAAAAAAAGAAATGCATAATAAAGAAAAACTGGGTATCACTAGATGCAGTTCAAACTCCCCCTCCAACCTCCACTGAATTGCTTTTGCACATTTTTCAAGGATCATTTTGGTGCATGGGCTAGTGTTGGCCTATATCTGGATTTTCTGTCCTATTTATTGCCTGCGTATTCACTGATATCACATGTCTTGATCCATGTAGCTATATAGTAGGCTTTAATATCAAATACAGTGATTCCTTTTCTTCTACTTTATTGTTTGTCATAACTATTTTAGGTATTCTAGAGAGTGTGGCTTTCCATATATATTTTAGAAGAAGCTTGTCTATGTCTACAAAGACTTTGCTGGTAGTTTGAAAGAAACTTTATTAAATTAAAAGATACATTTGGGGAGAGTTGACATTTTTACTTAGTTGAACCTTCCATTCCAACCCATGAACACAGTATTAATCTTAAAATGTGTAGGTAGGCTATTCCTTGATTTCTTTATCTGTCTTTTGTAAATTTCAGAATACAGATTTTGTACAAGATTAATTAAGTTTATAACTAAATACTTAAATGTTTCACTTTCTTTGGAGTTGTGGTAAATGGCATTGTTTTCCAATTTTGGATTGCATACGTTCATTGTCAGTATATAGAAATGTCATTGATTTGTAAGTGTTAATATTATATTAACTTTTGGCCTTTAGGAGTTTGTAAAATAAAATTTAATGTATTTAATGGTTATAGTACTATCCAGGTTGTCTGTTTTATCTTGGTTGTTTTTCTGATTTATGGGCTTTGTTTTTGTTTTTTTGGGGGAGGAAGTCTCCCTCTGTTGCCCAGGCTAGAGTGCAGTGGCGTGATCTCGGCTCTTTGCAACCTCTGCCTCCTGGGTTCAAGTGATTCTCTTGCCTCAGCTGAGACTACAGGTGCGCACCACCATGCCAGGCTAATTTTTGGAGTTTTTAGTGGAGACAAGGTTTCACCATATTGGCCAGGCTGGTTTGGAACTCTGGACCTCGTGATTTGCCTGCCTCAGCCTCCCAAAATCCTGGGATTACAGGCATATGCCACCATATCCGGCTCATTTGTGGTTTTTAAGGAATTGGTCCATTTTTTCTGTTGTCAAGTTTATGAGCATGTAGTTGTCTATACTATTTCATTATTCTTTTACTGCTTGCCATATGTGTAGGGATATCTCCAGTTTCACTGTGCTTTGTGTCTTTCCTCTTTATTTTTGTTAACTTTGCTATAGGTTCATCGATACCATTGATATTTTGAAAGAACCAGTTCTTGTTTTCATTGATTTTTTTATATTGCTTTCTTGTCTGCAATTACTGATTTCTGTTCTTTGCTATTTGCCTTGGTTTACTTTTGCTCCTCTTTTTCTAATTACTTGAAGTAAGAATTTAGATTATTGATTTTATGACTATGAGACTCACACAGCCTTATTGCGGATTAGTATGATGGAAGTTCAGCTTCTCCCTAGACCCTGCTGATATTTATCAGTGAAAGTGGGCACTGCCTGATTATATCCAAGTGAGACAGTAAGAACAATTCCCTGCTGGAGAGTAAGTAAGTCATGGGCTGACTCAGGTCACTTTACTGCTCCCCATATAGCTGAGCTGTCAACCTACTAGTCTAGCTCTGCCTCACACCATGGGAATCTTATTGTTAGGTAATAGCAATTGCTCAGCTGGTCACTGGAACCTGCTGACACCATCCTAGTCAGGGAATTGTAGCACCATGTGGTTTTGCTCCTCACTGTGTCTTGTAGGTCACTATTGGTTAGGGGAATGGGAGCATCCCTTTATTCTAGGGATAGAGAGCCCACTCAAACCACAGGGAGTGAAGGCTGGTATAGGGGAAGGTGTGGTTTTACCAGGTGATACTTGGCTGAAGTAGGGCCAGTGTTGCCATAAATGTTCTCTGTTGTTTAGTCACTCCTTTCCTGGTCCTTTATCAGGAGTAAGGGGCTTTTTAAAAACCTGATTTTTTCCTGTGCCTATTAATGGTCTGGATTGGAAGTGTCTGTAGCACCATTTTTGAGATGTATGAGAGACAATAAGAAAAACCTGAGTCATTTCTCAAATCCTGAGTTCCCTAGGTTGTCCACCTTTTCCCACCGTGCAGAGGTTTCCTATGCTTACTTAGAGTGTTAGGTTCGAGCTTTTTTAATTGTAAGGAAGAGAACCTGGAAGGAATAGAGCTACTCCATCTTCATGAAATAAAGTCTCAACATTCCCTTTTATAACATTTATTTTTTAATTTTATTTTTAATATAGAGACAGGGTCTTGCTATGTTGACCAGTCTGGTTTTGAACTCCTGGCCTCAAGCAATCCTCCTGCCTCAGCCTCTCAAAGTGCTGGGATTACTGGCATGAGCCACCATGCCTGGCCTCAACATTTCCTTTTAAGCTTCTCTACTTTTGGACATCCTATCCCTAAGGTAAGACTGCTTTGCTTACCTTATTAACATAATGAACAACTCCTACTCATCCTTCAGGAATTCCCCTAAGTGAACCTCTTGGCAGATATGTACTTCTCTATGTAGTCCCAAAGCCCTGTGCACACCTTATTGTGTTTACTGTCATATTGCATTAAACAGATTGTGTTTGTTTACATTTCCATATCTCCATGTGGACTGGGAAAGCCTTACAAGAAGGGCTTTTGCCTTGTTTATCTTCACATCCCTAGTAGCTGGCACACAGTTTGTGTCCAGCTAATGTTTTATTAATGTTTAATGTTTGTTGAATGAACAAATTACTTTTTGCAATTAATAGGATTTTACATTTATATTTAGCAGTTTCACAAAATGCTTTGTATTTACTATCTCAATATCTTACTATATTCCTCTCTCACTTGATATCTCAATTATTATCTCACTCCAGCAGTAACTCTGAGAATTGGGTTGTTTCTCTGATTTTATAGACAAAGAAGGCTGGGTACAGTGGCTCCCCCGTGTAATCTCAGCACTTTGGGAGTCTGAAGCTGGTTGATCACTTGAGGCCAGGAACTGAGATCATCCTGGTCAACATGGAGAAACCCCATTTCTACTAAAAGTATAAAAATGAGGGTTGATAGGTGCAGCAAACCACCATGGCACATGTATACTCATATAACAAATCAGCATGTTCTGCAGAACTTCATGTATCCCAGAACTTCAAGTAAAGTAAAAATAAATAAATAAATAAATAATCCAGGTGTGGTGGTGTACCTGTAATCCCAGCTACTGAGGAGGCTGAGACAGGAGAATTCCTTGAGCCTAGAAGGCAGAGGTTGCAGTGAGCTGAGATTGTGCCACTGCATTCCAGCCTGGGTGACAGAGAAAGACTCTGTCTAAAAAGGATTAAAAAAGAATAAGTTTTTTAATAAGAAGAAACAAAAAGTCACATCTATTAGAAAACATATGTTATTGAAATGCTGCTTTGACACTGTAGTTAAGGGCTTCTATGTGGAAAGTGGGAACAATGGTAAAGAAAGCTGTAAAGCCGGGCGCGGTGGCTCACGCCTGTAATCCCAGCACTTTGGGAGGCTGAGGCAGGCTGATCACAAGGTCAAGAGATCGAGACCATCTTGGCCAACATGGTGAAACTCCGTCTCTACTAAAAACACAAAAATTAGCTGGGCATGGTGGCGCGTGCCTGTAATCCCAGCTACTCGGGAGGCTGAGGCAGGAGAATTGCCTGAACCCAGGAGGTGGAGGTTGCAGTGAGCTGAGATTGTGCCACTGCACTCCAGCCTGGGTAACAAGAGCGAAACTCCATCTCAAAAAAAAAAAAAAACGAAAGCTGTAGTCACTGCTGCAAAACTGTTTTCTATTTCCAGTCAAGTAGAATTAAAACTGAAAATGTCCTTGTGACAAATATAAAGAAATAAAGTGTTGATTAATATTGTGCTGCCTTGTCTAAGGCTATGTCAATAGAATCCCAATAATAAAACATGTATTTTATTTTAGTTGTAATTAAAAATCTTCATTCTGAATTTTGGTAAACAGCTGGGTGAACTAGAGTAACCGAACTGTTGTGTCCCAATGTATAAGAAATCTGGATGAAATTCACTTTCTTTAATAAAATATGCTAAAGTAGAATTCCTGATTTGTGGTAGTATTTTCAATGTCCCTGACTCATCCAAGTTAACTGAGAGTTTTGCCTTAATCCAATTGTCTGACATGGCCTCTGGATGGAATGAATACTGCTTGATTATGATGATATGAAGCAATGAGCTAAGGTTTTTGGTTTCTTAAAAATCCTTTTTAGGACAACATTTTAACTAAAACAAATATAACCCACTATATAATATAAATATTGTAAAACTTTGGTCTGTAAGTGTTTCAGCAATAACCAGAGTAAACTATATTTATATTGGGTCAGAGAATCTTACATTAAGGCAAAACAAATCTTGAATAAAGATAAAGTTTCAGACAGTTTCAAAATGCTAGTTTTACATTTTTAATAAATGTCTTCAAAATACTACATTTTGCTTTGGATTATATCTTAACGTAATAAAAACAATGTCTCTAAATGATGCTTAAAAGGAGCTATTATGAAGCACATAGTGTTTTATGTAGATTTTTTAAATGATTACATAAGGTTTTAGATAAAAATTTAAAAAAGTTTTGTTACTGTATATAGTTGAATTTCATCTTTATGACCTTTGTGATTTTATAATCCTTAAGACTCAACTTGGGCCGGGTGCAGTGGCTCACGCCTGTAATCCCAGCACTTTGGGAGGTGGAGGCGGGTGGATCATGAGGTCAAGAGGTCGAGACCATCCCGGCCAACATGGTGAAACCCCGTCTCTACTAAAAATACAAAAATTAGCTGGGCGTTTGGCACGCACCTGTAGTCCCAGCTACTTGGGAGGCAGAAGAATTGCTTTAACCTAGTCTGCACCACTGTGCTCCAGCCTGGCGCCAGGGCAAGACTTCATCTAAAAACAAAACAACAACAACAACACACTTCAACTTGTTCCTTTTACCTTTCTTTTATAAACTTTTTAACCTGTCATCAAAAACCCAGATCCTAACTTCATCCCAAATCTCTTTCTCTTTATCTTAAATTCCAAACATTAATCTAGCCTGATGCTTGCAGGTGTTTTAACATATCTTTTCTCTGTCACCACATCTCTACTTAATTCAGTTTCTCATCACCTCTCACACACACAGCAATGCAATTATCAAGGATTTCCCTGCCACTCATCCTGCCCCCTCTAAAGCAATTTCTGTAACATTGCTCCTAAGAGTAGATCCATACACTGGTATTAAAAATTAATAATAATAATATAATGGTAGAAAAGTAGGTCTATACATCAGTAGCATGCAGAGCATTTTACCACCTGTCTTCACAAAATGATACATGTAGAAGTAGAACATGCTTGCCAATACATTGGCATACATTGAGATAAAAGAAAGAAGTTTGCTTGAATGAAAATCAGCACTAAACCTTAGGAGTACTCAATTTAAGTTTTATATATATACACATACATATATATGAATATTATTATTATGGCTGGATTGCAAATTGCTCCCAAAAACCAGGATGGACAATACAGTGTAGCTCGGTGACTCAGAATGTTGACACTTAAACTTGATATTTATGTGTTCTCTCTTTGATATCTGAACTTGGATTTATCTTAAACTCTGCTTGGCACAAAACTTACAGCTTAGAAATCCTTACTCTGCTTCTAAGAAGATAATAAATGTTATTTCTCTCAAGGAGAAGCAGCATCATATAACACAGTAAAAATGTTAGCTCTGGAGTCTGTAATCTAGTAACCAGACCTTTCAGACCCAAGGCAGAGCTCCTTCACTATCGACTCACTGTCTACACATTCTGCTTTCAGTCTGATCCATTTTAGTTCATTCTCCCTCCTCTTCTTTCCCTTAAAGAGAAGACAGAGAAGGAAGGCAGATGGATTTGCAGAACAAAAGCTACGTAATAGTAAAAACATTCACCTATCTAATAACACGTGAAAAGCAAAGGAGCCAAAGTGTATAAAAAAGCAATTATTATCATTCTATTTCAACCCACCCAAGACACAGAATAACTAACCAGCCCTCTTCCTCCAAATGGGCTGCTGTTCCTAATAATCATTCTGAAAACAACAGTATTTGCTTAGGTGTTGGTGGAGAGAAAGATACACACACACACAAAAAACAAAAAAGTGATAGAAAAGCACAACACATTAGAATTTAGACCAGGTTTTGAATTCTAAATCTTCCGTTTTACATATATTTTCTTTTCTTTTTTTCTTTTACCATTTTTTTGAGACGAAGTTTCAATCTTGTTGTCCATGCTGGAGTGCAATGGCACGATCTCGGCTCACCACAACCTCCTCCTCCCGCATTCAAGTGATTCTCCTGCCTCAGCCTCCAGAGTATCTGGAATTACTGGTGTGTGCCACCACATTCAGCTAATTTTTTTTTGTATTTTTAGTAGAGACAGGGTTTCTCCATGTTGGTCAGGCTGGTCTGGAACTCCCGACCTCAGGTGATCCACCTGTCTTGGCCTCCCAAAGTGCTGGGATTACAGGAGTGAGCCACCATGTCCAGCTATTCTACATATATTTTCAATTTACCTACCATCTTTGAATTTGGTTTCATCACCTATACAATGGGGTTGTCATAACTATAGCTTTGGAAGGAATTGGTAATAACAACACTAACTAATACTTATTTATAGTTTATTCCATATTAGGGTAACCTAAGGGCTTCACATATATTACTTCATTTCATCATTCAGCAACATTGTTGGGTAGGTTCTATAATTATCAAAATGAAGAAATTTAGGCTGATTTTGCCTGAGGTTATTTAAGTAAAAGTTGGCAAGTGGTACTATCTGATTCTGGAACATAAGTTTCAACCAGTATATAATACTGCATTGAAATAAATACAAATATTTATTTGAATGAAACATACATATCCTGTGCTAAGTATATGCTGGTTTCTTTCTCTCCCCCTCTGTTTGTATTTGTAATGTGAGTAGCTAAACAATAAAATCATAATATTTTTTCTATTTCACAGACCCAGATATCAACACATATAAAAAAGTTTCAAATATTTTTAAAGAATTAAAAATAGAACACAGGAGTATAATAATAAGGACCTGGAGAAGGAGAACTATAAAATGACCTTAAAGGAGATGATGCATATTGACTAAAAGGAAGGAAGTGATGAGGTACCTTATATAGGTACATATATTAAAAAGTTACTATTTTAAATAAAAATCACTCATATATTTTTTTCATTGATTTCACAGAGCCCCTCTTACAAAGTTCTTCACTTGTCAATACAAGTTAAATTCCTTATTTCCCAAATAAAATTGACTTTGAGTAGTAATGACCTGTTTTAGTTTGGTTGGCCATGTTCCTGGAAACTCTTTAAATCTGAGAGCATTCAGTTCTTCATTAACATCCTGATTTGCATGTCCCTGGTGCCTCTACAGCTGCGTTATTTAGCATAGGCCCATTATAGGAAAGGCTATGGTGGAATCAGAGGCAAATTTTCTCTTGCTTCTCTGGACGTATGATGAACAACCGGAGGTATTCAAAAGCTAAAAGATGCTTAATAAGTAAAATAGAGGTAACTAAACTAGACAGTCACAGAATTTTTTTGGCAGAGATAATGAATTACTTTGAAGCCACTTACCAAATTAAGTCAATAAGATGTGATTTATGATTGTTGCATTAACTTGCTACTTATGAGTAGTTTTCTTTGGGCTGGATATCTGTTGCACTTAGTTAAATAATGAAATCATGTGCATCCATTTCCAGACATAACAAGCGTCTGAGTGTATGATCCATTTTAAAGTTCTCTGTCTACCTAAACTATGCACTGTGCCACCATTTTATTATGGGAATAGACTCGGCCAAAAGACCAAGTTAAATACTTGTAAAGTGTTACTGAACTGTTGATAGGTTATGTTAATAATCATTAACAAATTCAATTTGACCTATATTCATAAATAAAAATCATTGTGCTTGCACTTAAATGTTTGTAAAATCTATAAAAGCTTAATAAAGAAATTTCTGGAAAAGGTAGTTAATGCAACTATTAATTAGAAAAAATATGGGTCAATTTTTGTGATAGGTGCCATGATAGGGACTGAAAATCTCCCCCAGAATTCATTTTCCTCTGAATAATTTTGGCAATAGATTCCAAACCCCCCATATTAAGGCTGAGAATGAGACTAGCTTGCTAGAGACCACATTAGTCATGTGACTAAGTTTGGGCCAGTGGGATGCAAGTTCTAATAACAGGTACAGCATGTGTCAACTTGCTGAAGACAAGCTGTCTGCCCTGGACTTCCACTCTTTCTTGCCTCCTCCCTAATAGACATGTAGACATGGAGTTCAGCTAGTCTCAGTCATGAGGAAGGAAAGCCATACCATAGGATATGGTAGGGTGAAAAGAACTGAGGTCCTAGACTGGCCGTGCAAAGCAGGGTTCACCTACCTACCCTGGTCTGTTAGTGGCAAAAAAAAAAAAACCCACAAAAATCCCGTAAAAACAAAAACAACCATTTCTTTTTTAAGTAACTATAATTTTAGATCTCTTTGTCACAGTATCTTAGCCTGTACCCCAACTAATAAATGAACTTCAGATGTATTTCCTCATTTAAGTTTTAAAACCACCAGATATCTTGGGTATTATCTCCATTTTGCTCTTCTGCTCAAGACACTAGGCTATGTAACAATGAAGCTTTCAGCTCATACATAGTGAAGAAAAGATTTGAATAGATAACGCACTTTTTAAACATTACTTTTAACATTATTTTTTTCTAAATTAATTTCCCCTTTCCATTCTCATGTAGTTTGCTCCTGTATCTTTATTCTGCTCCTAAGTTTCTTGCTCCTCTGGGACTTCCCTGGTTTTTGTCTTGTAACCTCAGCAGTTCTCCCTAGTCATTTCTAGATTCAACATGTCCCAGAAATGCAGTGGCAAAGTGTTCGGGTTTGTAATGCATAAATTTTCAGAATATATAAACTGCAAAACCTGAATTTGAAAAAAAGTTTCATTTCTCATGAGTTTATGTAAACTGAAAAGAAATAAATCTGATTGCATTAAAAAGAGCATAAAATAAATGTGCTCTGTTTCTCATAGGGGTGGTAAAGGGGTAGCAATCAGAATTGGGCTTACTGCACATTGAAGACTTCTGTTCTCGGCTCACAGTCTTCCTTTCCATGCATCTTTAGTAGGTAACATATCAATGATCTCTGTGGAAACTTGAATCTGAGTTCTTTCCCTCTCCACCTCCAATGACTATTACTTCCACCCTAGTCATTTGCTCGTCTGGATACACACTGGATGTGGCCATCATCAGAAACTGAGGTTTCTCTTAGATTTGGATTTCAAATATCCCAATATCTAACCATAGCATCTATAATTCTAAGACATTTGCTCTAGAATCACACCTTCTGTAATCATCCAACTTCCCTGAGTCCTAAAACAGGCTCTCTACCATTACTATCTCTTTGCTTCTTTCCCTCTCTCTTTATTGCATTCCTTGTTCCGGTTAAATTCCCTTGTATTAATTATATTCATACCTTAGCAAACATCCCTAGCTCACTTGCCCCTCTCTCCCTCTGTTATCACCTGATATATTCACAGTCATAGAGAAACCACATTATTTACTCCTCTGTGCCTGTACCCCAGGAAATGAATATTGCCAGCGATAATCAGGCAGCACTACTTTCACTTTAAATTTGTAAGTGCAAACCTCAAATAGGTCCCTGATTCTGCACATTAGTTCTGCTGTGTTTTCCTATAACATTTATTTCTCACTCTGTGAAATAATTATGTCACACCTTGCCCCATCTGTCCCTGATTTCTCCTGTTATAGAAGAGAAAGTATCTCTCATCTTTTCTTTCTTTTTCTACGTTTCACTCTTGTATTTTTGAGAATATGACTTTTTCTTTTAAAACCCCAATCCTGTTATTATCACTTTTTTTTTTTTGGATAGAATCTTCTTTTGCTCATGCTGAAGTGCAGTGGCAGGATCACTACTCATTGTAGCTTTGGATTTCTGGGCTCAAGTGATCTTCCCACCTTAGTCTCCTGAGTAACTAGGTACTACAGTCACCTGGCTAATTTTTATCTTTCATTTTTTGTAGAGACAGAGTCTTGCTATATTTTCTCTCTTTTTTAATCGTTGTTTTCTCTTTTTCTACTATGCATGATTTCTAGAAGTATATAAACGTGCTAGAGTATTTCCCATTTTAAAAATATCTGCCCTCGATCACACATATGCCCCTAGTTTCTGCATATTTCTTTGCTTTTTTCCTATAGTAAAATATTTTGAAAGAGTTATCTACTGTCTCCATTTCTTCACACCCCGTTCGTTTTGTTAACCATTCTAATCAGTCTTCTGACCCCACTAGGCCACTGCAATTGATGTTCTCTAATTACAAACACATCTATATTGTTAAATCTTGATAGGGGATTTTCTATGCTTATCTTATTGGACCCTGATATATCTTTCAACTTAGTTGGCCACTGTCTTTTGAACAAATTCTTTCTCAATCTTTAATAATACTATGCTCTACTGGTTTTCTTCCAAATAATTTAGTTTCTCTTTCTATGTAAACTACTACAATTCTGTGTTTAGACAGTCACTGGCCTTTGTCTTTATGTTTTCTTGATGGGTGAACTCATCAATTCTTATGACTTTGAAAATAATCTTTATGCCGTAAACTCCTATAGTTATACCTACCATCTGGACATTTCCCCCTGATATTCTGACTTCTTATCACCAAAGGAAAAACTGTTACCTACTTACTTATTTCATAAGCATCTCAGAGTTAACATATCCTCAAATAACAATATATAAGTTTTCTTTTTTTTTTTTTTTTTTTGAGTCTTGCTCTGTCACCAGGCTGGAACACAGTGGCGTGATCTCAGCTCACTGCCAACTCCTTCTCCCAAGTTCAAGCGATTCTCCTGCTTCAGCCTTCTGAGTAGCTGGGACTACAGGCACACGCCACCACATCCAGCTGATTTTTGTATTTTTAGTAGAGATGGGGCTATGTTTTTCACTATGTTGGCTAGGATGATCTTGATCTCTTGACCTTGTGATCTGCCCACCTTGGTCTCGCAAAGGGCTGGAATTACAGGCATGAGCCACTGTACCTGGCCAAAAGCCTTCTTCTAAGTATTTTTCTCTAGTCTACCCACATCTCACTAAATAGCACTAAAATGAATTAGTTGCTAAATTCAGATACCTGGTAATTGCTCCTGATATTTTAATCTCTTATAAATCCCACATCCAATCCACCCCTAGTTCCATTGGTTCTATATAATGCATTTCAAATATCCTTTTCCCTCTCCATCATTACTGCTTCCATTCTAGTGTCAGTAACCACCATCTGCAGCCTTATTGGAATCAGGTACTAATTTGTTTTCATAGTTTCTCTTTGTACCTTTCCAATGTATGTGCTAAATCTTGATTGGATCACAAAATTTTCTAATTTAAAACCCTTCCATCACTTTCATTGTCCTTGGAAAGAAGTCTAAATACTTTATCATGGCATGTATTGTCTGCCTAAGCTGTTGCTTGCCTACTTGTCCAAACTCATACTGTATCACTCTCCTTCTTGTTTCATCTCTACACTTCAGCCACTTGCTTTTGAAATTCCCTGGTATATGCTAAGTTCTTTTCTTTCCTCTGCTCTGCACTTTTATTTCATTGCAACTAAAACCATGTTCCTGGGGATCCTTGAAATCTGGTGTCTTCTCATATTTCATGTTTAAGTTTAAATATTATCCCTGAAAAGATTATTTTTCTATTATACAGCAGGGGATCTTCTTTTCCTGTGAATGCATATCACTCTGTCCAAGTTATCTTCATCGTGTATAGCATTTAATATAGAAAAATAGTATATACTTTGTCTTGTTTTCAAAATAATTTACTAGGAGAAATGTTAATAAAGAGAAACTTTATGGGAAATTTATTTGATAAATAAAACCAGTATAGCTATTTAAGATGAAAATTAATGCACATTTTTTTTCTGATTATTCAGGTCACAGTCAAGTTGCTGCAGCTTGTGCTTAGCTGTGAAATAGCAACAAAATCCAGTCCATGCTATGGTTGCACACAACTACTGGATACGATACTGTTTATCTATTCATTACAAATTCTCACTCCAGATTGAATGCCTCAAAGAACCTTAGGGGACAGGGTTAAAGCCGATATGGATTAAGGTCCTTGGAAAACTATTCGTGACACAAAGTACATAATCAAGTGTGTATTCCGCACAAAGCGGTCTTGAAAATTCAATTTGATTGATAATATGTGTTGTTACTGTCTTATATTGGAATGGTACTGCTCTTGTGATAATAATTAAATGCCTACCTTGCTTTTATAAAACCTTTATAATTTGGTTGAAAAGAACTGTCTAAAGGTGAAACTGGATCCGGCAGGAGTGCAATTTTATTTTACTACCCTTTCAGAAAATATAGTTAGCTCTTTGTTAAAAGGTGTAAACAATGTAGACATTTATGCTTTAAGTGCTATTTTTAAACTAGATGAGTATTGCCTGAACCAATTTTGGTATATCTTTTTATAACAGTGCAAAAATAAAATAAATGTTTGGAATTATACCTTCTTGGTATAGTTCATTATGATTAAGCCATATGTTAAAAGAAATTTTATGAAACTTTATCTTACTTTCTTCTGATTTTTCTACCTTATAAGGTCTTCATCTCTTCAAAGAAATTCTATGAACTTTCCTTAGTGGCTGTACTATTATATTATCTATTAACTCAACCTTAAATAATAACCGTATATATTTTTTTGAAATGGAGGCTCACTCTATCGCCAAGGCTGGAGTGCAGTGGCATAATCTGAGCTCACTGCAACCTCCACCTCCCTGGTTCAAGCCATTCTCCTGCCTCAGCCTCCTGAGTAGCTCAGATTACAGGTGCCCACCAGCACACCCAGCTAATTTTTGTATTTTTGGTAGAGATGGGTTTTACCATGTTGGCCAGGCTGATCTCAAACTCCTGACCTCAAGTGATCCACTCGCATCCCAAAGTGCTGGGATTACGGGTGTGAGCCACCGTGCCTGACCCAATAATAACAGTATTATGTCAACACAGCTTTTAATAGTCTCAGGTTCCACTCAAAACTCATTTTTACAGGAAAAAAAAATGTTTTGAGAAAGCAGCTTCCATGGAAGGAATGATAATGGCCAATACAAAATAATATAATATATATATTTAACTGGAACATAAAAACATCTTGTATTTATTCTATTTGTGACAGTATTGGCGTATGCAAAAATTTCCATTCTAAAATGTTTATTGCATATACATATATCAGTACTTAAAAATTAACCCCAATATGGGTTCATGTTTTGAACCATATTTAATGATTGCTTATGAAATTTGAAACATTGTGCTTAGTTGAGATGTCATACATGTGATTATAAAGATGATCACAAGTGGCTGGACATAGTGGATAACACCTGTAATCCCAGCTCTCTGCGAGGCCGAGGCAGGTGAATCACAAAGTCAAGAGGTTGAGACTATCCTGGCCAACATGTTGAAACCCCATCTCTACCAAAAATACAAAAATTAGCTAGGCATGGTGGCACAAACCTGTAGTCTCAGCTATTCAGGAGGCTGAGGCAGGAGAATCGCTTGAACCTGGGAGGCAGAAGTTAGAGTGAGCCAAGATAGTGCCACTGTACTACAGCCTGGCAACCGAGTGAGACTCCATCTCAAAAATAAAAATTAAAATTAAAAAAAGAGAGATGACCACAAAGTCTCTGTCATTGCTTCTATAGAGTATTCTGTGTGGGATAACTTCTTTCATTGGTAGAATAAAGTGGAAATGATATATCTATCTCTGGGTTCAGGCTTTAAAAGCTTGCCAGCCATTGTGTTACTTCCCACCTATTAATTTCCTTGCTCCTTTCCCTTGAGACCCGGTTACCATGCTGTGAGGAAGTATAAGGAGCCTTATGGGAAAACATAGGTAATAGCTAATGCCAATATACTGGCTGTGGTAGGTAGTCAGAATTTAAAGTGGCCATAATAATTCCTACCTTCTTGTATTCATGGCCTTGTATAGGGTCCTCACACACTGAATAGGATTGAACTGTGTGGTCAACAGGATATTACAGAAATAACAGCATGTGATCTCTTAGGCTAAGCATTAAAAGTCATTGCAGCTTTTGTTTTGCTGTCTCTTAGACCACTCTGAGGAAAGCCAGCTGCTGTGTCATGCAATCCTATGATCAATCCACTTGGTAAGGAACTCAGGTCTTCTACAAACAGCCAATACCAGCTCCCTATCTGTGTGAGTGAGCCATTTATAAACAAGATTCTCTAGCCTCAGTCATACTTTCAGGTGACTGCAGCCCTAAGCTACAGTATCATGACAGGTTTTGAAGAGAACCACCCAGCTAATTCTTCCTCAAATACTTAATCCACAGAAACTGTGAGAGAAAAAAAGCGAACTCAATTGCTGATTATATTTTTAAGTGGCTACACTTGAAGTAAATTATTATGCAGTTAATAGATAATGAATATACCAACTATTCAAAGAAACCATCTTGGAAGTAGAATTCCCAGCCTTAGTTCATCCACTCCCCTGCCACTGTGTGGGACAAAGGCAAGACTTTCTCACTGAATCCTGTCTGAACGGCAGGACTCTGCACGCTATTTTGTTCACCAAATTGTACAGAATTTGTTTAGAACAGAATTTGTACAGAATTTGTTACATGTGTTTACACAATTGTGAACAACATGATTGTTTCTTGAAGTCAAAAAGTGTTGGAGTTATTTGTTATCCAGAAATTGATAACTGAAACATATGATGATCAAGTAATACATGTTCCTACTTTCAAACAGTTTACTGTATAGAGGCAGAAAAATAAATTTACAAAAGTGTTATAATGGAGTGATAAGTTGTTCTATTGAAACACAGATAGAGACACCTAACCTAGACACACAAGTAGGAATTCTGAGAAGGCTTTCCAGATAAAAAACTATCAAAGTCTTTCAGGAGAAAATCTATTATTCTAATATTTAGAATATGACATACCCATATGAATGAGTATTACTTACTTCTTTATTTCTCACTGTCATTAGAAATTCAAGTTCACATCTTTCCATAATTATGAAGTACTAATAACTATGTTTACACAAGTGCAATTCTGTAACATTAGTCATTATTGTTGTCATACAGAAAATAAAGCCAATTATTTAAAGGAATAAATGCATTTAATATATCTAATTAAGATTTGTATACTATCTTAGATTAACCATCATCATAGCTATGGAGAGGACAGTCCATTCCACTATCATCAAAACAAAAACATTTTATGTTGATTACAGATCTAGATTCAGTATATTTGTTTTTGGAACCTTTATTAAACTCTTAAGGTTTCTACAGATTTCTGTCTCTCTCCCTTTCTCCCACTGCCCTCTCTGGGCCATTCCATTCTCCCTAGTTGATAATGATAACTGCAAGGAAAACAATCTAACAGCAAGCTTCTACAATTACTCTAATCCCAAAGCAGCTCACATAGGTGACCAAGAAAAAGAACTTAAACTATTTCTCTGATAAAGAGTTCTTCAAGATAGTAAGGCCAATAATCTGAATTGGTGAAACTGTAGATATGGACTACATACTTATTACCTACATTACTTTTAGACAAGTCCTAGGGAAAAACAAGAATGCTGTTCACAGAAGATTTTCCAAGCACAAGTTTAAATTTCAGCGTTTTCTATGCAATTAAAGTTTTCTAAACATGAGCTTAGTTTTGGTTGATGGCAGAAATACCTGGATCTACCCTGGATGAGGTACTAATTAGATAATATGTGGCAGATTCTATCTTTTTTTCCCTGTATCTGCATGTAGATTACATTAAACATAAAAAAGTATCCTGTTTTTTTTAGGGCAATCAGGAAGGTGCATGTGAAGTTCATCCTTAACCACTACCTCAACTATATTTCGGGAAACATCTGTTGTGTTCCTTACTTACTTTATTTTTGCAGTTGAGAACACATTAACTTTGTGCAGTTCTTCTCTTCTTTTTTGCCTGTTTCTTTCAACATCTTGGTGAAGTATGCACTTCTTTCTAAATTCCAAAACTAAATCATCTTACTTCATCTAATTACCTTTGATGCTGTTCCTTCCTCCTATTAACAGACTCTCCCTCTCATCAATGTTGTTTGTTATTATGGCTGCTCTAGCAAAGACTAACACTGAGTTAGATAACATGGAAATTTCATACAAGAATAGAAGGGTAAAGAATCCAGATCTTAAATGAAGGGTCTGTAATATTAGAGACTGACATCACCATGGTCTGGCTACCATATTGTAGTCTAAGATAACTGCTACTATAATGGCTGCATCCTACTCAATAGGAAAGGTAAAAGGGAAGGTAGAAGGTATGTTCCCTATCTTTAAAGACCTCACCTAGAAATTGTACAGAGCCCTTCCAATTCACAGTCAGAAGCTAGTCACATGACCTCACCTAGATTCATGGGAAACTAAGAGAAACATGCTTTTACTGAAATATATGACATACTAAAACGAATCCAATTTTGTGAAGACAAAATATGGGATTACTATGTCCTATTTCTATTGCTATATCCTATACTATTTCTGTGATTTCTGGGGAGACTTTTGCATATAGTAGATGCCAAACGAATATAGCTATGTAAAATATATGTTGAAGGATATGATAACAAAAAAAATCATAATTGTTTTTTCTTCTGAGACAGAGACTCCTGAAAATATTTAATGACTCTTCTGATATCAAGAGGCAGAAAACCACCTGAGGATCTCAGGAATCTTAGAAGGAAGTAGAACTAGAAATTTCAAGTGGAAAATTAGGCTCCTCTGCATCTCTCGGGTGTTATACAGTCTCTCTATACTCTCATTCTCCCAAATTGGCTGTGCTTATCTCCGCCATTAACTTCCCCCACCGTCTGGCTTGATTGATTTATACATATATTCAGGCAATGGCCACCCATGTAAATTTTTATTGTGACCTCCCAGCTGTAGCACATTCTATTAACAGAGTCTTTTATATATTAAAGTCCTGGAGTTGGAATAAGCTAGCTTTTCTTTTCTAACAGTTCCACAAATCACTGGCCAACCTCTGTGAGTTTTCTCCAGTCAGGTATTTGCCCTTGGCTTAATCAGCATTTGCCAGGTGGAATTTTGTTTGTCTCACTTAGAAAAAAAGTTAAAAAGCAAAGTTTAAAAGACATGTTTGTCCAAGGGAAGTTATTCTATCGAAATGGGAGATAAGCCAGGCGGTAGAAAACATTAGTAGTCCACTCTGCAAGTCATTTGCCAACAGCAGTGTCATCATCACCATCATCTTCCTCAATCATGATTCGTCCTTATAATATCTGTCATTAACTTTACACTTTATGGAGAAAACTTTAAGAGATAGACAATGAAGCACATTAATGCAAATTACAAAATGATTGAATTTAAGATCACTGAAAAGCTGAATGACTATAGCTTCCAGTACCTGTAAAAGGACTAAATAATGCCACAGGGGGCAGGAGAGAGCTCCTTGAAGCTTAAAACACTGCAAAGAAGAAAAGAAAAGAAAAAAATATTAAAAAAGAAAAGTAAGAAGAGAAAAGAAAGAGATGAGTTAGAAGAAAGGAATACCTAATAAAAGAAGCATATATTTGTGTTGAGAGCTGCATGCAGGCATACATAAAAATGAATTTCAAACATTTTCAAAAATTAGCTTGAGCACCACTTAGTGATATCAAAGACACAACTTCCACACTGAAAGATTTTCATGACATTGTTTATTGAAGAAATTATTATAAGTATATTAGAGTTTCAATAGTTGTGGTTTATACTATCTCAAGAAGCAAGGACAAATTCAGGTTATTCATCGACTACTTCTATTCATATATTCCATACATATTTATTGAATGAATAGTATGTGTCATTCTTTGGCCTTGAAGTTGGGCTGAGTCTCCATCAGCAATTTTTTCAGCAAACTGGCCTTACAAGTATATCAAATAATAGTAAATGATCTAAGTGCTTTGATTGTAAAGTTATCTAGAGGGGAAGGACTCTCTTCTTGGAATAGTAGTCTCTCATACTCTCTTTCTATAACTTAACAGAGACATAATTCTTTGGCAAATTTTAAGCTTATTTATCGACTCACTGAGAAAAATATCAGATATTTCAGTCCCTGAAGTACTGTTATTAACAGGAGTAATGAAAAGTTCATTTACATCATAATCATAGGCAATCAATGTAATATTCTACATTTAGGGGGTCTTCTATGAAAACATGTTTATGATTTTTGGACAAAAGATTAAATTTTTTTAAATAAAATGATTTATATAGATGCCATGTTGGTTAATTTTATGTGTCAACATGTCTGGGCCACGATAATGCCAAGATATGTGATCAAACATTTTTCTGGATGTGTCTGTGAGGATGTTTTTGGATGAGAGTAACATTTAAATTGCAGGAGTTTGAATAAAGCTGCTTGCCCTCCACAATGTGAATGGACCTCAACCAAGCAGTGAAAGACCTGAAGAGAACAAAAGACTGCCTTCAGTCAAGAAAGAGAGAATTATGCCAGACACCCTTCAGACCTGAGGTGCAACACTGACTCCTGTGGTGCTTAGCCTGACAGCTTTTGTACCTGAACTGAGTAGCAGAGCTTCCTGGGTACCAATCCTCCAGCCTGCCAGTTTGCCCTGCAGGTCTTTCTGTCTGCCAGTCTGACCTGCAGATTTTGGAATTGCCAGTGTCCATAATTGTGTGAGCTAATTCTTTAAAATAAATATCTTTAGATATATATACATACCCTATTGGTTATGTTTCTCTGGGGAACCTTGACTCATATAGATACAAACATACTTCCTACAAATAGTTTTACATCATTTGTAGAGACTTCAAGTTTGAAACTCACATTTCAAGGCGTTGTTTCTGAGGCATCGTTTTCAGTTTGTCTAAGAAATTAGTTTCTAACACCATCTCTAAAAGCAGGTTTTGTTTTTCCTCTTGAATATCACACAAAAACTTGTATAAAGCAAGTGATGACTCATATTTCTCCTAAGAGATAATTCTGAAGTGCTTTTATGTACTCTTTTCAAAGGAGATAGTCTTGGCAAAATTCCTGTGAAACTGAACTGATATGGGGTAGAGACAGATCAACATATTAGATCTAGTACTTAAACCTCAGTTTGGCTGATCTTTATCTTTGGGTGTGAGAATTAGGTAAAATGATGTTGTATTCATAGATTCATGACTCTTCTGCAGAGATGTATGTATTTTCATTTTTTCTTTGCTTTTAGGATGTTGTTGTTAATATCTTTAAGAAATACTTTCCTCCTATATCCATCATTAATTTTTAGATTTATTTATTTGTGTCATTCTTATATCCTTGGGCCATACCGTTTATGGAGTGTTTGCTTAATAGAATGGTTTGAAAAAGCACATTTAGCTGAGTTCAACTGAGTGAGAAAAATGACACTCAAGTCCTTTCATCATTTTGTAGTGTCTCTGGTAAACATTCTCACTATCCGCTGTTTCTGCCAGTTATTATTCATACTGTAGTTCACTCCATCCACATGAGCTGGAAGTATCATTGCTGTTCCTTGAGCTTTGAATGATGCCCTGAGGTAATCAAAGTCTCTCATGAATCTGGTTCTCCTCCAAATTCTAATTTGGTCTGTCTCCTTTATGCTCACTCTCTTGGAAAGATGATTTTGCTACTTTGATATGTTGAAGTATGCATCATAGCTTTCACTGGAGTCTCTGATTTTAGGTCCCCAGATGCCTTTAGCATCACTTACCCTAGATACCTGGGGGAAAGTCCGATGAAGCTGAAACAAAGTACATTTGTGTGACACCGCTCAACTTTCTGTCAATAAATGTCTTTTGCCACTAAGCCAACAAACTCTCAAGATGCGCTCACGTGTGCTCAATCCCTCTGACCTTTGGCTAAGTGTCTACTTACCCACTTTGAGAATAGCCTTTTATTTCCCACTCTGACAGGAAGTTTGAAACCTGCTGTTCTGTAGCCCACATCTTTACTCTTTGTAATGTCCCTTTGGGCTGCTGGATTCTTGTAGAGATGGAAAACTCCTTTTAAGCAACTGTAACCTATACTGCCTTAACTCAGCTACAGATGTCATTTGCATAAGATCTTTGTTAAGTTCTAGCCGCCAAGGTCTCATAGGACCTCTGAAACTTTCAAAACATTCCCTCCTTTAAGGGAAGTTTTGCTAGTTCTCAATTCCTTGCTCCCTATCACTCCACATTAATATTAAGGTTTGGTAAGATTTTGCTTATATAGCAATCTTTCTCTATACTTGCATGTTACTTCATATTTTCTTCTCCTTTGATATGGTTGGTTGTTATAAGTAATGTTTAACAAACAGTAAACTGAGTCATAAAGAAGCTATTAACTAGCCCATTCACAATATTGAGTGCATGGGAGATTGTTTCCCTACTTTATCATGCTGGCTATATGCATGGTCCCATAGGTCCTATGTTATGTGTAGCAGAAATGTAGGAGCTGAGAGTTCTAACAATGGCAAAAAGCACTATGGCTGGGTATAGTAGTTTTATGGTTTATAACATTATATGTATGTGTGTGCACACACACACGAACAAAATACTCCTTCACTTCTATGAATAACGTTAAGACATTTAGAATTTACTGACAGATTATTTCTAATCAGACAATTAAGTGATTGTTTATAACCAAGGAATCTAAAGACTATTCTTCATATTGTCAATTTTGGTGGATGTGGTAGGTCATTCACAAAGAATGTAGCCTGCTACTTTAATGAGAAAATATAGAGTGTTGATTAATGGTTTAAAAAGCACATTCTGGTTGCTTGCCCCTTTTTGGATGTCAAATTATAATAGGTATCTTGATCAGCATTTATCTTTAAGTGAAATAAGTAAACTATGGAATGAGTTGATTCCTAATCCATTAACAGATTATTCACTTTCTCCAGGTAAAGACAGAGATCTAAACAAATTCAGTATCACTAGATAAATGTATCCCCAATTTTTTTAAAAATCAAGCTTTACTTATTGCATATAATTTTCATTCCTAAAAAGTACTGTTGGCACTTTGAGATAATATTACATAGTTTGTGCTTTTTTAAAATCAATAAACTTTAATTTTTAAAGAAATTTTGGGTTCTCGGCAAAGTTTAGCAGAAAGTAGAGAGTTTCTCTCTGACGTAATCTCTCACACTATTGACAACCCACACTAGAGTGGTATATTAGCTACAATCAATATGCCTATATTGACACATCGTTATCACCCAAAGTCCATTATTTACATAAAGTTTCACTTTTGGGGTTATACATTCACTTGGTGGTTGACAAATGTATAATGATATGTGTCTGCCATTTATAGAATAGTTTCACTGCCCTAGAAATCTTCTGTGCTCTACTTATTTATCTCTCTCCCCCTCCTAACCCTCTTCCAATCACTCATTTTTAACTTTTTCCATAGTTTGGCCTTTTCCAGAATCGCAAATAATTGAAAGATAAAGTATGTAATTGTTTTCTGATTGGCTTCTTTAACTTAGTAATATACAATTAAGTTTCCTTTCTTTTTGCGGCTTGGTAGTCCATTTCTTTTTGGTGCTAAATAATATTGCATCATCTGGATATACCATAGTTTATTCATTAACTTACTGGAGGAAATCTTGTTTGCTTCCAAATGTTAGCAATTGTGAATAAAGCTGCTATAAGCATTCATGTACAGGTGTTTGTGTGGACATAACCTTACAATTCATTGTGGTAAGCATCAAGAAGCATGATTGCTGGACCATATGACAAAAGCAAGCTTAGTTTTCTAAGATATGGTCAAAGTGTCTTCCAAAATAGCTATACTATTTTGTGTTCCCATCAGAAATAAATGGGATTTCCTATTGTTCCTTGCCAAATTTCTTGCCAGCATTTGATATTGGATATGTTTTTTATTTAGGATATTTTCTTTCCTATTTATTTATTTATTTTTGAGATGGTGTCTCACTCTGACACCAAGCCAGAGTGCAGTGGCATGATATCGGCTCACTGCAACCTCTGCCTCCCAAGTTCAGCCTTCGGAGTAGCTGGGACCACAGGTGTGTTCCACTATGCCCAGCTAATTTTTGTATTTTTAGTAGAGACTGGGTTTCACCATGTTGGCCAGGGTGGTCTCAATCTTTTGACTTTGTGATCCGCCCACCTCAGCCTCCCAAATTTAGGTCATTTTAATAGGTCGGTAGTAGTATCTCATTGTTATTTAAATTTGCAATTTGTAAAAATATATGATGTTGACCATTTTTTCATATGCATACTTTTCATTTGTATATCTACTTTCATGAGGTGTCTGTTCAAGTCTTTTGCTCATTTTTTTAAACAAGTTATTTGTTTGTCTATTGATTTCTTAAGCACTTTTTGTGTATTTTGGATAACAGTCTTTTATGAGATATTTCTTTGGAAATACTTTCTCCCATTCTGTGGCTTGTCTTCTGTTCTTTTGATGTTATCTTTCACAGTATAGAAGTTTTAAATTTAAGAAAATCCAGCTTATTAATTAATTTTTTTATAGAATGTGCCTTTTATGTTATATCTGAAGTATCATCACCATACCTAAGGTCATCTAGATTTATTTCAGTGTTATCCTTCTAAGAGTTTTATAGTTTTATGTTTCACTTTTAGGTCGGTGATCCATGTTAAGTTACTGTTTACAAAGGTTCTAAGATCTGTGTTGAGACTCTGTGTGTGTGTGTGTGTGTGTGTGTGTGTGTGCAAGTGGATGTCTCTTAGTTCTAATACCATGGGTTGAAATGGTCTCTTTGTTGAGTAAGTATCTTTGCTCCATTGTATTACCATTGTCTTTGCTCCTTTGCCAGAGATCAGTTGACAAAATTTATATGAATCTATTCCTGGGCTCTCTATTGTGTTCCATTAATCTATTTGTCTATTCTTTCACCAATACCATAGAGTCTTAATTAGTATTGTTTTATAAAAAAGTCTTGAAGTCAGGTAGTACCAATCCTCTGACTTCTCTTTCAGTTTTACTTGAATATTCTGGGTATTTGCCCTCTCCAAATAAAACTTTAGAATCAGTTTGCTGATATCTTCAAAATAGTTTGCTCAGATTTTGATTGAAATTGCCACTGTGACCTTTTCTTTGATTAGTGCTAACATGATATATCTTTCTCCATCTATTTAATTTATGTTTTTATATATTACATAAAGTAAGTTTCTTGTAAATAATATGTAGCTGGATCTTGTCTTGATCTACTTTAACCATCTCTGACTTTTAATTAATGTATTTAGACCTTTGATCCTTGAAGTGGTTATTAATATAGTTAAAACTACCATATTACTGTTTGTTACTGTTTTCTACTTTTTGCCCTTAGTTTCGGTTTCTATTTTGTCTTCCATGTTTTTCACATTTTTTCTGTCTTTGGGTTTTCAATGGTGTCATTTTCTTTTTCTTTTTCTTTCTTCTTTCTTCTTCTTTTTTTTTTTTGAGATGGAGTCTCTGTCACCTGGACTGGAGTGCAGTGGCACAATCTTGGCTCACTGCAACTTCTGCCTCCTGGGTTCAAGCAGTCCTCCTGCCTCAGCTTCCCATGATGCACACCACCATGCCCAGCTAATTTTCATATTTGTATTAGAGATGGAGTTTCACCAAGTTGGCCAGGATGGTCTTGATCTCTTGACCTCATGATCCACCTGCCTCGGCTCCCAAAGTGCTGTAATTACAGGTGTGAGTCACTGCGCTGGCCTGATTACATTTTTTAAATTTTCTTAGCATATCAATTATCTGTTTCTTTTTTATATTTTAAGTGGTTGCTCTAGAGTTTACAATATACATTTATAACTAATCGAACTTCACTCTGAAACACTACATCACTTCATAGGTAGTGCAAGTGCCTTTCAAAATAGAATATTGCTAATTCCTTCTTCCATCTCTTTTATTATTGTTGTCATTCATTTCACTTATATATAATCATATATAAGTGTATATATGTAAGATAGATACATAAATATATAATCAAATACATTGCTACTATTATTTTAAACACTGCCATGTGTTAGGTCAATTAAGAATAAAAAATAGAACATATTTTACTTTCATGTATTCCTTCTTTGACGTCCTTCCTTTTTTAATGTAAATCTGAGTTTCTGATGTCTACCATTTCCTTCCTTCTGAAGAAATTTTTTTTTAACATTTCTTGTAGTGTAGGTAACAATGCCCTTGGCTTTTGTTTGTCTGAGAAAGTTTTATTTCTCCTTCACTTTGAAAGATAATTTTGCAGGGTAACAGAATTCTATACTTTTTGTTTTGTTTTCTCTCAACACTTCAATATTTCACTATTATTTTCTTGCTTGTATGTAATTCTTGTATTTGCTCCTCTATAGGTAAGGTATGGCTTTCCTATTCCTCTCTTCCAGTTTGTCTTTGTCTTTGATTCTCTGAAGTTTAAATATAATATGTACTTTTTGGTACAGTTTTTTTTAACATATCTTCTGCTTGGTCTTCTCTGAGATTCCCAAATTTGTGGTTTGGTGTTTGTCATTAATTTGGGGGAAAGTCTCGGTCCTTCTTGCTTCAAATAGTGCTTCTGTTCCTTTCTTTCTTCTCCTTTGGCATTCTCATTTCACATTACTAATACCTTTTGTAGTTGTCCCACGGTTCTTGAACATTCTGTTCTTCTTTTCTCTAGTTTTTGTTTTTCTTCTTCAGGAGTTTCTATTATAATACACTCAAACTCAAAGATTCTTTCCTCAGATGTGCCCAGTCTACTAATAAGGCCATCGAAGGCATTTTGATTTTTGTTAGTGTTTTTGATCTCTAGCATTTTTTTAGATTCTTTCTTATAATTTTTGCCTTGTTTATACTGTCAGTTTGTTCTTTCATGTTGTCTCCTTTTTCCATTAAATTCCTTAACATATTCCTCACAGATTTTAAAAAATTTTTTATCTGATGATTCTAACATTCCCGCTATACCTGACTCTGGTTCTGATTCTTGTTCCATCGCCTCCCTTTTTACTATGCTTTGTAATTTTTTGTTGGAAGATGTGAATGATGTTCTGGTAAAAGAAATTGTGATGAATGAGCCTTTGAAATAGTGTTAAGGTGTGAAGGATAGGGAGGCACACTGTGATCCTATGATTAGGTATCAGTCGTTTGGTGAGCCTGCACTCAGGAACTATGAACTTCGCAAGTGCCTCTCAGTGTTTATCTCCCCTCTGACATGGGACAAGGTGGCTAGAGGGCCTAAAGTTGGCTATTTTCTTCTCCCATCTGGAAGGCTAGCAGGAACTGGCATTGGGCATATTCTTTTTTCCAAGTAGGTTAGGCTTTGATAAAACCCCAGCAGATTAGGTTCTGATAAAATAGCTTCTCCTGAGAGCAGGCCTTGTGAAGAATAGACTGTTTGGGTATATTTTAAAATGGCTCCTTTTCTCATCTCCCTGAGAGAAGCAGGAGGGGATTTTCCTTGACAATCATTGCGAGGACCTGGTAGGTCTCCTGGTGGTAAAACTCCTTAATGCATGAAGGCCCTCCTATGATTGGGTCTACCTAAAATTTTTAACTCTCATACTTGCGCTCATCAAGCCTTTCCAGCGAGTTGTCAATTATAGTTTAGGTTTCCTACATCTGCAGTGATTAATGTGGCAGTTCCTGCCAGTGGGTTTCTACTCCACTTAGGTGTAATTCTCTGTATCTGCCTGTCTGTCTCTCTAATTTTGGGAGTAGCAGTGTTTGAATTGAGTGACCTCAAATCCCTGATAGATGTAAGAAGAGTTATTGATTTCTCAGTTTGTTGACATTTTCACTTGTTAGGATAGAGGAGTGACTTCTAAGCGCTTTATATGCCTGTCTAGAAACCAGGAATGGTTTGTGGTTTTTTTTTTTTATAAACAGAAATGTTTTCCCCCAAACTAGAGAAAATTTATTTTCTTTCTAGTTTGAAGAAAATAAGGCCATTTAAGACACATTGATAATGTAATGGGACCATTAGGATAATATTTCAAACTTCATTGATTCTTTCTTGTGTACCAAAGTCATACTGTTTGTTGATTCAAGAAAAGGCCAGAGCATGTGTCCATAGGATTGTATATCACTCTTGCCAATAAAAAATAGAGACCAAGACTAGATTGTTTCTTGATGAGCATAAGCAAAGCAATGCACCTTGTTATACCTATATGTGATAGACATTTGTATGAGTCAATGAATTCTTTTTTTTTTTTTTTTTGAGACAGAGTTTGGCTCTTGTTACCCAAGCTGGAGTGCAATGGCGCGATCTCAGCTCACTGCAACCTCCGCCTCCTGGGTTCAGGCAATTCTTCTGCCTCAGCCTCCTGAGTAGCTGGGATTACAGGCACATGCCACCATGCCCAGCTAATTTTTTGTATTTTTAGTAGAGACAGGATTTCACCATGTTGACCAGGATGGTCTCAATCCCTTGACCTCGTGATCCACCCGCCTTGGCCTCCCAAAGTGCTGGGATTACAGGTGTGAGCCTCCATACCCGGTGCATTCTTTTTATATTTAAAGCACCCTTGAGACAATCTTTGGTAAATGAAAGTCCCTTTCCAGGACCTAGGAGAATGTCAGTTAGGAAAATAATAAGATGTGTTTCTTGGTTCTTACCAGGTTCTTGTAACAAAATTAGCCTTTGGTAGAATGCTTTAATAGGTTTTCAATAAATAATTACAGATTTTAAAAAATAGAAAAGTTGGGAAAATAGCATGCACATTAGAATCATCCCTGAAGCTTTTAAAACTGCAGATACCTGGGCTCTACCTATTAAGTTTTCTGATTATGTAGGCCTGAAGTAATACTTTGATTTATGGATTTTAAGAAATTTGAGCAAATAATACTGAAACATATGAACTAGGCCGACTTGATGGGGTAAAATATACATATCCATTTGCCAGCTCCTCATGAACTGTTTTTGGTCTTCTTCAGTATTGATGTAGACTAGATGAAGATGGACCAACAAATGAGATGTATCTCATTGATATTGTGACACCATGGCATAAGTAGGGGCTGTGAAGTCATTTTTACATGGATTTGAATTCGGGGTTGCCTATATAATTGAGCCAGTTTCTTCCTTCTTAAAAATGAGACACAACTACCCATAGAATTCACATAATGATTAAATAATCATGTGATGAAACTGACCTAATATCTGGTGAAAAGTTGGTGTTGAGTAAATAGTTCTCTTAAATTACACCCCATCTCTGCCTATGCCACACTTGCAATACAACATGTGATTGAATTTGCTGAAAATGGTGGAGCCTACCACACAGATATGCCAATTCTACTGATCAAATAAATCAATAGCAACACACTTGCTGAGGGTTACAAGGAGAAACTGGTTAAATTATTTTAATTAAAATGGCTGTTTACTCAATTATTGATAGATTATTACTAAGAAAAAAGTGCTTTGTTTTTAGAATTTTCTATTGGCAGCATTTATTATTTTATTGCACAAAATGTGCATGTGTGTGCAGGTATGTGTATAAAGGTGGAATGATCTTATGCAGATAAATGTCTTCTGAATTTTCTTTTTAATCTAAGTAGTATGTGTCCTGATACACCCAGTATTTTATCCATTTTCTTTTATTTTTCTGAACTTTCTCTTGAACCAGGTTGTGATGCTTTGCTAAATTTTGCCTGTGAGAAAATGATTTTGAGGATGTCAATCCATCAGTCATGATAACTGGGAAATATTTGAAAGAAGATACAAAATGTATTTACCAGGAAGCTGAAAATATAAAGTGGTATTTTCTACTTGTCACTGAGAATGCATGACGAATTCATTGTTATCCTAACTTCACAGCTGTCGGCTATTTTACATACAGTGGTCACATAGGCACAGTGATTGTCACTAAGAGTATAATTCTATGTATTGTTAGAGAACTACCAATATCACCGCACTACCAAAAAGGGGAATGTCAATTATACCTAGTAGAACAAAACATCAAAAGGTTTATGATGTGTTCACCATGTAATTGGACAACTTTGGCAATGAAGCTAAATGTGCTATTTTGATATGCATTGGGATGTGGAGGGGTATATTTATTTTCATGTTCATTCTACCTTCTAGCCAGATTTCCTATATATGTGTACAGCTGGCTGTAAAAAGATAATATGAAAGAGCATTGGTCAATTATCAAAATGGAGAACAGGATAAATAAATTATCAAAGGACACTAGCTTGTGCCAGGCTGAAGATACAAAGACACTAGCTGTGCAAACTGCTGAACATATAAAGTTAGATATGTTAAGGTCTTTATTTTTAAGATGGCCACAATCTATAGAAATACAAAATAAAAGCTCTAATGTAAGTGTGGTTTGTGCAGAATGGAGCTGCATGTGGCATGCTATAGTAATATAGAGACATGCAGGAGTTAGGGGATGCTTATCTGATGAGATGATAACTATTGGTATATAATACAGAAGAAGATTGGTGTCACAAGGCATTTTAGGAAAAGAAAGTAACCAGCTCAAAGCCACTGAGGCAAGAAGGCTTGTGAGACTTTAAGGAACTCATGGTTCAATGTCAGAGTTCTGACTCAGGGTAGTAACAGCAAAAGATGAATGAGATAGATCAGGCAGGATCAGGTCAGAAATGTTTTCTAAGCCACATAGAAGAGCCTACATTTTATCCTGAAAATATCATGCTACCAGTATAAAAGCAACAAACATTTTTACAGAAAAGTGTTGTAGCAGCGTGGAAAATAGGATGAGAATAATATTAGAATTATATCCCTTTGGTTAAACGCTGTAATACTGTTACTCAGCTTTTACTCCCTTAGATGATTTCTAAGAATGTTGCAAGAGGAGGATGTAAAATTACACAGCAACAGATCATCACTATTTCTGTAACCATGGACAAATAATACATCTCTCAAAAGCAAGTGAGATTCACGTCTGCCTCCAGGGACACTTCTCATTAGATAAGGGCAGTGCTATAATGGCACTCATGCAGTAGAAAACCATGCTGTGCATGAAGACTCGTGGTGTAAAGACATTTTTGACAGCTAGAAAACAGAATCCACCTTCTGCTCTTAGATCCAGGAATGCAGTCGCAGGTGCTGCCAAGAAGAAGAGCCTTCTGGCACTCTGTGGGTAAGGTCTCTGACTAGTGCTTCTTGCTTACTTCAAAGTTGTCCACCATTATCTGAAGTTCACATATCTAGATTGAACTTAGACCAAATCAAGAAATAAACTAGCCCATTAAATTGTAGAAAGTTATATTCAATATGTTCAAAGCTTGGGGTTTCAAAATTCCCTGAAAATGATAAAATGTGGCATGAAAACATTCGGAAACTACTAATATAATCCCAACCTTTTTACTTCACTAATTGTCTTAATACTTAAAGGAAAGGAGAATGAACTTGTTCTAAATAGTTCCAAAAGACTTACATTAGACCTAGAGTATGTGAGAGGAAATTATAGGGAAGTAGCTTTTATTTTAAAATACTAAAAATATTTTTAAAAATCAGGCCTTTCCAATTTTATAAAGCAGTAAATTTTCTGCAGTTGACAGTGTTTAGATTAGATGTATGTTTGACTGAGTATCAGCACCAGGCAGTGGTGAAAGTTTTGATTTTTTTTCCAATTTTTAAAGAATTTGTTTTCTATTGAAGCAAAGTGAACATACCCATGTAATCAACATGTAGTTCTAGAAATAAATATTGCACATGAAGATTTAAAAGTGAGAAAAAGAAAATATAAAATCAGTAACAACTTTTCTAATAGTTAAATGGATTTGATGGAAACTCTCTTTACCCTGAGAATAATTTTTGGCTCTATTTAGGTTTTCAAATGCCCTTTTTATTGGAAAATATTTGTAGTTTTAGGTTTTATTGGTTGCTGTGTTTATTGTCATTAAACAAAATGGATGAGTTTTCAAAACAACATTAGTTTCCCTGGACGTTTCCTGGAATGCATGTCTTTCTTGAGTCATGAAATCCCAAAATGTACAAAACTGTCTATGAGATATAACTGAATGGGTATTGATTCGTTAGCTATTAAGGAATGGACAAATTTAAAGTTTGTTTCAAACCTGGAAATAAAACCAAATAAGTACAATTTTATTCCAAGTTTTAACATTTTTGTCTTTATTGTCTTTATTTAAAAGAAAATAATGTGTTTCTACCATTTCATCTTTCTAGGATACAGTAGATCTATAGTGTGTATTTATATTTATTTTTATTTAGCAAATGCATTTTCTTCTTTTTACAGATTTTAGCCTGTGTAATGCCTCAAGAGATGCTATAATCTTTAATGCGAAGTAGTTTATGACTTCACATTTCAAAAAAGAACTGCAAAAAATTAAATTAGGACTTTTCCAACTATTGCTTGAATAAACTATACATCTGAGTTTAACACAGCAAATATAATAGTTTTGTGAGAAAATAAAGATGCATGTATTTTGTTTCTATGTGACTTTAAATCTGTAAAAACTTATAAAGGATATTACGTATTTTAAAGTGACTATTATCTGAAAAAAAATTTCCTTCTGTGCCATAGTTTTAATTTATCAGAAAATGTTACAATACAAAATAGAATCATTGCAAATTGATTCCTACTCCTGAAAAAGCAACTCATAATCACATTACTCGTGACAAATTAGCAGAATTATGTTTGCCTACAGAAAGATGAGCGTTTGCAGAGTGATGGTTGAGCAGAACTGACTGTTTTCCCAATCAAAAGCTCTGTCTGCCATGCTTTATCTTACAGCCTTGAATAATGTCCTCATTTTTCAAAACTTTGTTATTATGTGTGCCTGTTGAAGTCCAGAAATACAATTGTGTCCTCTTTGCCAGATTGCTACAGATAAAAAGGAAAACTTACCAATCTAAGTCTAGATAACAGATATATAACTTATGAATCTATTATTTCTCATGATGGTAAAATAGATCAGAAAGAGGCATCCAGTAAAGGAGGACATTGGACATACGGTAAGTGATTTAAACAGATAAGCCCCAATTTTATATCATGTGTAACTAAAACCTCAGAAATATTTTTCAAAGACTCTGTCTAAAGTCATCGAAACATAAAAGAAAAATGAAATAAGAATGGTAGTAATTAATAAATGTTTACTCAGCATAGCCTATGCAAAATTCTGAGAATACAAGGAAAAATACACCAGAAACAACTGGGAAATAAACTGATTTGCTGTTATAATGATAAAGACCTCCCCACAGGTCTACTGACATTCAGTCTTTGAAATTACTCCTGGCTTGCCCATATAACACACTTCTTAACTTTGTAAGTGATCAAAGAGAACTTAAATTGAAATGACATATATTATTTATAATTATTAAATCATCCAAAATTAAATATTATAAAATCGTTCACTGCTGGAAAGCTCGTAATAAAAATGCGGCAATTATACATTTTATGTGGTGTTACAGATTGATTGGTACAATCCTTTTGAAAGGTTAAGTAAAATGCCTTTAATGAGCAATACATTGTACATATTTTTTGAAACACTAAAAGATTTCTTGCTCCTGGGAATACATTTGGAAAAAAATCTATTCCCCAAGAAAAGAAAAGACACATAAATTTGGATGCCCACTGCAAAAAAAATTTTTTAAATAAGATTATTGTAAATGCAATAAATAGGAAGATATTAAGAAAGTTACGGAACACTAGTTCAGTGGAATATAACATAATCATAAATATTTTGTTATAAAAATAATTTGGCAAATTGCTGGAGATATTTATTGTAGGTACCTTTTCTGGCAATAGTGGAAAAGTTTGTAGCAGACTAACACTTTTACTAGGACTTATGAAAATCAGGAAAAACACCCATAAAAATCTGGAATATACTAGAGAATTTCTAAACTACTAGGATATGAGGGGCCACATCAAAAAAAGAAGGAAAATTCATTGAAGTGTTCCCAACTTTCTGCATCGTGTTTTTTCTCTTAATGCATTTGCCCATTTTTAGCACAGGTCAAGAGGCCAAGAGGCCAAAAAACTGGCCAGAGTAAGCAGCTGAGTTTCAAAACAATCTCTTCAGTATGGAAAGACAAAAATTTGGCTTGCAGCTGCCAAAGCAACCTGGGATGGGAAGATTAAGCTTTTGGAGAGTAGAAAGGTGCAAGTAAGTGACCTTGACACTGAACGCATGTTTAACCACTAAAATTTTTACCATTGCAGCTGTAAATGGCAAGAAGCTAAGAACGTAGAAAGTGACTTTAAAAAAGAGGAGAGTTTTTAGTAGTCTTCTGATGCTGAGAAAAGAAATTCAGTTTAGGAGTTACCAGGAAGGAGAGCTCTAAAATATAACCCAGGCTGTCAACTGAGAATTCTGGAGAGCTTTCCTCTAGGAAGATGGGCAGAAAAGAGTTTCAGCCAGACTGCAAGCCAGTCTCAAGTCAGGTCAGGCATGATTAGAGCTAGGTGATCTGTTCTTTGTTACTCATCAGAGTATAAGATAAATCAATTATAGAGAGAGAGAACTTTATCTGAGCCTATGAAAAATGTATTTTGACATGCCCAGGATTGGGATCAAGAGGAAGGACATACATAAAAACGATTCCAAACTGCTCAGAGGATTATATACTAGGATTCAGACATGCAAACAACATTCACGATGTCCGCAATGTAAACAACAACAATGAAAACAAAAACTCAAAGGAGAAAAATGTAATCAATTCTCAAGAGAAAAGACAAAAGGGAGGATATACCAAGAAGACCCAAATGTTGAAATTAGCCTTCAAGGACTTTATAGTAGCTATTATAATTATGCTCATTGATGAAAACTAAATATTACTGATTTCTCATTAGAAACTATAGAACCAAGAAGATAACAAAATAACATTTTCAGAGGATTAAAAGTAAAAGAATTCAACCTAGAATTCAACATGCAATAAAAATATTATTTAATAAAGAAGGCAAAAGAAGATATTGTTAAATAAAAAATAAGATTAATTTATTGCTGGCAGAGGTACATGACAAGAAATGCTGAAGAACTGTTTCAGGTTGAGAGGAACAGATTAGATGGAAATTTCACTCTTCAGTAGGAAATAAATGTCAGATGGCATCAAAATTTGTTAAGTATCTGGGTGATTATGAATGTCTTCTTCAATTTCCTTTGAAATACATTTATTATGTAAAGTGAAATTATGACATTTTCTTTTGTAGTTTATAGTACATGTTGATATAATATATTTGATAATTGGAGCATAAACAGAGAAGGGTGATCTACATAATTCAGAATTTCTACATTTGTTTTATGAAATACTACAATATTAACACTAACTAGACAGTAAAACATTATTAATGATTTTTGAAATACTTTGAAAACCACAAAACAATAGTAAAAGGCATAACTAAAGTACCAATAGAAAAATTAAACCAGAATTCTAAAAACTAAATGTAACCAATGTAAAAGGCAAGTCAGGAGAAACAGAAGCCAAAAGCACAGAGTGAAGTTAATGTTAATCGGTAAACAATCATCATGTCTAAATTTCATCACGTAATTAATTGTTAAAAGTTTAATGTAGTAGATTGGTAGAGGAGAAGATGGCGCTATAGGAGCAACTCAGGATTGCAGCTCCCAGTGAAAGTGCAGAGGGTGAGTGGATGCCGCATTTCCAGATGAATCTTTATTGCCCACAGACCAGGAGATTCCCAGGTGTAGGAGCCCCACAGGCCACCAGCATGGCTGTTTGGGCCAGCGTGGCTGTTTCAGTCAGCGTGGCTGTTCCAGCCGGCACTGCAGCGCAGCGGCACTCCGTACAAAATACACTGGTCTGGTTGCCCTGTTAAACTGGCAGTTTGAGATTTGGGAAGACAGATTAGCACATTCATCTGATTAAATGGGACTTAAACAGTAAGCCAGGCCAGGAGAGTCCCAGGTAGTGACGTTGTTTCAGCCGGTGCAGTGGATCGCTGCACAGGAAATCACACAGATCCCGGCTCCCTTTCAGCAGGCGACTGGAACACCTGGGAGAGAGTCAACCATTCAACTTAAAAAAAAAAAAAGCTCTGAGGCAGGGAACCAGGTGATCAGGCTTGGTGGGCCCCACCCCCAAAAAAACAAACAAAACAGCAATTTGAAATGCTCGGGGTTGAGAGTTTCACAGCAAGCACAGCTGAACCCAGGATGGTGCAGCTCCGTGGGGGAGAAGCGTCCACCATTACCAGGGCACTCCACCCTGACAGAGGTACTCTGCAATTGCTGACACAGACTGTTGTTGCCAAGGCAACCCGCCATAACTGAGAGAGACTGACATTACAGAGGTGGGCCACAATCACCATGGCAGTTCTAACCATACCCATATAAACAGGCCTACAGGGAATTACACACGACAGTAGGGTGGAGCCCATGGCAGCAGGGTGGAGCCCATGACAGCAGGGCGGGGCCAACAGCAACAGGGTAGAGCCCACGGCAGAAGCGCAGAGCCCAGAGCAGCTCAGCGTCACCTCTGCTAGCAGGCAGTGACTAGACTGCCTCCTTGCTGGGCAGGACAGTGCAATGGATACTCATAAATAAAGCCCTAACTCCCTGGGGCAGAGCACCTGAGGCAAAAAGGGGGCTTTATAAGTTCTGCTGCAGCAGACTTAAATGTACCTGAGTAGCAGCCCTGAATGAACAACAGAGCTCACAGCTCAGCACTTAAGCTCCTATAAAGTACAGACTGTCTCCTCGAGTGCTCCCTGACTACCGTGTATCCAAAGTCTCACCTCACAAAGTACTGATCAGACTGACATTTGGCGGGCATCATTCTGGGACAAAGATAGCAGCAGAAGAAACTGATAGTAACCCTCAATATTCCACAGCTGCTACAGGTGTTCCCCAGGAAAGCAGGGCCTGGAGTGGACCTCAGCAGTCCTATAGCAGAGGGGCGAGACTGTTAGAAGGAAAACTAAGAAACAGAAATACTTCATCATCAACAATCTGGACATCCACTCAAGACACCATAGAAAAGACAGCAACTACTCAGATGACAGGTGGATAAATCCACAAAGATGGGAAGAAACCAGTGCAAAAAGGAGGAAAACACTCAAAACTGGAACACCTCGCCTCCTACAAGGGACCACAACCCCTCACCAGCAAGGGAACAAAATTGAACGGAGAATGAGTGTGATGAAATGACAGAATCAGACTTCAGAAGGTGGATAATGAGAAACTTCTGTGAGCTAAAAGAACATGTTCTAACTCAATGCAAAGAAACAAAGAACCTTGGAAAAAGATTTGAGGAAATGATAACAAGAATGGACAACTTAAAGAGTAATATGAGTGAATTGATGGAACTGAAAAACACAACACAAGAACTTTGTGAAGCATGCACAAGTCTCAGCAGCCAAATTGACCAAGCAGAAGAAAGGATATCAGAGATCGAAGATCAACTCAATGAAATAAAACAAGGCAAGATTAGAGAAAAAAGCACAAAAAGGAATGAACAAAGTCTCCAAGAAATGTGGGACTATGTGAAGAGACCTAATCTATGTTTGATAGGTGTACCTGAATGTGACAGAGAGAATGAATCCAAGCTGGAAAATACCCTTCAGGATACTATCCAGGAAAATTTCCCCAACCTAGCAAGGCAGGTCGATATTCAAGTCCAGGAAATACAGAGAGCACCACAAAGATATTCTGCAAGAAGAGCAACCCCAAGGCACAAAATCATCAGATTCACCAGGGTTGAAATGAAGGAGAAAAGGCTAAGGGCAGCCAGAGAGAAAGGTTGGGTCACTCACAAAGGGAAGCCCATCAGACTCACAGCAGATCTCTCAGCAGAAACCCTACAAGCCAGAAGAGAGTGGGGGCCAATATTCAACATCCTTAAAGAAAAGAACTTTCAACCCAGAATTTCATATCCAGCCAAACTGAGCTTCATAAGTGAAGTAAAAATAGAATCCTTTGCAAAGAAGCAAGTACTCAGAGATTTTGTCACCACCAGGCCTGCTTTACAAGAGCTCCTGAAAGAGGCATTACACATAGAAAGGAACGACCAGTACCAGCCATTCCAAAAACATACCAAATGCTAAAGAGCATCAACAAAATGAAGAATCTGCATCAACTAACAGGCAAAACAGCCAGCTAGCATCAAAATGGCAGTATCAAATTCATACATAACAATATTAACCCTAAATGTAAATGGGCTAAATGTACGAATCAAAAGACACAGACTCACAAATTGGATAAAAAGCCAAAACCCATCGGTGTGCTGTATCCAGGAAACCCATCTCACATGCAAGGATACACAAAGGCTCAAAATAAAGGGATGGAGGAAGATTTACCAAGCAAATGGAGAGCAAAAATAAAAAAAAAAAGCATGAGTTGCAATTCTCATGTCTGATAAAATAGACTTTAAAGCAACAAAGATCAAAAGAGACAAAGAAGGACATTACATAATGGTAAAAGGATTGATATAACAAGAAGAGCTAACGATCCTAAACATATATGGACCCAATACAGGTGCACCCAGATATATAAGGCAAGTTCTTAATGACTTACAAAGAGACTTAGATTCCCACACAATAATTGTGGAAGACTCTAACACTCCACTGTCAATATTAGACAGATCAGCCAGACAGAAAATTAACAAGAATATCCAGGACTTGAACTCAGACCTGAAACAAGCAAATCAGATAGACATTTACAGAACTCTCCACCCCAAATCCACAGAATATACATTCTTCTCTGTACCACATCACACCTACTCTAAAATTGACCACATAATTGGAAGTAAATCACTCCTCAGCAAATGCAGAACAACTGAAATTATATCAAACAGTTATGGCTAGAAATTATGGTCTGAAATTATATCAGACCATAGTGCAATCAAGTTAGAACTCACAGTTCAGAAACTAACTCAGAACTTCACAGCTTCATGGAAACTGAACAACTGGCTCTTGAATGTTGACTGAATAAACAATGAAATGAAGGCAGAAATAAAGAAGTTCTTTGAAACCAATGAGAATGAAGACACAACATACCAGAATCTCTGGGACACATTTAAAGCAGTCTCTAGAGGAAAATATACAGCAATAAGTGCCCACATGAGAAGAATGGAGAGATCCAAAATTGACACCCTATCATCAAAATTGAAAGAGCTAGAGGAGCTAAAAATCTCAAAACCTAGCAGAAGACAAGAAATAACTAAGATCAGAGTAGAACTGAAGGAGATAGAGACATGAAAAACCCTTCAAAAATCAATAAATCCAGGAGCTGGTGTTTTGAAAAGATCAACAAAATAGACAGACCACTAGCCGGCTTGATAAAAAAGAAAAGAGTGAATAACCAAATAGGGAAATCACCACAGATTCCACAGAAATTCAAACCATCAGAGACTCAACAATAAAAGAAAATTTCAGGCCAATATCCATGACAAACATAGATGCAAAAATCTTCAATAAAATACTGACAAGCCAATTGCAACAGCACATCAAAAAGCTTATCCACCATAATCAAGTAGGATTTATCCTGGGGATGCAAGCCTGGTTCAACATACCTAAGTCTATAAATGTAATTCACCACATAAACAGAACCAAAACCAAAAACCACATCATTATCTCAATTGATGCAGAGAAGGCCTTTGACAAAATTCAACAGCCCTTTATGCTAAAAACCCTCAATAAACTCGGTGTTGATGGAACGTATCTCAAAATAATAAAATCTATTTATGACAAACCAACAGCCAATATCATACTGAATGGGAAAAAACTGGAAGCATTCCCTTCCAGTTTGACCTAATCAAACTCCACAGCACTAGACAAGGCACTAGACAAGGATGCCCTCTCTCACCACTCCTGTTCAATATAGTACTAGAAGTTCTAGCCAAAGCAATCAGGCAAGAAAAAGAAATAAAGAGTATTCAAATAGGAAAGGAGAAAGCCAAATTGTCTCTATTTGCAGATGATATGATAGCATATCTAGAAGACCCCATTGTCTCAGCCCTGAAACTCCTGAAACTGGTAAGTAACTTCAGTAAAGTCTCAGGATAATAAATCAATGTGCAAAAATCACAAGCATTTCTATACACCAATAACAGACTGAAAGAGAGCCAAATCAAGAACAAACTGCCATTCACAATTTCTACAAAGAAAATAAAATACCTAGGAATATAACTAAAAAAGAATGTAAAGGACCTCTGCAAAGAGAACTACAAACCACTGCTCAACAAAATCAGAGAGGACACAAACAGATGGAGAAACATTCCATGTTCATGGTTAGGAAGAATCAATATCGTGAAAATGGCCATACTGCCCAGAGTAATTTACAGATTCAATGCTATCCCATCAAGCTACCAATGACCTTCTTCACAGAACTGAAAAAAACCACCTTAAACTTTATGTAGAACCAAAAGAGAGCCCGCATAGCCAACTCAATTCTCAGCAAAAAGAACACAGCAGGAGGCATCACACTACCGGACTTCAAACTATACTACAAGGCTACAGTAATCAAAACAGAGATATAGACCAATGGAACAGAACAGAGGCATTGGAGCCAACACAACATACCTACTACCATACAATCTTTGATAAACATGACAAAAACAAGCAATGAGGAAAGGATTCCTTGTTTAATAAATGGTGTTGGGAAAACTGGCTAGCCATGTGCAGAAAGCAGAAACTGGACCCCTTCCTGACACCTTACACTAAAATTAACTCCAGATGGATTAAAGACTTAAACATAAGACCTGACACCATAAAAACCCTAGAAGAAAATCTAGGCAAAAGCATTCAGGGCATAGGAGTAGGCAAGGACTTCATGACCAAAACACCAAAAGCATTGGCAACAAAAGCCAAAATAGACAAATGGGACCTAATCAAATTCCACAGCTTCTGCACGGCAAAAGAAATAGTCACTAGAGTGAATTGGCAACCAATAGAATGGGGAAAAATTTTTGCAGTTTATTCATCTGACAAAGGGGTGATATCCAGAATTTACAAAGAACTCAAACAGATTTACAGGAAAAAAACAAACAAGCCCATTCAAAAATGGGCAAAGGATATGAACAGAACCTTCACAAAAGAAGACCTACATGAGGCCACCAAACATATGAAAAAATGTTCATCATCACTGGTCATTAGAGAAATGCAAATCAAAACCACATTGAGATAGCAAATGGCAGCAAATAGATAGAAGGCAGCAAATCACATCTCACGCCAGTTAGAATGGCGATCATTAAAAAATCTGGAGACAACAGATGCTGGAGAGGATGTGGAGAAATAGGAACACTTTTACACTGCTGGTGGGAGTGTAAATTAGTTCAACCACTGTGGAAGACAGTGTGGCGATTCCTGAAGGACCTAGAAATAGAAATGCCATTTGACCCAGCAATCCCATTACTGGGTATATATCCAAAGGACTATAAATCGTTCTACTATAAGGACACATGCACACAAATGTTCATTGCCGCACTGTTTACAATAGCAAAGTCCTGGAACCAACCCAAATGCCCATCAATGATAGACTGGACAGGGAAAATGTGTCACATATACACCATGCAGCAATCAAAAACGATGAGTTTGTGTCCTTTGTAGGGACATGGATGAATCTGTAGAACATCATTCTCAGCAAACTGACACAAGAACGGAAAATGAAATGCCGCATATTCTCACTCATAGGCGGGTGATGAACAATGAGAACACATGGACACAGGGAGGGGAGCACTACACACTGGGGTCTGTTGGGGGGAATAGGGGAGGGACAGTGAGGGGGGGTAGCTGGGGAGGGATAGTATTGGGAGAAATACCAGATGTGGGTGAGGGGGAGGAAGGCAGCAAATCACATTGCCACATGTGTACCTATGCAACTATCTTGCATGTTCTGCACATGTATTCCAAAACCTAAAATGCAATTTAAAAAAAAGTTTAATGTAGCAAATACTCTAAAATTTAGAGATTGTTAGAATAGATTTAAAACAAAAGCAAGATCCAACTATTTGTTGTCACAAGACATGCACTTTATAGACAGAAGAAGGCTGAAAATAAATAGAACAGATATACAATGCAAACAGCAAGCAAAATGAGTCTAGAATAATCATATAAATGTGAGCTAAAATAGACTTCAAAATAAACACTGTTACAAGAGAGATAAAAGGACATTTTACAATGATAAAAACTTCACTACATTGGGATGAACTAAAAGTCATGTATCTATATATGTATACATACAAATTGCATTTTTGGGTCTTCATTTCCTTATGAAGATCTGGTGCCACAGAAAACTTAAGTAAATTTGTATGCTTTTTCCTGTTAATCTGTCCTATGTCAACTTTTTTTATTAGGTTCAGCTGAAAAACCGAAAGAGGGTAGAGGTAAAATTTTGCTTCTCCTACAATATGGATGAATCTATAGGTAATATATCATGTCCATGGATTAGAAGTTTCAATATTTAAAAAAAAGTCAATTGTTTCCAAATTATTCTATATATTTACTGTAATCCCAATGAAAATTGCAGTAGGATTTTATTTTTTATGAAGAGGACAAGTAATTCTAAAGTATATAAATATGGAAATCCATAAAGCAAACGATAGCTGAAACTATCTTCAGGATGACAAAACTTGATGCTTGACATTGTCACCAAAGTTTAATGTAAGAGCTACAGTCATAGATAGAGGGCTGTGCTGGTGCAAGGACTGACTTACAGACAAATGAAATAGAGTCCAAAAAATTGACTGACACATACGTTCATAAGATGACACTAGTACATTGCATAAATAATGTTTTTTAAATTAAAGGGTCCTGGGTCATTTGCATAAAAATAGCACAGCTTGAACTCTATCTCAAATCATACACAAAAATTAACTCACAATGTTATATGAATACAAAGAATAAAATTAAAGTTCCTAGGTGATAGCATGGGAAAATATCTTTATGACTTTGAGATAAGCAAAGACTTTAAACAGAATGCAAAAAGAATGTAACAACATATTTGAGCTCCTTTATATGTTATTTGCTTCTTGTCCCTTGCTGCTTTTAGGATTCTTTCTTTACCCCTGACCTTTGGGAAACTGATAATTAAATGTCGTCAAGTAGTCTTATTTGGGTTAAACCTGCCTGGGGTTCTATCACCTTCTTATACATGAATATTAATATCTTTCTCTAGGTTTGGGAAGCTCTCTGTTATATTATCTCTTTGAATAAACTTTCTACCCTGATCTCTCTGTCTCCTCTTTAAGGCCAATAACTCTTAGATCTGCACCCTTTGACACTATTTTTTGTATGTTGTAGACATGCTTCATTCCTTTTTATTCTTTTTTCTTCTGTTTCTTCTGCCTGTGTATTTTCTAATAGCCTGTCTTCAGGTATACTTATTATTTATTCTTGATCCATTCTGCTGTTGAGAGACTGATTCAGTTTGTCAACTGAATTTTTTGGCTACAGAATTTGTGCTTGATTCTTTTAAATTATTTCTTTTTCTTTGTCAAATTTACCTGATAGAATTCTGAATTTCTTCTCTGTGTTATGTTGGATTTTCTTGAACTTCCCCAAAACAGCTATTTTGAATTCTCTGTCTGACAGCTTATGTATCTCTCACTGCGGAATTCATCTCTGGTATCTCATTTAGTTTGTTTGGTTAGGTCACATTTCCTGAATGGCCCCAATGCGTGTGGATGTTCATCAATGTTGAGGCAAGAGTCAGGTATTTATTCTAATATTTGCAGTCTTGGCTTGTTTACACTGTCCTTCTTTAGAAAGCTTTCCAAATATTAGAAGGGAATTGAGAGTTGTGATTGAACTCTTGGGTCACTGCAACTATATCTGCATTAGTGGGCATCCCAAGTCCACTAACGCTGTGACTCTTGCAGAGTCATAGAAATACTTTCTTTGTGGCCTTAGGTAAGAGCCAGCAGAATTCCCTGGATTACCAGGCAGTGTTTCTTGTTCTCTCCTTACATTTCCTCAAACAACTGGAGTCTTTTTCTGCATGCTGAGCTACATGGAGTTGAGAGTAGGGTGAGGCAAGTACTCCCATTTGCCACCACTGCTGGGACTGTGCTGGGTCACATCTGAAGCCAGCACAATACTGGGTCTCACCAAAGGCCTGTGGCAATTACTACTTGGCAACTGATCATTATTTAAGGCCCAAGGGCTCTTTAGTCAACAGGTGTTGAATTCTGTAAAGTCTGTGTCTTTCCCTTCAGGGCAGCAGGTTTCTTTCTGTCTCAGGTGGATCTAGAAATGTACTGTGGGAGCTATGGCCAAGAATTGACTTTAGGAGTCTGCTTGCTACTTTATTTTACTTTGGCTTAGCTGGTATCCAAGCTGTAAAACAGAATCCTTTTTACTTGTTCTTCTCCTTTTTTCAAGCAAGAGTTTCTCCCCATGGCTACCATAGCTAGGAATGTGCTGGGTCACTCCTGAAGCCACTACAGAACTGAGTCTTATCCAAGGCCCATCTAGACTACTTCCTAGGTACTGCTGATGTTTATTCAAGGCCCAGTGGTTCTTCAGTCAGCAGGTGATGAGTCCTGCCAGAGCTAGGTCCTTTCCTTCATGGCAGGAGGCTCCCTCTGGCCCAGGGTGAATCTCTAAATGTCCCCTGAGAGCTAGGTCCTAGGATGAGTGCTTTAGGAGCCCACTTGGTGCTTTATTTTACTATGACTGAGCTGGTATCCATGTTGCAAGACCAAGTCTTCTTTACTCTTCCCTCTCCTTTGCTCAAGCAAAAGGAATGTCTGTGAGAGCTGTGAGCTGCATTGTCTGGATTTGGGGAAGGAGTGACCTAAGCACTCCACTGGCTGCCCCAGCTAGTGTCTCACTGGGACACGTGCACATCAAGTCCACTGGTTCCAAGTCCAGCATAGCACCTGGTCTTGCCCTAGAATTGTTGTCCTTGTGGCCTGGACTGCCTTTCAAATTTATTTAGTACCCCAGAGCATCTTAGTCTGTGTTGGTGGGGATGGCTGGAACACAGGTTCCAACTCTTGGAATCAACAATTCCCTCTGGCTAGGGCTGGTCTAAATGTTCTGTCCATGGCTGAATTCTGCCCTCAGTTGCTTTCCACTGTGACAGAGCATCACTGGATTCCAACACAAAGTCCTACCATTACTTTGTGCTTCCTCCCCAAAAGATATGGGAGGAAGTTGACGGAGGCAGTTCAAGACTGTCTTTCCTACCCTCTTTAGTCCTCTTTTTTGATATGATGTTAAAGCCAAGTACTGTGATTGCTCATTTGATTTTTGACTCTTATGAGAGTGTTTTCTTGTGTGGATAGTTGTTTAATTTTGTGTTCCTGTAGGGAGATGGTTGTTTGAAGGTTTTATTTGTATCTTGCTCCACCTCTTTCTCTCCATTTTAATTTACTTTAACACCAACAACAAAGGAAAAGACTAACAAAATATATGACATTAAAAGTAAGGTTTTTATAATTCAGAAGACACTATTGAGAGAGTGAGGAAGCAAACCACACAGTGGGAAAAAATGTTTGTGATGCATATAAATAAAAAAATATTTGAACCCAAAATTTAAAATAAGAACAAAATAAAAACCAAAAATACTTCCACCAATATTTAAGAGAAAAAGACAATAAATACAGTAGAAAAATAAAAAGGATTACACATGCACTCAAGCAGCTAAAATTAACATATCCATGACACCAAGTGTTGGTGAAGATGTGGAACACCTGGTGGAACTCACACACACAGCTGGTGGAAATGTAAATCGGTATGACCATTTGTGAAGTTGTTTCATAATATGAACTAAAGCTGAAAATACACATATTTTAACTGAGAAACTCTTTTTCTAAATATATTCCTAACAGAATGTATTTATATTTGCAGCTAAGGCATACACAAGAATATCCAATAAAAGCATTAATTCTAATAGCCCCAAGCTTGAATAATCTAAATGTCCATCTATATTCAAATGAGAAAATAACATGTTAATATCATGTAATATTATTTGGTAATGTTATTAAACAAACTGCTCCTACATGAAAAATATGTTTGAATCTAATATGCATAATGTTGAGCAAAACAAGCCAGACACAAGGGTATCCACTCTGTGATTTCATTTACATACATTTCAAAAATAGACAAAACTAATTAATGGTGATAGAGGTCACTATGTAATGGTTAACCTCAGAGTTAAGGATTGGGCATTAGGGGACTTTGATGATGTTTGTTAATTAAATTTTTGAGGGGTTGTAGGGAGAGAGAATCTTGCTCTGTCACCCAGGCTACAGTGCAGTGGCATGATCTCAGCTCATTGCAACTTCTGCCTCCCCTGTTTAAGCGATTCTCCTGTGTCAGCCTCCCAAGTAGCTGCGATTACAGGTGCATTCCATCACACCTGGCTAATTTTTGTATCTTTAGTAGAGACCAGGTTTTGCCTTGTTGGCCAGGCTGGTCTTGGACTCCTGGCCTCAAGTGATCTGCCTGCCTTGGCTTCACAAAATGATGGGATTACAGGCGTGAGCCACTGAGCCTGGCCTGATAATTGGATTTATGAAATAAAAAGATATGTGTTTTCTCTAATATGAACAGTTTATAGGTTAACAGGTACCAGAAGCTTTTCTTTACTGTGGCTCTCAAAAATAATCATGAATATATATATTTAGTGAACTAAAAGTTTTCATTTATTTTCTGACTATATAGTTTTGTATTATTTGTCTATTGGCTTCAACCCCTTGAGAATTCTCTCCAGGCCAGTGAGGGCATCCTATGAAATTTCTATGCATGGAATTCAAAGTTGAATCTCCCTCTTTTTTTTCCAGCTAGTTACTCTTCTTTTGGATCTTTCTGATTTTTCTTTCATTGCCTAAGAATTTCAGTTTGTAGTCTCATGTGTAATTTCTTTTATATTCTTGATTTCTGGTGACATACTTGGAAGACATCTATTCCATCAACTCTGGTTACAACTTGACTCTCTGATTGATTGCTAGTTTCAAAAATAACAGAAACTATACTACATCTATCTCTATATCTGTGCTTGTCTCCACACTTATCTTCATATCTATATCTATATCATCAGTCTATATCCCACAAGGAAAAACTCAGTTAAGAATCAAGATATGGAAATAGAAAAATCTTTAGAATCCTAGGCAACACTCTATACCAATTTCTTGGTTTTGTTTCTCTCTGTAATTTAGTTTTATTTATCACTCATATATATAGCTTTAAATATTTCACATATAGGTATTTTAAAGCCTCTGAATTTAATCATTAAAATTTTGGCAAGGAAGAAATGAACTGAATCTGTTTTTATTCCAATGCCAATTTCCCTCTGAGACAATATGATTGGTGCAGTGGAGTCAAGTATTCACTTCACACTAATCAGCTCTGAAGGAAGTAAGTAAAAAGTAGCTAGAATAAGGAGTAGGTACTAGAATAGATTTCCTGGAGGCAAAAGGCTGCCTGTATTGGAGGATGCTATTGAGGAAAGGAGGAGTAACTGGCTGTTGAGTTAGACAGACACCCCAAATACGTCCTGTAGCTCGGAACCCTGCAGCCTGTGAGTTGTTCCTTGCAATGATGGACTCAGCTCCATATCCAAGAACTCTTAGCTAAGTGTAGTGCCTCTCTGCAAAAAGTTTTAAAAAGGACAATCAGTGAGCTGCTGAATTTATGTAATGCTTATGTCATCAGGCACCTGAGGTACTAAGTATTGTTAAAAATACAATGATACAGGTGATAGGATTTTGCCACTAAAAACTATGGTCTCTAGCCTCAATTGACCATAGCAATTTTTTAAAATTATTATTGATTATCTCCTTCTTTCTTTTTTCTTCTATATGCTCCTTTATTTTAAAAAAATCTACTATTCTGCACATCATACTTCTTTCCCTTACCACCTACGTCACTATTTCTTTTTCAGTGCAGATGATTTTGCCTCTGATTTTATAGAGACAATTTACAATATTGAGAATGATCTTCTTTAACTTCCTGTGTCTACCTCTATAATCATCTATATATGTACAATATCAGTTTACCTATTCAGAACTATCACAGTCTGTATGCTATGTGATATCTCCTGTGTCTACCAAGATATAGAATTTACACCAATAATTCTTTCCTCTTTCTAACATGCATTTTCATATTACACCTTATATGGTTCACACTGACCCTATTTCAATAACAAAATTAAAAAATTCCTAAACATTTTTGACCCTAGACTCATCTGGTTATTATTCTTTTCATCCAGCAATTTTTCAGTGCTAAGGCCTTTCAAAGGATAATTTATATTTATGGTTTCTTCTCCTTTGCTTCTGTACTAGTAGGCTATGTAAAATATGACTCCAAACTTAATGGCCTATAACATCTAGAATAGTTAATCTGCAACTTGAGAAGGGCTCCACAGGGATAGCTTATGTCTATTTCCAATGAATCAGCTAGAGCAGCTGAAAGGTTAGGGATGAAAATCATTCAAAGCCTTGCTCATTCAAACAGTTGGTGCTGAAATTACAACTGAAATGATAGCTAAAACTGTTGGCCAGAAGATCTATACATGTACTCTCCATGTGGTCTGAACTTTCTCACAATGTGGACGGTGGGGTTTTAAGAACAAGAGAAGGGTATCAGAGAATACAGTGGGAGATACACAAAACATTTATTTCCTTTTATGATCTAGACTTGGAAATCACACAGCATCATTTCTGCTGCATTCTGTTCATTAAATCCCTACCTAGGTTCAAGAAAATAGAAAACAGCCTCTACCTATGATTGTGTGTAGCAAGGTTCTGAAAGAAGATTTGGGATCAGCAATATTGCCGTGTCTGCTTTTGGAAAAAGACAATCTACCAGAACTTTTCATTTTACTTCAACCCTTGGTCGTCTGATTATAGTCTTTCCACATCGATGAAACTCCTCCATAAACATCAAAAGTGACTCAATTGTAAAATCATATGATATTTATTTTGTCCTAAGGTTACTTTACTTATACTTGCAACATTTGGCATGGTTTTACTTTCTTTTCTTGATACATTTCCACTTTGGTTTTGTTCACATTAGTATCTCTTTATTTCCCTTGTACTATCTAGCTATACCTCCCCAGTGTTCATTTTAAGTACTATTTCTTCTACCTATATTTTATATTTTGATTTTTTTTTTTTTTTGAGACGGAGTTTCGCTCTTGTTACCCAGGCTGGAGTGCAATGGCACGATCTCGGCTCACTGCAACCTCTGCCTCCTGGGTTCAGGCAATTCTCCTGCCTCAGCCTCCTGAGTAGCTGAGATTACAGGCACGCGCCACCATGCCCAGCTAATTTTTTGTAATTTTAGTAGACACGGGGTTTCATCACGTTGACCAGGATTGTCTCGATCTCTTGACCTCGTGATCCACCCGCCTCGGCCTCCCAAAGTGCTGGGATTACAGGCTCAAGCCACCGCACCCGGCCTATTTTGATGTTTCTTTATGTTCACTTCTAGATCTCTTCTTGTTTATCTAGTCTGTATAGACAATCACATACAGTCACATAACTTAATCTACCTATTATATGTAGGTGACTCATGAATGTCCTGAACTCCAAATTAAAAGCATTGTAACCAATTGCATAATAGGTACCTGTGATTTTATATTCCGGAGGTAACTCAAACTCTACTTCTTCAAAATTAACCTTATCCCATTCACTTAGCCTTCCTTACATCCTTCCCACACTCCCAATATTCCCCTACCAGGGTCTACTATTGTATTTGCTACCCTGATAAAAGTCATTCCTTGGGAAGTTGGGTGTCATTTTTGATTTGCTCCTTTCCAACACTGCAGCATATATTAGTAACTATGTTCCGTTACTTCTAGCTTCTCATAATCTCATACATTTTGCTCACTGTTGTTTCTGTCATTGACTTGGCTCAAGCAATTAACATTTTTTTCATGGACCATTGAAATAGTCTTGTAACTGTTTTCCCTATTGTACCCTCCAAATCCACCCAAGCAGAATGATTATTTAAAATGCAAAGTGGAACAGAGTAACCACCTCAGTAAAATTCTGTAGTGATTGTTCATTGTCTACCACCGTATGAAATCTGAAGTCCTTACATGGAATAACATATTTTCAAACTGTAGGTATGAACTCTCCAGTTCAAATACAATTTTTCATCTAGCCAAAGTAATAGTAGTGGCTACCATTTACAATGCATGATGCGTAGTCTACATTCATCATCTCATCAAGGCTTTATATAACATTCTTTTATATTGGAAATTAATACATTTTATAGATATATAATAACTATTTTTAATATATATTTTATAATTAATTTGTCATAATTATTACAATTTTACATGAGAAAAAATTGAGATTGAGAAAAGTAAAGTTGCTGGCTCATAGTCACAAAACCAGTTAGTGGCATAGCTGGGTGGGATTCAAAAACACCCTAGCCTACTGTAGAGCCCAGCATGCTAACCTCCGCATTGTGACTACCATGAACTATTTGAAGTTCTCTGAATGTGCTGAGGATTTTAATCCAGGCATTATTTATGTCTGGGCTACAAGAGAAAATTGAATCACATTTTTTAATTTTCCATGCCTTGTATTCAAAGGAAATTCTTCATCCAATATTTTATCATATTTTAGACAGTAGATCTAAATCCTATAACAAGTGAGAAGTGAAAGCAGAAGGGTTTCTTTGCATTTTCACAATATTTGATGCTGGAAACTTTGAATATCAACTGAATTTTCCCTGACAATTAGTTGATGTTTTTCTAACCTTTACAGTGACATAAATAATACTTGATTCATTGTAAAGATTTTTTGCTTAAATAACTAAGTGAGGGCAAGAACGTTTTTAAGATGACAATTACAAAGTCATGAAATTTATTTATTTTTCTCCTGAGGGAGACAGACAAGCTTTTTGTACACTGACAAATAAACAATGCATTCTTTGTTGAAACTGAAGGTTTTTCAGTGAATTGAAAACATGCACATAACTAAGGTGTGCATATTTATGCTGTTTGGAGAGTGGTCCATGTCGTTTTATTAAGGAAAACACATATAAATAGATACTTCTATGGTTTGGATATGAATTGTTTGCTTCCCCTAAAATTCATATTGAAATTTCATCCCCAAGTGTGGTTGTATTGGGAGGTGGAGCCTCGTCAGAGTTTTTTAGGTCATGCGGGGATCCCTCATGAGTAGATTGACACTCTCCTGCTGGGGTGAGTGAGTTCTTGCTCACTCATGGGAATGGATTAGTTTTTGAGAATGGAGGTTTTAAAAAGTGTCTGGCTTCTTCAGTTTCACTCTCTTGCATCCTGTCTGGCTATGTGATGTCTTCACACCTATCTGCTTCCCCTTTGACATTCTGCACCATGTTATGACACAGCACAAAAGCTCTTGCCAGAAGTCAGGCCCATGTCCTTGAACATCCCAGCTGGCAAAATTGTGAGCTGAATAAACCCCTCTTCTTTATAAATTACCCAGTCTCATGTATTCTGTTATAATAACACAAAACAGATTAAGATCAGAGATTATAAGATATCTTTGTGAATTTTCTCATGACCATTCCTATAATTGCAATGGTGGTTCAAATATCTATGCTCAGTTCAGAGGTACATGTACCTGTATCAGAAATACTGAAATATTTAAATGTTCATCTTCTGTTTATCCTATTGAACACATACTAGAGTAACATCCTTATGCTTTGTTCTTGATGAAATATATAAATAATCAGACATTGCAGTAAAAATAAGTAGTAATAAAAATCCTACTAAAGATTGATCTGAATTATGTTTTAATTTTCTAGCTCAGCACTGGAGCACGTTCCTTTGTTTGATAATCTGTTATATCTACTCCACTGCTAACAGTTCTTTCTCTAGCCTTGGAGATAAAACTATCTGTAGTTTATGTTCAAAATTTTTAGCCTATTTTAAAGGAGATATACCATTTTCATTGTGAACATAGACAAAGTCAGTTAGCCTCATGGAACTTCAATTTGTTTTATGGTAACATGGAGCATAATAGCAACCTCATAAGTTTGGGTGAGTATCAAGCAATGCTATTCTTGGTGTGTAACTGACAAATTGTGAGTATCCATCTGTAAGCTATTATTATGCCCCCAACAATCCTATATTTAAGGAAGTTTCTAATTTAATAGCTATTTTCTATGTTGAAAATCTAAAAATATTTGTAATACTTTTTAAAATTATGAAACATTAAATTTAGTAGTAAGAAGAAATCTATTATTAATTTCTCATCTATAAAATAGGGATAACAATATTCCACACATAGGATTGTGGTAGGGATTTACTGAAAAATGACATACAAACCCCTAAGAAGAGCAGAGCACATGGCATATGGTAAGCACAGAGTAAACATACTATTATTATTAACATTATGTAACCAAGGTCTGCAGCAAGCATTTGGAGGCAACAGGGACCAATACAGAAAATTATTTGTTGATCTTTTTACATGAGGTTAGTTGCTTTTCTCCAGTGAATATGCCCCAAGTTTTTGGGTATGAATATGCACTAAAGATTTGGCTAGCATATATTTTTAAAATTTCCTTTTGTTCATTCACTTTACTTACTCCAGAAATACATTTTTAAAAATTTCCCAAACATGGCATTGATAGGGGTGTTAGTCCAGTGAACTTGACTTTGTAAGAAAAATGGAATTTCCCAATTAGAAGAAAACAATTCATCAAGTAGGAGATTGAAAAGAAAAAGAACTGTGAGGATTATTTATTTATAAACTTAAATGCTGTCTCTTAGGTGCCATACATTGTTCTAAGTGCTTTAATCATAAATAACTAATGTAGTGATAATAATACAAGATGGTGGTGATTTCTATAACTGTTTCCATTTTACCTACAAAAAAATTAAGGCATGCAAGGATTGAGTGAAAACATCAGTATCCCACTGCTAATATGCCTGAATTTGATTTGAATACAAGCAGTGTGGATCTAGAGCCCTTGGAGCCCTTGCTGTTAACCATGACATAGGCTTTTTCCAGAAACTTTTGATGTTTTTTCCAACATAGCTTCTTTTTGCATTCTGGTCAATATTTTACTTTTTGATCAGTTGCCTTACAAGACTCATGACCTGAACACAATCTCCATGTGAGGACATTAACTTTACTCTCTTTTTCACCACTGGTCAGGCAAGTGTACTTAGGGAAAAGCATCTAGGCTTGAGAATATAAATTTTGATGTTGTTCTCTTTGCATTGTCCAGAATGCATTATTTTGTGTGTTTGTGTATTTCACAAAGGAAGCTCTGTGGTTAAATACATTTGGGAAAGGCTAGGCTAAACAAACTAAAATATAATTTTTAAATCTGATGACTGTGCAAAAATTTTAATGTGCTATATATAGGAATTCTTCACAGATGGATATAGCAAACAATATTTCACAAAATTATTATAATTATTTTTGAGACAGGGTCTCACTGTCACCTAGGCTGAAGTGCAGTGGTACGATCATAGCTCACTTCAAACTTCCAGACTCAAGTAAATCTCTTACCTTAGCTTCTTGAGTAGCTGAAACTAGCCATGCCCTAGTAAGCCCAGATAATTAAAAAATAAATAAATAAATTATATATATATATATATATATATATATATATATAAACACACACACACATATATATATTGTGTAGAGACAGGGTCTCACTATGTTTCTCAGGCTGGTCTCAAACTCCTGGCCTCAAGTATCCTCCTGCTTTGGCCTCCCAAAGTGCTGGGATGACAGGCATGAGCCACTGTCCCCAGCCTCACAAATTGTTTTTATTATAACTCTTTTTATTAAAAAAAAAATCTTCCAGAACCAATGCTTTGACAAAAAAAAAAAAAAAAAAAAAAAAAAAAAAAAAAAAAAAAGACTTTGGAAATGCTTTGTAACTTACTTTGTCTCCGGGCCATATTTTCTTATTTTTTTATTTTTTGAGACGGAGTTTCACTTTTGTTGCCCAGGCTGGAATGCAATGGCGGGATCTCGGCTCACCGCAACCTCTGTCCCCTGGGTTCAGGCAATTCTCCTGCCTCAGCCTCCCGAGTAGCTGGGATTACAGGCACGTGACACCATGCCCAGCTAATTTTTTGTATTTTTTTTTTTTTTAGTAGAGACGGGGTTTCACCATGTTGACCAGGATAGTCTCAATCTCTTGACCTTGTGATCCACCTGCCTTGGCCTCCCAAAGAGCTGGGATTACAGGCATGAGCCACTGCACCTGGCCCTATTTTCTTATTTTTATAAAGAAGAGGTTATTTCATATGAATTCACCTATATAAAAATTCTGAAATTATGAAAAATAAAATAGCTTGTATTTACATTCATTTTAATTCATTACTATGTTTTGACCCATACTAAGATCAAATATCTAATTTCTTTTTTCCTTAGGAAGCTGAAAGATCAGTTAGGAAACCAGGCTGAAATCCATATTTAAACTAGCATAGCACATCCTCCTGCAAATTTGTGTCTTTATCTCTTAATGGCAGGAAATATCGATTACTTATCTTTGTACTCCCTATGGCTAGCAGAGTTCCTTGAGCATAATAGGTCTGGATGAAATGAAACTAACATTGCAAGTTTTTTAGGAGAATTTTCAAGTGGAAATGTCACTGAGAGTGTCATCAATATTTTTTCCCAGAAACATTGCAATGCTTTTGTAATATAAACTATACATTTCTTAAAACTAATGAAAGCTTTATTGTTGGCCAAATACAGAAAAAAAAATGTATTGGTAAGCAGAAAATGACTTCTGAAGATCTAAACAGAAGTATTTGAAATAAAGTGTTTTGCCAGCACAAGGTAAAGATGACCTCTCTCACCACTCCTAATCAACATAGTATTAGAACTTCTGGCTAGGGAAATCAGGCAAGAGAAAGAAATAAAGGGCATTCAAATAGGAGGAAGTCAGATTGCCTTTGTTTGTAGATGACATGATTCTGTATTTAGAATCCTCTCAGTCCAAAAGCTTCTTAAGCTGATAGGCAACTTTAGCAAAGTCTCAGGATACAAAATCATTGTGGAAAAAGTCACAAGCATTCCTATACACCAACAACAGGCAAGCAGAGAGTCAAATCATGAATCAACTTCCATTCACAATTGCTACAAAAAGAATAAAATACCTGAGAATATGGCTAACAAGGGAAGCGAAGGGCCTCTTTAAGAAAAACTACCAACCACTGCTCAAAGAAATCTGAAAGGACACAACCAATGGAAAAACATTCTATGCTTGTGGAGAGGAAGAATCAATATGAAAATGGCCATACTGCCGAAAGTAATTTATAGATTCAATGGTATAGCCATTAAACTACCAATGATATTCTTCACAGAATTAGAAAAAAAATTATTTTAAAATTCATATGGAAACCAAAAAGAGCTCATATAGCCAAGACAACCCTATGCAAAAAGAACAAAGCTGGAGGCATCATGCTACCTGACTGTTCACTATACTCAAGGCAACAGTAACCAAAACAGCATGGTACTGGTACAAAGACAGACACATAGGCCAATGGAACAGAATAGAGAACTCAGAAATGAGACCACACATCTACAACCATTTGATCTTTACAACCCTGACAAACACAGAAATGGGGAAAGGATTCCTATTTAATAAATGGTGCTGGGAAAACTGGCTAGCCATATGTAGAACACTGAAACTGGCCCCCTTCCTTGTACCTTATAAAATATTAAATCAAGATGAATGAAGACTTAAATGTAAAACCCAAAAGTATAAAACCCCAAGAATAACATCTAGGCAATATCATTCAGGACATAGGCACGGGCAAAGATTGCATGACAAAATCGCCAAAAGTAATTGCAACAAAAGCCAAAATTGGCAAATGGAATACAATTAAACTAAAGAGCTTCTGTACAGCAAAAGAAACTATCATCAGAGCAAACAGGCAACCTACAGAATGGGAGAAAATTTTTGCAATCCATCCATCTGTTGAAGGTGTAATACAAAAAATCTATAAGGAACTTAAACAAATTTACCAGAAACAAACAACTCCATTAAAAAGTAGGCAAAGAACATGAACATACACTTGTTAAAAGATATGTATGTGCCCAACAAATATGAAAAAAAGCTCAACATCACCGATCATTGGAGAAAAATGCAAATCAAAATCACAATGAGATACCATCTTATACCAGTCAGAATGGTGATTATTAAAAAGTCAAGAAACAACGGATGCTGGTGAGTTTGTGGAGAAACAGGAATGCTTTTACACTGTTGGTGGGAATGTAAATGTAAATTCCAAACACTGTGAAAGACATCGTGGTGATTCTTCTAAGATCAATTTGACCCAGCAATCCCATTATGGGTATATACTCAAAAGAATATAAATCATTGTATATTCATTGCAGCACTATTCACAGTAGCAAAGACATGGCATTAATCCAAATGCCCATCAATGATGACTGGATAAAGAAAATGTAGAACATATGCACCATGGAATTCTATGCAGCAATAAAAAGGAACAAGATCATGCATGTCCTTTTCTGGGACATGGATAAAACTGGAAGCCATTATCCTAAGCAAAATAACTCAGGAACAGAAAACCAAACACTGCATGTTCTCACTTATAAGTGGGAGCTGAACAATGAGAACACATGGACACAGGGAGGGGAACACTGGGATTAGAGGAGAGAGAACATTAGGAAAATAGCTAATCCATGCTGGACTTAATACCTAAATGATGGGTTGATAGGTACAGCAAACCACCATGGCACATGTTTCCCTATGTAACAAACCTGCACATGTACCCCAGAACTTAAAATAAAAATTAAAATATAAAAATGAAATGTTTGAGGTTTGTCTTTTTCCTGTGTTCTTAAACGGAGAGAATGGTGTTCAATGTTTTATATTGAATTTTGATAAACAACATCAAAGATTTGTTTAACAAGCCATATTGAGTTCCTACTGCATAATTATCTACTCTTCCTTTCATCAAAGTTAAACATTTTATAAGTCCTAAAGTTAGTAGACAATATTCTGACACCCAATCTTGTTAATACAGGCTATCATACTCATAAGCTCATATTTTGTGAAAGAATTATTTAGCCATTTTGTGGAACATAGACAAACAAGAACATTGATTGCATTTATGTGTATCTCATTTCACAATTAACAGTATTGTTCCTAATAATATAGAGATTTCTGGAGATCCGAGTTCATTATCCATGAAGACATATGGATCAATGTCCAATGTTTGAAAACTGAGATATTTGGGGTATTTACACCTCTATAAGTTATTATGTAAATATGACTGTTAGAATATTGGGCCATAGGAGAGAGTAGGAGTCAAAATTATATAGCAGTGGTCCCAGGGTGAATGAACCTAGGCAGACAGTATTGCTTAGGAAAAGTGCTGCTTATTTATACCCACAGGAGATGGTGCAGATACAGGAGTAAAATAGAGGAAGAAAATACCTTTTCCAGACTGAAATTTGGAGTCTGCCTCTGTTGCCTGTTAACACTCAGGCCCAGGCAATTCTATTTTAATACCCTTTCTCAGCATACTTACTTGTTATGTTATATTTAGATATGACTTATACAAATATAACTTTTCCACATTGGTGGAATATAAAAATCATTAGAAATATTACCTTTTGTTATATGTAATTTTCTTCCCTCTCTTTGCCCACAGTCATGTACCTACACAGCTGCTTTTTCTCCAAAAATGTTTTCTCAATATGAAATTCTCTAGCTTTAAAATAGTAAGTGATGATGACATATATCCAGAAATTAAATGTCTAGCTGTGACCTATGTGTTACTGACTTTACAAGGTCCATAAAAATTTTAAATGCTTGGTAGATTTTTCTTCATTTTAATAGCAATTGTTACATTTAAAAAATAATTATTTGTTCTATATTCATCTTATGAATGCCTAAGTACAAAAGTAAATCTCTCCCAAATGCAGCTTTCTCCCTTAATAAAGATGATATTTATTCAATATTCCTTGTGTATAATCTTTCCTAAAATATACTACATATACTTTTCCATAGAAAGTTATTAGAAGATACCAGAATGAAGTGAAAAGGCCAGTAGTAAATACGTAGTGGTTTATAACAAGGATTTTAATTATAAACTGTAGTTCTAGAATTATGCCCTATAATAAGATAGACATGCAGAAAAACTCCTGCTAGAGTAAACTTTACTTTTCTTTAGATATGGAATCTATATTTTATTTTGAAAATACTTCAAAAATTATAAAAATAAAACAATAAAAACTGAGATAAGGTATGCACGATAAGTATATATTTGTAAATTTTATAAATCTTCTGCTGTTTAATCAATTAACAGGAAGCAAGAGCAAATAATGAAGAAAGTTTGCAATAGAAATAGGTTCATGTGTGATCCAGACACTGAAGTTACGGAACAGAACTTTACAGCATGTTATTGTCTTCACAGAAACAGAGAAACATGTGGAGACAACTGGCCTAAGTAAATATATATATATATATATATATACCGTTCATGAGAAATTAATAATGCAAATACAAAATTTGGTATATTTATTTGAACAACTAATTAGATCTTGCAGGAGAGAATAATAGTAAATTAGAAGACAGGCCAATAAAACTGTGCAAATTGATGTGCAGACAAAAAATGATAAAATTACATAAGTGGAAAGGGCATGTAAAGATTGAAAGATTTAATATAAATATAATTGGAGTCACAGAAGGAAGATGAAAAGAAACTGGGGAAAAACTAATATTTGAAAAAAAAAGTGGTTGAGAATTTGCCAAAACTAATGAAACATACAAAGTCGGTGAGATTCAAGAATTTCTATGAATTCTAAGAAAAAGTGTGAAGAAGACCATTTCTAGGGATAATAGTAAAATCTGTTTAAAAACACAAAGAAAATCTAAAACTTGTTCTGTAAGAGCAAACAAAGACATTATTTTCAATGGAACATCAATGAGAATGACAGTTGATTCATCAATAGAAATGTTAAAACCAACAAGAAATAGTTCTGTTAAAGTACTGAAGAGAAATAACTGCTAATCTCAGATTCTACACAAAGCAAAATTATAATTATTAAGTACTGTGAAATAAAATTATTTTAAATAAAGATTGAAATAATTTATCATTGGCAGATTGCACTTTATAGAACACTACAGGGTACTCTTTAGACAAAAAGAGAATGCTCTCAGATGGAATCACAGAAAGGTAGAAGGAAAAAGCATCAGAAATGCTAAATTATGGAAAGATAAATTTTGAGTATATTAGTCAGGAGACAGAAACCAAACCAGTTATTAGAACAAAGAAAATCTGATGTGAAGAATTGTAGACGTCAAAGATAACTAACTACTAAAAAGGATAAACTAAGACTTAAAGAGACAAATAGAGAAAATTTGGCTTCCTCTTTTCCTAATTGAATACCCTTTATTTTTTTTTTTCTTGCCTAATTGCTTTCACTAGAACTTCCAATACTGTATTGAATAGGAGTGGTGACAGAGGGCATCCTTGTCTAGTGCCAGATTTCAAAGGGAATGCTTCTAGTTTTTGCCCATTCAGTATGATATTGGCTGTAGGTTTGTCATAAATAGCTTTTATTATTTTGAGATATGTTCCTTCAATACCTAGTTTATTGAGAGTTTTTGGTATAAAGGACTGTTGAATTTTATCAAAGGCCTTCTCTGCATCTATTGAGATAATTATGTGGTTTTTGTCTTTGGTTCTGTTTATGTGGTGGATGATGTTTATAGACTTGCGTATGTTGAACCAGCTTACAACCCTGGGGTGAAGTCTACTTGACTGTGATGGATAAGCTTTTTGATTTCCTGTTGCAATTTGTTTGCCAGTATTTTATTGAAGATTTTTGCATCTATGTTCATCATGGATATTGGCCTGAAGTTTTCTTTTTTTGTTGAGTCTCTGCTGGGTTTTGGTATCAAGATGATGTTGGTCTCATAAAATGATTTGGGAAGGATTCCCTCTTTTTGGATTGTTTGGAATAGTTTCAGAAGGAATGGTACCAGCTCCTCTTGGTACATCTGGTAGAATTCAGCTGTGAACCCATCTGGACCTGGGCTTTTTTGATTAGCAGTCTATTAATTGGTGCCTCAACCTCAGTCCTTGTTATTGGTCTGTTCAGGTTTTCAACTTCTTCCTGGTTTAGGCGTGGGAGAGTCTAAGTGTCCCAGAATTTATTCATTTCTTCCAGGTTTACTGGTTTATGTGCATAGAATTGTTTGTAGTATCTCTGATTGTAATTTGTATTTCTGTGGAGTCAGTGGTGATATCCCCTTTATCGTTTTTTATGGAGTCTATTTGGTTCTTCTACCTTTTCTTTTTTATTAATCTGGCTAGTGGTCTATTTTGTTGATCTTTTCAAAAAACCAGCTCCTGGATTTCTTGATTTTTTGAAGATTTTTTTGTGTCTCTATCTCCTTCAGTTCTGCTCTGATCTTAGTTATTTCTTGTCTTCTGCTAGCTTTTGAGTATTTTTATCTTGTTCCTGTAGCTCTTTCAATTTTGATGATAGGGTGTTGATTTTAGATCCTTCCTTGCTTCTCTGGTGGGAATTTATTGCTATAAATTTCCCTCTAGACACTGCTTTAAATGTGTCCCAGAGATTCTGGTACATTCATTTTGTGTTCATTCTTGTTGGTTTTGAAGAACATCTTTATTTCTGCCTTCATTTCATTGTTTATCCAGTCAACATTCAGGAGGAGGTTATTCAGTTTCCATGAAGCTCTGCAGTTCTGAGTTAGTTTGTTAATTCTGGTTCTAATTTGATTGCACTGTGGTCTGAGAGACTGCTATGATTTCTGTTCTTTTGCATTTGCTAAGGAGTGATTCACTTCCAATTATGTGGTCAATTTTAGAATAGGTGCCATGCAGTGCTGAGAAGAATGTATATTCTGTGGATTTGGGGTGGAGATTTCTGTAGATGTTAAGGTCCCCTTGGTCCAGATCTGAGTTCAAGTCCTGGAAATCCTTGTTAATTTTCTGTCTCATCAATCTGTCTAATGTTGACAGTGGAGTGTTAAAGTCTCCCACTATTATTTTGTGGGAGTCTAAGTCTCTTTGTAGGTTGTTAAGAACTTGGTTTATGTAGATGGGTGCTCCTGTATTGGGTGCATATATATTTATGATCGTTAGTTTTTCTTGATGCATTGATACTTTTACCATTATGTAATGCCCTTTGGGGCCTTTAATCCATTTACATTTAAGGTTAATATTGTTATGTGTGAATTTGATCCTGCCATTTTGATGCTAGCTGGATGTTTTGCCCATTAGTTGACACATTTTCTTCATTGTGCTGATGGTCTTTACTATTTGGTATATTTTTGGAGTGGCTGTTACTGGTTGTTCCTTTCTATGTTTAGTGCTTCTTTCAGGAGGTCTTTTAAGGCAGGCCTGCTGGTGATAGAATCTCTCAGCAATTGCTTGTCTATGAAGGATTTCATTTCTCCTTCACTTATGAAGTTTACTTTGGCTGAATATGAAATTCTAGGTTGAACGTTCTTTTCTTTAAGGATGTTGAATATTGGCCCCCATTCTCTTCTGGCTTGTAGAGTTTCTGCTGAGAGATCCACTGTGAATCTGATGGGCTTCCCTTTGTGGGTAGCCCAACCTTTCTTTCTGGCTGCCTTTAGCATTTTTTCCTTCATTTCAGCCTGGTGAACCTGTTGATTATGTTCCTTGAGGTTGCTCTTCTTTAGGAATATTTTTGTGGTGTTTTCTGTATTTCCTGGACTTCAATGTTGGCCTGCCTTGCTAGGTTGGGGAAGTTCTCCCAGATAATATCCTGAAGAATGTTTTCCAGCTTGGATTCATTCTCACCATCACATTCAGGTACACCTATCACATGTATATTAGGTCTTTTCACATAATCCCATATTTCTTGGAGGCTTTGTTCATTTCTTTTCTCTATTCTTACCTTCTTATTTTATTTCATTATCTTCAATCTCTGATCTCCTTTCTTCTGCTTGGTTGATTTGGCTATTGAAACTTGTGTATGCTTCCCAAAAGTTCTTGTACTGTGTTTTTCAGCTCCATCAAGTTGTTTATATTCTTCTCTAAGCTGTTTATCCTAGTTAGCATCTCATCTAACCTTTTTTCAAGGTTCTTAGTTTCTTTGCATTGGATTCATTGGGTTAGAACATGTTCTTTTCCCTCTGAGAAGATTATTACCCACTTTCTAAAGCCTGTTTCTGTCGATTCATCTGATTCATTCTCCATCCATCTTTGATCCCTAGATGGTGACTTGTGATCCCTTGGAGGAGGAGAGGCACTCTAGTTTTTGGTGTTTTTATCCTTTTTGTGCTGGTTTCTCCTATCTTTGTGGATTTATCTACCTGTGGTCTTTGTAGTTGGTGACTTTCGGATGAGGTCTCTGAGTGGACCTCCTTTTTGTTGATGTTGAAGCTATTTCTTTCTGCTTCTAGTTTTCCTTCTAATAGTCTTCCCCCTCTGCTACAGGACTTCTGTAGGTCCACTCTAGACCCTGCTCACCTAGGGATCATCTCTGGGGGCTGCAGAACAGCAAGGGTTGCCACCAGTTTCTTCCTCTACTATCTTTGTCCCAGAAGGGTACCCACTAGATGTCAGCCTGAGCTCTCCTTTATGAGGTGTCTCTTTGGGTATATGGGGGTCGGGGAGTTGCTTAAGGAGGCAGTCTGTCCCTTACAGGAGCTCAAGTGCTGTGCTGGGAGCTCTGCTATTCCTTGCAGAGCTGCTGGACAGGTACCTTTAAGTCTGCTGCAGCTGAGCTCATAACCACCTCTTTTCCCAGGTGCTCGGTCCTAAGAAGGTTGGCTTTATTTATGAGTTCCTGTTGTGCTGTTGCCTTTTTTCATAGATGCCCTGCCCCACATGGAGTGGTTTAGTCAGAGCCTGCTAGGCATTGCTGAGCTGCTGCAGGCTCTGCCCTATTGCTGTGTGAACTGTTTCAGTAGTGGGGGACTGCCTCGGTAGTGGGCGATGCCCTTCCCTCCACTAACTGGATGGTCCTGGATCCAGCTGTGCTTGCTGTGAAACTCTGAATCCAGAGCATTTCAGATTGCTTGTTTTTTGGATGTGGTACCCGCCGAGCCAGGTTCCCTGGCTCCCTGTCTCAGCCCCCTCCCTTTCAGTTGAATGGGTGGCTCTGTCTCCCAGGCATTCCAGGCACCAGACTTGTGTGAGTTTCTGTGTGCTGATGTGGCACCAGCTGAAGCCACTGCACTGAAAAGTCTTGGTGCTTTTGGCCTGGGAAATCTCCTGGTCTGTGGGCAGTGAAAACTTGTTTGAAAATGAGGTAAGCACTCACCCTCTGCACAGTTCTCCCTGGGAACTGCATTCTGGAGCTGTTCCTGTTTGGCCATCTCGGATCAGACTTTTTTAAAGAGAGCATGACTACCACAGCAAATGCTGCCTAACAGCTGTGAAGGAAGATGCCAGAGGTAACAAGCCAGGAATGATCTTTAGAACTGTCTGGCCAGCGCGGGGACGTGTGGGCAGGCAAAAGCTAACATATGGGAAAAAAACCCTCTAAGAGGGGAGGTGGTTGCCTGCAGGTGTGGCCAGAGCTGCTGGGCAAGCAGTGCAGTGGACCTTCTCAGAACCTGCAAAGAGGTGGAGAGAAATGGGTTCAGCCACAGCTGCCAAAACAGCACAATTGGTGCACTTGGAAATGGCCATAGGGTGAAGAGAGCCAGTCCTGAAGATCTGGTTGAAACTTGTCTGTGAGGTTTGCAGGGTACTCATGCTAACTAAAAACATGGAATACCCCAGCCAGAAAGAGTGTCTCCTTGCTGTTATTGTTCTCCATTGTCATCATGATGTCCTCTTCTGACAAAGTCTAGCTTTACTCCAGATGGCAAAGGAAAACATTCAGAGGGTGCCACTTGAATCTGAGAAAAGCAAGCAAACAGAGTTGGGTTTGGGACTGAGAAACAATCAGTTAATAATTGGTTCACTTTTTATCTGTCTTGAGTAGTTTCAAAGTATGTGTGACTGCAATGCATGGTAAAAATAGGGCAGAAGTTAGATGTGAAGTAAGAGTTTTGTTCTAAAAACTTTACAAAATGGGAAATTAAGGTACATTCTACCTAAATTAGTACATTTATTGTACTTATGTAATATTTACTGTTACCTCTAAGGAAATAATTAGGACAGTAAAAGAGAGGGTAACTAACAAGCTTAAGAGGGAAACAAATACTAAAACATGCTTGATTCAACAAATAGAAGATAAGATAGTTATAGGAAAGAAAAAAGAAGAGATGGAACAAAGAAGAAAAAAATTATATGATAAATTAAAATACAAATAAATTAGTATTTCATTATACATGTCAAACATCCAGTTAAAGATTTTAATACTAGAATGAAAAACATAAAGACAGATTAAGATTGAAAGTAAAATGATGAAAAAGGTACACCATGAAATCCATGATTAAGAGAAACCCAGAAAGCTATACTAATAGGTGACAACTTAGACTTCAGTGTAAGAAGATATTGCCAGTGGCACAAGATGCTTTTCACAACAAAAAAGTGTTGATTTAATACAAACACACTATTCCATAATCTGTATGCACTTAATTATGTGGATCCAAAATATCTGTAGCAAAAACTGACAGAATTATAGTTATAGGAAAACCTATAACTACAGCCAGAGATTTTATCATATCTCTGTCAGTAACTGAGAGGAAAAAAACAGACCAAAAAATTAGTAAGAGGTAAATACCACAATTAACAATATGGTCTAATTTACATGTTTAAAACACAGCATCAATGAATGAGGAAGACCCATTATATTCAAATATGCATTGTATTAGTCCATTCTCACACTACTATAAAGATACTACCTGAAACTGGGTAATTTATAAGCAAAAGAGGCTTTAATTGACTCACAGTTCTGCATGCCTGCAGAGGCCTCAGGAAACTTACAATCACAGTGGAAGGTGAAGGGGAAACAATGCACTTTCTTCACAAGGTGACGGGAGAGACAGAGAGAGCTCAGAAGAAATGCCAAGTACTTATCAAACAAACCTCATGAAAGCTCACTCACTATCAGGAGAACAGCATGAGGGAAACTGCCTCCCTAATCCAGTCATCCCCCAACCAGGTCCCTCCCTCGAGACCTATAGATTTCAATTCTAGATGAGATTTGGGTGGGACACAGACCCAAACCATATCACGCATGGAACATCTACCAAAAGTGATTGCTTATTATGTCATAAAGCAATTCTCATGATAATCCTGAGAATTTGCTGACCACAGAGAACTTAAGCTAGTACGTAATAATAGAAAAGATGGCTACAAAATCCCCAAATGGTTTAAAATTAAGCCACACACTTGTAAGTAACCTATGGGTTATTTAAAAATAAAAAATTTCAATATATTCAGAATAAATTATTTGAATGTGACTTATCAAAACATGAAGAAAAGCTAGAGAAATATGTTAAGATATAAATCCATAAATTAGAAAACAAGAAAGCTGAAAACTAATGATTATAATCACCTGTCACAAAAAGAAAAAAGAAACAGAAAATATCCTAAAATGTGTCAAAAAGCAAATAAAGCAATATGAGTAGACTTCCATAAAATAAAAACAGACATACAACAAAGGAGATTTAAAAAGTTGATTACTTGTAAAAAACAAATAAAATGTTGACTTCTTAGCAAGACTGACCAAGACAAAAGAGAATGAACAATCTTTCTTTGAACCAAAGACCCAAATAAATGAAGGAATATTGAATATCCATAGATTAGTAAACTCAGTATTACAAAGATGTTATTTCTTCTCAAGAAGAAATAGGTTTATTTATAAAAATATTTTATATTTTTAAAGTATTTGTCTACCTCAAATGTTTTAAGGCTACAAAAATTTAGATTCAATACAATCTCGGTTAAAAGCCCAAGATACTTTTTTTGCAGGGGATGAGTAGTAAAAACTGACAAGCCAATTTCAAAATGTTTATGGAAACCTAAAAGGCCAAAAATAGCAAAGACACGATTTTAAAAGAACAAAGTTGATTTACGCCACCAGGTATAAAAAGTTAATACAGAATTAGTACATTTAAAATACCATGGTACTGTGCAAGCAGTGATAAATAGACTGATACAACATACAGCTCAGAAACAAACATATGATCACTTTACAACAAGTTGACAGTGAAGAAAATATGATGGTGTTTTAAATAGCTGATGCTAGATTGACTGGTATAATTAAAGGGGAAAAAAGGACATTAACCCCTAATTCACATATATAAATATATAATTCCTATACCCAAATGTGAAATTTAACACAATATATCTTCTAGAATATATCACTGAAAAAATGGTTGTGGCCTTGAGATAGGCAAATATTTTTAAAACATGAAAAAAATTCATCACAAAGCAAAAGATAGAAAATTGGACTTTATTAAAAATTTTAAAAATCTGTTCCTCAAAATCTCCATTAGTAGGATGAACACTCCAGCCACAGAATGAATAGAAATATTTGAAATACAGATATGTTTTAAAGAATGAAAACCCATGGTATGAACAAAATTTGTATTGCCATAGAAAAGACACTAGACACCACAAAAATATTAGTGAAAGATTTGAACAAAATGAATATATCCTATTGACTATAAGCATAATTTAAAGGTGTTCAACCTCATTAATCAAAATGAAAATACAAATTATATCTTCAATCAGATGCCATTTCAGACTCAACTACAAAATTTTAAAAACTGATGATATCAACTGTTGATGAAGACATGGAGCAACTGCAACTCTCACATACACTGCGAGTACAAGTGTAAATTAGATCAACTACTTTAGAAAAGTGAAGTACCTACTAAAGCTGAAGATACGCATTTTGTAGTCTGCAATTCTAGACAAGGTATAAACCTAAAAAAAGACATATAAGAATGTTCGTAGCAGCATTAGCACAATAGTTGCAAACTATAAATAAATGCTATCAACATTTAATGGAAGAATAAATATCAACAAAAGAATGAATAAAAATATCTTATATTGATGCAGCCCAGAAATAAAAATGAAAGAAATTGCTGCTGCAGGCAACAACATGAAGAAATCACAATACAATATTGAGAGAAGGAAGTCAGACACAGAAGAGTACATGTAATCTCACTGTATGCATGTAAATTACATATGAAGATAAAAATTAATTTATCATGTGTCTTAGTCTGTTTGCTGCTGTTACAACAGAATACCACAGACTAGGTAATTTATAAACAATAGAAGTTTATTTGGCTCATGATTTTGGAGGCTGGAATTTCCAAGAGCATGGTGCCAGCATCTGGCCATGCATTTTGTGCTATGTCATCCCATGGAGGAAGGCAGCAGGGCAAGTGAGCACAAGACAGGAAGAGGATGAAGTTCAAACATCATTCTTTTTATCAAGAACCTATTCACATGATAACTAACCCATTCCCACAATAACAGCATTATCCCATTCAGGAGGGCAGAGCTTATGACCTAATCATCTCTTAAACGTCTGACATCTGTTTCACTGTTTCAACGGCACTTAAATTTCAACATTAGTTTTGGAAGGACATTCAAATGATAGTGCTCCTTCCATTGCCCCCCAAAACCCATGTCATTCTCACATATAATATACTCTCATTCTATACCAGTAGCCCCAAAAGCCTTAACTAGTTCCAGCATCAACTCAAAAGTCCAAAATCCAGAGTCTCATCTGAATCAGACATGAGTAAGACTCAAGAATCAATTAATCCTGAAGCAAACTACTCTCCAGCTGTGGAACTGTGAAATTAAAAATTCAAGTGCTTCCAAATCCAACAGTGGAACAAGTGCAGATAGACAGCCCCATTCCAAAAGGAGAAATAGGCAAGAAGAAAGGGTAATTGTTCCCAAGAAAGTCCAAAACTCAACAGAGAACACCATTATCTTAACAGTCCAGAATAATTTCCATTGACTCCATGTCCCACATCCTGGGCACACTAGCACTGTGGTTGGGTCTCCAAGGCCTCAGGCAGCCATGTCTCTATGGCTTTTCTGGGCTAAGCCCATGTTTCAGCTCTCTCCAATCGGAGTGTAGTGCCTGCAGCTTTCTCAGATTGGCATTGCACACTCGTTGGTCTACAGTTCTGAGGTCTTAGTGATGGCCCCAATCCCATGGCTCTGTAAGGCACTGTCCTAGTGGAAACTCTCTGTGGTAAATCCTACCTCACATTTCCACTTCACATTGCCCTAGCAGGGTAAGAGGACTCTGCAGTGGCTCCATCTCTGCAAGAAGACTCTCTGGGCCCCTAGGCTGTCCACAGCATCCTTTGAAATCTAGGGTGAAAGTAGCCATGCATGCACAGCTCTTGCATTCTACATTCCTGCAGAATTATCACCACAGGGACACCACCAACATTTATAGCTTGTAACCTGCAGAGTGGTGGGGTGAAGTATACCTGGGCCTGCTTGAGCCATGGCTGGGGTGACTAAGGGGCACGGTGCTGGAATGTGGGAAGCAGAGTACTGATGTAGCCTTGGGTAGTGAGTCCATGGAGGGTGCCAAACCCAACCTCCCAAAACATTCTGCCCTCCTAGAGCTCTGAACTTGTGACAGGAGGGACAGACTCCAAGATCTAAATGCCTTTGGAGTCTTTCTCCCATGGTGCTGATGAACAGCACCTAGCTCCCTTCTAGCCATATGATTCTCTTGAGTAAAGTAAACAACTATAGTAAAGTAAACAAATAAAACAATTACTTGGCCATACTCTTAGTATTTTCTCTCAAACATGCCTTTTCACTCTTCACCTGTCCAGAATGCAAAATTTCCAAATCTTTTTATTCTGCTTCTCTTTCAATTATAAATTTCATCACTAAGTCATTTCTTTTCTCTTACATTTCATTGTATGTCTTCACAAGTAGCCACACAGTAGCCAGAATGCTTTTATCCTTAGATATTTCTTCCACCAGATATCCTAGTTCATTATTCTTAATTCCTGCATTCCATAAAGTCCTAAGACATGGACCCAATCCTGCCAGGTTCTTTGCAACTGTATGACAAGAACACCTTTACTCCAGTTTAAAGTACCTTCTTTCTCATTCCCATCTGAGACCACATCAGAATGGTTTCTGACTATATTTCTAACAACATAATTGTCATGACTACTTAAGTAACTTCTAAGAAGTTTCAAACTCTTCCTACAGCTCTACTCTTCTTCCAATCCCTCACGAGAATTACCCTTATTGTTCCATTGACCAGAAATCTAGGCTATTTCTAGCTTGCTCCTCCAAATTCCCCCAGTCTCTATCCACTTTCCAGTTATAAAGCCACTTCCACATTTTCAGGTTTATGTTTTGTTTTCTTAATGGCAACAATCTTATTCTCAATATTGATTTTCTGTTTTAGTCCATTTTCAGCTGCTGTAACAGAGTATCACAGACTGGCTAATACATAAACAATAGAAGTTTATTTGGCTCACAGTTATGGAGCTGAGGAGTTCAAGAGCATGGCACCTCATTCTGGCAAAGGACTTCATGCTGCATCATTCTATGGTGGAAAGCAGAAGGGCAAGCAAGTACATGAGTCAGAGAGAGAACGAAGGCCAAACTTCTTCCTTTTATCAGGAAATTACTCTCAGGAAGACTAATCTACCCCTGAAATAACAGCTTAAATCCATTCATGACGGTAGAGTCCTTATGACCTAATCATCTCTTAAAGGTCCCATCTCTCAGCACTGTTGCAATGGCAATTAAATTTCAACATGAGTTTTGGAGGAGATATTCAAGCCATAGCATGATGATACAAGTAAAAATATCATTTACTTAAGATGGTTAATGACCAAATGAAGGCATGAGCAAGGTTTTAAGAGTACTGATATCTTGACCTAAGTGGCTATATTTATTTTTGTGAAGGCTAAAGCAACTCCATCTTGGATGCTAATCCACCATGTGGACTTCTGATTAACCCTGGTTTGGGAAAGGCCTCTAACGTTTCTGTTATATCTACTCTTCCTTGTGTTAGAGCCCATACTTACTGTGACTCCTGACCTTAGGTAAAGACAGCTTTGATGTCTTAGAATCCTACCCTTAAGCAACTGTCCTACACATCCCTTCTGAAGCACATATATTCTTTCTCTCAGTCTGGGGCACAATGGCATGCAGACTCACCATCTTGTCTTGCTGCTCCCTAAGACACAGACATGGCTTCTGATTGTAAATGCCCATTATATGTTTATATGTTTCTTTCTGAGAAACTGTATACGTCAGCCACATTATTTGTCCTCGTAGCTTCCTTAGACTTTTGAGGGTAGGTTTGCATAGGCCTGCCCACAATGGAACAACTTTATAAACTTTACTGAGTTGTAAAAATAAGGTTTTTGAACTTTTAATACTATACTTAAACATTAAAAACAAAAATATCAACAAGAATAAATATGACTATCATTTTTGATCACATGTTCTAAGTTAAGAACAGAATGTTTTTAAGTAATTGTTTTATTTAATTCTCACCACAGTTTCATGAGTATATCATATTCATTATACTACCAAGAAATTGATTCTAGAAAAATTAAACAACTCGCTTGTCAGTTGTAGAGCTGGGACTAAAATCCAGGTCTATGGACGTCAGAGGTCATGTGTTAAATCATTCAGTAATACCTTCCCAAATGCTATGTGCTATTGTACACGTTGAAGGAAACAGCTTTCAGTTGAAGGTCTGTCTTAGAAGAGAAGTTGCGATGACAAATATGATAAAAAATTTAGGCTAGAATGACCAAGTACCACATAAGCTATAATTATGAGATCAAGTTATGAAAGAAACCAGGGAATGTTGGCAGAATTACCGCTAATTATAGATTGCTATGACCTGCAGTTTGAAAAAGCGAGCCCTTGGTTATTTAAAATATCAACTGATCACTTATGCCATCCAAAGAGCTTACTGAGTCACAACAGTTAATCAAAGAGATTTTAAAAAAAGACAATAAATGGTCAGTGAATGCTAATGGAACATTCATGGAAAACACAAAGGTAGACTACGGTGGGTTGTTTCATCTTCCTAGAGCACCCACTTATTTCCCACATGCTCCATGAAATACCCAGAGTTTTGAGTGGTTTTAAAGTGGATGGTGGGAAAGGCAAGAATTATAGATATACTTGCGAATCTTAAAATGCCTAGCCTACAACCATAAAAATCATTCTGATATGCTTAGTAAAATTATAAAATCATTTTTCTGATTTATAAACTTCAAATCAACTATTTATCAATCCATTCCAAACTTTCTTCATAAGTACAGCCAATGGCAAAAGAGAGTGAAAGCACCCCCCACAAGGTTCTGAATGAATAATTCAAGTTAACTGTAACAACGTATAGGTAAAACTTAAGATGTTTCTTTGAAGTTGTAGTTTTATCTTAAAATTTCATGCATACTTTTCAGTCTACTTCATAAAACACCTATGTTTGACTTAATGTGAAATAACATTCTACATTACTTAAAACAGAATAGAATTGATATTCTAAGAAGCTGTGACAACCTCTGGAGTACCTACATATCTCCAAGGAATATGCCCATGGATCTTGAGAAGCACTGCCATGAGAAAAGTCCTTTATAACTATTAGCTGTGAAAGGCATTACTGTTCCGATTGTTTTTATCATAAGCATGCTAGTTTGGTGAAGAAAATAGCTAGGATGCCTTTTCTCTGGGGCATCTGCTCTAATGGGCAATGCAGTGTGGTGAGGCCTGGCTGCTTGCTTCAGGGCCAGGCCAGGCTGGGGATTCAGTCCTCCTTCCCTTCCTGGGGATTAGCACCAACCTGCATGTTTACCTTACTGTGTGTTGCCTGAGAGTATGGGTTTCTCCCCTTCAGAAACCTTAGTGTGTCTCAACAAATCACTAAACATAGGATTTCTATCAAAGCCAAAATGCTAGACACTGATTGAGAATTTAAATGCATGTATACCTGCCATGAGTTATTTACCTAACTGCTGATCAATTTAACCATAAATATTATCGTAAGAAAGAGAGAAACTAATTAAAAATCAGCCCACACTTGAATCAATAATCCTTCCAAAAATGATTCGTGAAATAAGAACTAGGTGCCCAATAAATCAATTAGATGTAGATTCAGGCTCTTTCTTCTACTCTAAGGCCAGGGAAGACAAGAAATTGTTTAGCAGTATGAGATGGATAATGCCTTGTAAATTAGGGTATTCAAAGTCCTTTTTCTGGCAGAAGAAAATATCTTAAGACCTGGCGAGTCTGTTAGGACTTCCTCTCCACACTCCAAAGAGTCCACAGCTGAAAAAAAAAATGTGCTAGAGCAGAAAAATCCACGTAGAACATAGTTTAGAATTTAGGACTAAGATTGACATGAGTTGGTCCTAATTCAGATTTTAACTCTACCCACTTACTACTGGCTGCATAAATTTTAGGAAATAAATTAATTTTTCAGAACCTCAGTTTTCTCATTTGTAAAATGAAGAATATAATACCTACTTCACAAGGCTGTCATAAGGATCAAATATAATAGTATATGAAAATGCTCAGGATAATATATTTGTATATAAAAAGTGGGAAATACAGTGTTGTGTTATGAGCATAGGTGCAGGAGACTGACTAGGACTTAACTCAAAGCTCTTCTGTTTATTAAATGTGTGATCTTAGGCATGTTTCTTAAAGGTTCTAAGCCTTGGTTTTCTTATCTCAAAACTAAGGGTGCTAAAACCTACACTATTAGATCTATGACACCGTGTAAGCACTTAGTAATGGTAGCCACTTGTTTTACACTCTGACTTTATTTTTTCAAGTTTTCTGAATCTACGTGCTTATTAATGGAATGTGACTAGTAAACCATATTTATTCTGCTATTATCATCCCTTAATTATTACTGTGTCATAAAATATATGCATTTATACTCAGCAATGAGTAAGAATGTGGACAGGAGTACTACTCTACTGTGTCAGTGCAATAGGAAATACTGGGAAATTGTATGGGGGCAATAGTCAGTGCAAAATGCTTTGAGAAGCTGATAAGGAAAATGCAAAGTTGCTGGTGCCTGTCTCCATGAAGCTAATAATGCATTGAGTGAAATAAAGCATGGTTGTTTACAAATTAACAGGGGAGCTATGTATAGTGAGTGGTCAAACAGAAGATAACAAGGTAAATTTTATCTGATTTAGAGAATAAAAGACAGTTTAATGGGGAATGGCATTTAAGCAGAGCATTGAAAGCTCAGCAGAACTCAGATAACAGTGAAAATTGGAGAATGCATTCCAGATAAAGAAGACAATGTAGGAAAAAGCACAAAAGCAGGAAACCAAAAGATTCGTTTGTAAAATGGTGAATTTTGCTCCCCCCAAAAATTGTGTTCTGAAACCTTCAAGTGACCCCAGTTTTGTCTTGTGGGAGCCCAAACTAGTGTGTGTTTTTTACTAGTGTGTGTGCGATTTGAAGTTGGAAAAATAAATTGTGGGCAAACTAAGGAGGGTTTACCACTGTGCTAAGGGATTTTGGGTTTTTAAAAATGCAGTCACTAGAGACTTTTTAAAGATGGTTTTAAGCAAAGGAATGGAAAAATGGCTTTCAGTTAAACATGACAAAATATTTATAGAATATTTACTGTGTATCAGCAACTATGCTAGGCACTGGGTCTATAAAGATAAATGAGACCTGATGTTGTTTTTTATTGGGCATGTAGTGTAATAACAGAGGCAGACATAGAAACAACAACTGCAATAGTAGAAGTTTGTACCAACTTCATTGATTTAAAAAACTACAAACTGTGGAGTATGTGCATGGTGGGGGAGGAGAATTTCACACATAAAAGAAGTGCTCTTTAGGCTAATAAGGTAAGGGAAGGCATACTAGGGAGAAGAGGCAAATGCCAAAGAATTTAAGTAGAAAGCAAAGGTTGTGCTATTAGAACAACCAGCAATTCAATATTTCTGAAGCGTGAAGTATGTACACGTGTGTGTATGCATGCAGAAATGTACACGGATGTGATGTGTACACACATGTGCATTGGGGAGGCTCAGCAAAGGTGAGATAGAGACAAAAACAAGAGAAATTTCACTCTATGAAACTGAATTATGAAACATAAAATAGGTTACAAAATTATAGAATTTTAATTTCATAGGCAGCATAGCATCTCGTTTAAGAGCATGGCCTCTGGAGAGTCAGACTGCCTGAGCTGATAACCCCACCTCTACCATTTATTAATTATATGCCCTTAAACAAGTTATTCAACCTTATTTACCTCAATTCTCCTCTATAAGATGGAGGCAATAATATTGCATGCATGCATCACTTCATGACATAAGTATATTTTGAGAAATGCATCATTAGGTGATTTTTGTCATGCGAACATCACAGAGTGTACATACACAAACCTAGGTGGTATCATCTATTCCATCATATAGCTCCATTATAATCTTATAAGACCACCATCATATATGTGGCCTATCATTGATTAAAATGTTATTATATGAAGCATGCCTATATTTGTTTCATAAAGTCCATATTAAGATTAATGTGTTACTATTTTTAAAGCACTATTTGTTAGATTTTAAAAAACCAGATAACTTATATTTGAATACAGAAGGTCTACTAGATGGGTAGGATAGTAATTTGACTGCAGTTTAATCAGTAACATTGACCTATCTATGGTCAGCTAAATCTAGGGTGGTCAGCTAAATCTAGAGAAGCAGAGAGGAAAGGCCTTCCTTGGTTGTTGAAGTTGACAGAATCAGTAAAGACAGGATCCACGAAGCCACAGACCACAGATGTCTGTGTTCAGATGTATTAGAAATTTCCCCTCACTTTTACTGCCTTAAACATATTTCTAGGTTAGAAAAATCCTGTTGGAAAAACAAGTCAACAAAAATAAATGCTGAGGAGGAGTATTTCTAGAGACTGTGAGAGTCACTCATTTGAGATTCCCAGGCAGAAGGCAGATAGGAGCCACTCCGCCTTTGGAAGTAGCAACAGCAATAGCTCCAGCAAGACCACTTGCAGGTAATAGCTCCAGAAGTGACGATGCTGAGAGAGCCACTCGGCTCCTGTGAAAGAGTACAGTTGGCAATTTGAGGAATATCAGCTCTGTGGGAACCTTTGGACTCCTGATTATTATGACTTCTTGTGTTTCTTAAATTCAAGGATAATAGCAAAAACTCTTTTGTTCCTTTAGCCCTCCTAACATTTTTGTTATCTAAAATTCTGGAATTCTCCCTCTGGTTTCCGAAATGGAAAAACAAACTAAAAATAAAACCCTGAATTAAATTTCTGCCTCCATTAAAAAGCTTGAGTGGTTTCTGTGCCATTTGATACTCTTATCTAGGACCAATGTATCTTGACTTTGAGTGGCTGGGCTTTTGGTGTTTCTTATCCCACTCTCTTAAGCAGGGTCAGTGATGAAAAACTTCTTGAGATTCTGAATAGCTACTACACTGCTATACAAAGACTTTTATGTAGGATATAGAATTACAACATAAGTTGAAGTCAGCTTTGCCATGTCTCCGATATTAAAGCAATGACTGTAAAGGTGTGACACCTTGAGAATGAGAATTATATTCAGGTGGATTTGATGGATTAGAGAACTTTGAACTGTAATAACCTACCTTGGGCTAACATTACTAACTTTATTTTAGCTGTAAACTTTAACCTGGCGTCCCCCTCCCTACCACAGCCCCTCTAAGTGCATAACTGGGTCATGCTTCACTTAATACTGTTCCTAACACTTGTGACCATTGTAACCGCATCCTGCTTGGCATACCCCCCACCCCCATTGTAAGAAAAAAATTTCCCTTTAATCATTGTATGGGAGCCTAAACACCCCCCTTCTTGGTAACACCTGTGCCCGCAGCTCCTTCCTCTAACCTGCTTTTCTGCTTCTGTAAAATTCCGCTTCAGCTAGGCTCCCCCTCCCCTACCTAAATCAAGGTATAAAAAATAATCAAGCCCTTCCTCGGGGCCGAGAGAATTTTAAGCATTAGCCGTCTCTTGGTCGCTGGCAAATCAATAAAGAACTCTTAATTTGAAACTCAGAGCATGGCGTGTTCCTTCTAACTCGCTAATTTGCGACATTTGGAAGCCCCAGTGAGAAATTTGCCACCAGGTGCAAACTGGGCTCGTTCAGAGCTCCCACGGGGGAGGAGGCGGACTGCAGGGGAGGCGCCTGTTCCAGGGTCCCATTAACCACCCCTTACCGGAGGAGAGCGGATCCCCGGTGCACTCCACTAAATTATTCTTCGGAGTCCCTGGTCCTGCTCCGCGGAGAAGGTAAGTCAGGCTTAATCTGGCTATTCCTGGAAGTTACAGGATCATCCAATTACCGGGACCTGGAATTGACTAGGGTGATTCCTGTAACCTTGGGCTCTGGGTGCCCCAGAGTCCCTGGTCCTGGTTCTCATTTTTGGCTGGTTTTGGACTCTGGAAGAGTCCTGGTTCTCTCTTTAAACTCGGGAAAAGTCCCTGGTTCTGGTTTTAAACTCTGGAAAAGTCCCTGGTTCTAGGTTTTAAACTCTGGAAAAGTCCCTGGTTCTGGTTTTTGGACTCTGGGTGCCCTAGAGCCCCTGGTCCTGGTTCTGTCTTTAAACTCTGGGAGTCTAAAGTTCCTGGTTCTTTCTGCTTCTGGACTCCGGGTACCCGGGGTCCTGGTTCTGTCCATCTGTCTACTCCAGAGGGGTTCAGCCCTAACGAGGGCACCCCTGTAAACTCTGTTACCACTCCAAAACGCTGGAGGACAGGGTCTCTGGGTTCTAATTTAAAACATTTACAAAGAAGGCAAAAATTTCTTTGGGGTTCCAACTGTTTACAAAGTGTAAAAAAACTGTAATAACCTCTGAATAAATGTGTGCATGCATGTGTGACTGCGTAGCAACCTTAGAGGCTTGCGTCTAAGAATCCGGTCCTTTGTCCTTAAATCTGCCATAATCATTTATCTACCTCAATGCCAGTACCTCAGTGTCAGTTGTCCTGTTTTGTTCCTAATATCTGGATTTGTATGTTTCGTGTCTGTTGTCCCATTTGTCTCTAACGTTTAAATTTTTATGTACCGCCGTCCTTAGTGCCCAAAACAATTGGGTGAAACTTTTTCAAGGTCCTTAGTGCAGACTTCCTATCTCAGGAAGTCAAATCCCTCATTAGCCATTTGGGCTGGTCATCTCAGTCCTGCCTTTTCTGTCAAAAACAAATCGGATGTTGTTACCAAAAAAAAAAAAAAAAAAAAAAAAAATTGTGCTGAACATCCACCAGTCTGGAATTTCTGACACCATAAAGGTTATCGGTGCCTAAACTGTCACACCCCTGTCCCCAACAACTAGTCTGAGCCCTCCTTGGCTGAGCTGGACTTCTCCTTTGCTCCGACCTCAGCCTCCTGCTCCCCTGGGATCCCCTCGTTCTCCTCGTTCTCCTGTGGTCTCTCCACCTATCACCTCCCAACTGCGGCCTTGGCTGGAGGAGGCTGCCCCACTCCTCCCCTTAAGGGAGGCACCACCCCCGCCAGGTACTGAGCACACTGTCCCGTTTTTGGTCTGTGTCCCTTTTCTACTTCGGACCTGTACAACTGGAAGGCTCAAAATCGAACCTTTCTCTAAAAAATCTCAGGTCCTAACCTCACTGGTTAAATCCATACTCTGGATTCGCTGGCCCACCTAAAATAATTGTCAACAGCTTCTTCTAACAAAAGGGACCATATTTAAAGGAAGGCCAAAAAGTTTTTCCTTACTTCAGTCAGTATGCCAAAGGAGGGAGCCTAAAACCTCCTAAAACTCAACAAATAAATCCTAAATTAAAAAATACTCAATCTGCCATAAAAATGTTACATAAGTAAAATCTTTAAAGTTGTTCTCCAAAATTGCCAAGGCTTAAATCTAGTATTCCTCTTCCAAGAAGGTTTATGTGCAGCACTGAAAAAAAGCTGTTTTTATACTAACAACTCCAGAGTCATAAAAAATTACCCTCCAAAAGGTCCAAAGCAATTTAAATAAATGCCAAAAAAAAAAACAAAAAAATACCTCATAGTTCCAAAACATGTTTAAAGCCCGTAGTTAACTACCTTAGCAACTGGGCTAGGAAAACCTCTTCTCCTTCTCTGTTAAGTTTAATCTTTAAACCCTGCCTGTTAAACTGGCTCCTTACTTTTATAAGGCAGTGCATAACTTCTGTTAAACTCATGTATCTCAAAAGCCACTATAACCCCCTTAAAACTAAGGAGTCAATGTTTTAACTCCCCCAAAACACAAGTGGGGAATATAATAACCTACCCTGGGCTGGCATCAATAACTCCACTTTACCTGCAAACTCCAACCTGGCCTCACCCTCCCTACCATAGCCCCTCTAAGTGCATAACTGGGTTATGCTACACTTAGAAGTGTTAGTACTGTTCTTAACACTTGTAACCATTGTAACCGCATCCTGCTTGGCATAACCCCATACCCCCTCCCACCTCACCTCCTCACATTGTAAGAAAAAAATTTCCCTTTAATCATTGTATAGGAGCGTAAACACCCCACTACTTGGTAACACCTGCGCCCGCAGCCCCTTCCTCTAAACTGATTTTCTGCCTCTGTAAAATTCCACTTCAGCTAGGCCCACCCTCCCCTACCTAAATCGAGGTATAAAAAATAATCAAGCCCCTTCCTCCGGGACTGAGATAATTTTAAGCATTAGCTGTCTCTCGGTTGCCTGCAAATCAATAAAAAAACTCTTAATTTCCAACTCAAAGCGTGGCGTATTCCTTCTAACTCGCTCAGTTACAACAGAACTCCCATATAATCATGAGCCTACCTTGACTGTAAGAGCAACCCTTTCTTCTCTATTTTAGGAAATCAGACATCTCTCACTTGAGCATCAACGACCTTATCTAATGATGCCTATTTTCTCAATCTTGATCCCCCTAGCCTCTATTTCCATTTAACTAGCATCAGATACCTCAGATATACCCCAGTGGAACAAATGTAAAGTCTCAGCATCAGGGAGATAACGTAGCCACTGAAAGTTTTGCAAGATTTTGACAATTTACATCAGCAAAGAATAAGAAATTTCTATGAGATTGTCCTAGAACAAGGAGGAGGAAATCACCTTACACTGAGATGAATTTGATATGGCTGCACTTACCTGACAGTTATGGACTGAATTCTATCCTTCCTGCCCAAATTTGCATCTTTAAGTCCCAACCCCGGAACCTCAGAATGTATCCATATTTGGGCAATAGGATGTTGGAAGAGAGGAAGTCTGTTGATAGTACTTAAAACACATATACAGAGTGGGGTATTAACAAAATGGCAGCAAAACCAGAGAGCAATTACAGTGTTTCACCTACAGGGAGTTTTGGCAGTGTCTAAGTAAGCGTGGTGTTCCTAGGAATGAAAGAGCTCAAGAGCCTACATGCTCTAAATAACATAAAAATAAAACTTTAGATCTGGTACTCAGAACTCTGACTTGAGTTGTCACAATGTTTTTTTTTTTTTTTTTCTAGTCTCTATGCCTAAAATAACACAGATCGAGTCACTTTATTGAAGGGGAATTCAAATTCCCTTGCAATACTGTCACAAGTAATACTGTAAATCTTCATCTTTGCTAAAGAAATTGAAGAAATGAAGGGAAACATCTAGATCTTTGGAGGATTCCTAAAAAATAGCTCTGATTTGACATTAATCCTCAGAGACCTAAAATAACACCGTAGTTCAGTAGTCCAAATAGGAGGTCAGGTGTTAAGTTGAATTTTGGCCTAAGACCGTCTCAAAGACAGTCCCAGTGATTATGCAGACAGAATCAGTTCCTGAAAGTGTAGTTGAAATAGACGTTTTTGGCAACTTGGAAAATCCCCACATTGGCTTTCTGACCTGTTCAGTGAGGTTATTATGAAAGACCAAGTAGAATCCACTGAAATGTCAATACCTACCAAAATAGAAAATCAAATGTAATCCTGCATATCTGGGGGCATTTCAGAGAGGTGCCACTCTCAGAGACTTGAAGGATGCAAGGTAGTGATTCCTATAACATCTTCAGTTAATTCACTTTTTGACTTACAAAAAAGCCCTATGGGTCCTGGAGAAAGACTGTGCATCATCATAAACCTAACCAGGTGGTTACTCCAATTGCAGCTTCTGTTACAGATTGAGCTCTTAATTGGAGCAAATCAACACAGCCACTGGCATTTGGTACAGAGTTATTGGGCTGAAAAGTGCTCTTCTAACACTGGTTAGTGATGACTAGAAGAAAGAGTTTGATTTCATCTGACAGTGACAGCTGTTTGCCCTAGTGTTATCTCAGACATATGTCAGCTCTTTGACTCTGTCATGATCTATATCACAAGAATGTTGACCATTTTGCTTTACAAAAACACCCACTGGCCCCTTGCATTAACAACATTCTGTTAATTAGACATCATTGCAAGAAATGTTTTAAATGACCTAGCAAAACAGAAAAATCCCAGTGTAGAAGACATATTTATGAAAATTCTGAAGATTTACTAAGGTTTCTTTGAATATAGTAATGAGACATGAACAAATTGGAAAAATAATTTTATTCTTAGTGGTACAATCTATTACTAACAAAAAGGCATATGTTTAGTAGACCTACCTGGATTTTACAAACAATATACACTCTATTAATGGGTGCTTCTCATATCCAATTACTAAATAACCCATAAGCTTAGTAGTTTTAAGAGGTAACTTAAGCAAGAAAAAAATTTGTAACAGATCAGTGAGTATACAGTACATCATCAACAAGTTGCAGTAGATATACAAGATTGGGCATGAATAGGTTTTGAAGACATAATGAAATGTCATGATCTTGGACTACTATGAAAAGTATATTGTTTACTTTCTTTCAACCAATTTCTAAGACCACATAGAACAAGTTTGCAAACTTTTTCTGTAAAGGACTAAATAAATATTTTAGGCTTCTGGACTTATGGTCTTGATTATACTTATTCAATTTTGCCATTATAGTGTGTAAGCAGTCACAGGCAATATTTAAGCAAGTGAATGTAATTGTGTTTTCCTAAAACTTTATTTATAAAAACAGGCAGAGGTCTAGATTTGGCCCATGGGCCATAGTGTACCAACCTCTGTCATAGAAAGTTTCTTACAACTAGTTGGCTGAGGGAGAAAAATATTGGGTCTGGGCTTACTAATTATTCTGCACAATATGCTAGCACTAGCCAGAAGAGAACTACTGCAACATTAAAGTCCTACTTAAGGAATTTCCTAAATAGTAAGGAATTCTCTCGATGGAATTAAAGTACACCTTACTGATGATTTGAGAGATGATGATTCTACAATGAATGGATCTACACCAAATGTATCTACACTGATTCATGGAGCATGGCTAATGGTTTGGCTGAACGGTCAAGACCTGAAGAGAAAAGTTTGGTGAATTGTTAACAAAAAGATGTACAGATGAGGTCCATGGGTGGTCATCTTAAGACAGGTCAGAAATGATATTTGTGCCTCATGTGAATAACAAAGGGTGTTCAGATAAGAAATATCTCTAGATATTCAGGGAGAAAAGAAAAAAACTTTTAGTTGTGGTCATTCAAGTTCAGTCAATCACTTTTCTTCAACTGGTGTGTAGAATGGAATTATGTCTTACAAAAAGATATTACTAAATCCTAGAACCCGGTATTTGTACATATAATCTCAGTTGGAAATAGTCTTTGCAGATGCAATTCATTTAAGCAGCTCTAGATAATATCATCCTAAATTTAGTGGTGATCTATATCACACTAAATTCAGTGATTTGTATCATTTAAAGAGAAAGAAGAGGGAGATTTGTAACACAAATATACACGGGAAGAGGTCGTTTAGGATGGAGGAAGAGATTGAAGTTATGTCAAGGAGCACCAAAGGTTGCTGGCAGTTTCCAAAATCCAGGGATGAGGGATGGAACAGATTTTTCTTTAAGGCCCTCCAGTAGGAACCAATCATACCAACACCATGATTTTTTACTTCCGGCCTCCATAACTATAAAAGCAAAAAGTTTTGTTGGTTTAAGCACCATGTATTAGGTTTCCTAGTGCTGCCATTTGTTACGGCAGCCCTAGCTCAATGGTCAAGTGGATGTGGCATCAGGGGTTGAAGACTATGCATGTGTTCAACCACCAGTGCAGTGGTAGCAGCATAATTCCATCAGAACCCCCCTCTCATGAAGTAGGTGGTGTTTATCCTAACTTGTTAGACACTTATTCTTGATATGAATACACCTTCCATACTTACAGTGCTTCCATATGTGCACTCATAAAATGTCTGATTTATAGCATAATAGGCTCCAAAACACTGTTCCTGAGGAAATAATTAATTTTACAGCAAAAGAAGCATAGCAATGGCTTAAAACCACAGGATTCAGTGTTTCTTAATTACCATGTTGCAGCTGGCCTTATCAGAAATGGCCCATTAACTAATTGATTATAGTGTCATGTGGGAGGCAAAACCTTGTGAAGTTGGAGTGTTGTTCTATAAGATCAGGAATATGTTTTGAAACGTGGCATTGTTTCTTCCATGGCCATATTTTATAAATAGGATTTTAAAAAGACGATTGAGGAAGTGGGTAGAAGAATTGAAGTTGACTAAGATTCTTTGAGGAGGAGCAGCCTATACTGGAAATAGTCAAATCTGGTTTCAGTGCATTAAGTCCAGAAAATTTCACAGAAACTCTTGCCTTTAAAAGAAAAGTAACCTTAATTTTTAAATAGGTGGCTAGCCAATGTAATTAAGAGAAAATACTTTCAAAATAAAATTAGCATAATGCAGAACAGGAGTACTATTCTATCCAGCAATTGTGAATCCCTATTCATATGAATTTGGAGATACTGTAATATTAATAGTTGTGTAAAAGTAACGGTTCTGTTTGGTTAAGTGATGAGTGCTTGGTAAATGCTGCATGAGAAGACATGTGCCAAATGATGGCTTTTCAGTATTTCTATACCTACCCTGGTACTATTCTTTTTATAGTTAAATTTTAATTGCTGACAGCTTTCTATTTCCTTCTCTTGATAGTCTTACTTTTCATAAGTCTCCACTGTTGTAATGGTGGAATTTGAGAAGTGTTAGTTTCTTGTTTTATCTTTAATTTTTATTGAATATTCTATCTTCATTACTGTAAGTGTAGCTATCTGCATTCCTTAAGGCTATGATAGCTTAGATAGAGAAAAATGAAGCATACATATTATGAGCCATAAAGATCACTTTTTAGAGTCATTGTGTTACATTGAATATCAAAGTGTTTCTAATCACATCTATATTTCTTAGCAATGTGATTAGACTATGCAGGCAAAAGATGATTTCTATAAAAGGCTTAGATTGGGACATAAAATGTTCAATTTGTAAACTTACAAAACCTAAACATTCTGGTATTATGTAGAATTTCAAGCCAATGAACAATGCCATTTTTAAAATGGAGATTTTAAAATGAATATACTACATACTGCGCTACCTTGCACAGTGATATCTCAATTAACAAATACCTTGGATAAAGAACTGTAATTGAGAATCATGCAATTGAAAAAAAAACAATCAATCATGCTAAGCAGAGCTGCCTAAGATTTTACCCTTAGCACAAAAAGAGTTCACTGCTTCCATCTGTATCCAGGGCCCCAACTGAAGGCAAGTAAATCATTTTTTTAAAAGCCAGCATGTCATTTGTATTACACAATTCTCCTCTATAATTTTCTGCATTTATCTCTCTGCAATTCCTAAGGTAATATGCCAAGAAATTGAAGTGTCTAATGCCTGTGCTTCTACCTGTTAAAATTAAGAAAATCTGATAATTGGTATTCTACTTTTGTGTGTTGACTGGTTCCCTTTAATATCTCCTTTAAGTGAAATATTAAAAGTTGAAATATTAAATCTCAAACTTGACCCATTGTTACCTTATTTAAGTAATAACTTATTAGTTACATTTTAATTCTGTGGGTTTTTTTCCAATTTTGTTGAGAAGTAAAATCCTAGCACATTCTTTAGCCCATAGGAGCAACTCAGTGTATGATCAGTGCTATATTACGCTTCTCATTCCTCTGCTCTTAATAAACTGTCATAAAGACTAATTCTGAGATGGTTCTAAAGTAGAAATTATTGCATCAGACCAGTGCATTTTGACAAGAAAATCATGATTTACCTCTTTATCCTGATGCCTTGGTGCATGAGTATGGGAAGCTGGATAAGCAGGTGGGCATGACTAGATAGCTGAACAGACATGCCATTGGATGGGGTTTTAAATGGAGTTTTTCCATATTCTAATACATAATTAAGCTCTCAATGCTTGCTTATTGTGCTCCAGGGTGGGCCCAATTCAGGAGCCCAAGGAAGCAAAAAAGCCCGTAGACAGGTCAAATCAAATTAGTAGGCATTTTGTCCAGATTGGCGAGTGGGGGTAAACACTTTAGCTAATCATTTAGAAGACAAATAATGATAATTTGGAGGATCTGCATCTGGCTTCATCATAGATAAACAAGGAGGTCATCTGGGAGTCTTACCTAAATCACATGGGAAAGGATGGTTTTTTTGTAACAAGCAATTTCCTAAAATGCAAAAGGATTGAAGGATTTCTTAATCATTGCTGTTTTCTAGGAGCGCAAAACTCAGGTAAAGTTCAACACTATTAGTCTTTAATATCTCCTTTAAGTGAAATATTAAAAGTTGGAAAGAATACTAGCCCTTCTTTAAATGGTCACTCTATTGTACAGACAGAGCTTGGCTACAAGCGTCAGGTAAACCTGTAGATCATCCACTCCCAAAGTCAACCAAATTGCACCAGCTGCAGATGGTGAGATAATTCCACTTTCAGGCGAAGTCATCAACATTTCAGGTGACACCTGGGTTATTCCAGCCATTGTATTTAAAAGGGAAAAAAGGAAAAGTAAAACACCTTTTTCTATCTTATCAGTGTCTTGTAATTTCTCCTTCAGTTAAACCAACTAATCTAATAAATAGAAAACAGCCTTCAGTTTTGTCAAATGTTTTAAGTATAAAGTTAATACCATTTTGAGGCAGGAGGCCGAGGCGGGTGGATCACGAGGTCAACCATCCTGGTCAACATGGCGAAACCCCCTCCCTACTAAAAATAGAAAAAATTAGCTGGGCATGGTGGCGCGTGCCTGTAATCCCAGCTACTCAGGAGGCTGAGGCAGGAGAATTGCCTGAACCCAGGAGGCAGAGGTTGCGGTGAGCCAAGATCGTGCAATTGCATTCCAGTCTGGGTAACAAGAGCAAAACTCCGTCTCAAAAAAAAAAGAAAATACCATTTAACTCTTAGTCTTGTGAAAATTTGAGATGGTATCCAGTGGTAGTTGTTTGAATAAGAGCAGAAAGCTTGTAGAAGAAATATTTTATCATACAGAGGTAACATCAATTTTTAAATAATCTCAAGTAAGTAACTTTCTAACATTTATTCATTCAGATAACAAATATTTATTTGTTGAGCACCTAGTATGTGTCAGGAACTGAATAATGACAACACAAAAATAAGTAGGATGTTTTCCTGCATGCCATAATTTCATAGTCTAGTAGGAAGGACTAACATTTAAAATTTGCTTGTAACCCAATGCAACAAGTGCAAGTAGAGGTTGGTATAAGAGCTTACTGAAACGCAGTTATATAAATAACAGCCCCATGAGAGGACCAGGGATATCCTCATATAGAAGTGACCTTGAATGAAATACTGAAAGATGAATGAGAATCAGCTAGACAGAAAGGATGGGGGGACTTTCCAGTAAGTAGAAATAGCAGTAGTAGAGGCATGAAGGCATTTAAACTATATAGTATTTAAAGACCCACTGGTAATATAGGGTGGACAGAGAGTAGGTATAGTAAAGAAATGGGTGGCTATGTGGCTAAAGAGGGAAGTATTTCTCACAGGATGATCACAGGAATCTTGCTTCAGAGTTTCCTGGATTAACTGATAAAATTCAGATTGATGGTCTCATTGAGACCTACCATATGAGGCTGTTCATGGAGTAAGGATCTAAAATTTGCATTTTTTGCAACATCCTTGGAAAGTCTGATACACTCTGGAGTTTGATACTCAGTGTTGTAGAGGTTGGCAAATTTGGATGATAAGGTTCGTATCTACTAAAATATAGAGATTAAAGTTTACTCTGTAGGTATTTCAGAAACAATGAAGGCATTTAAATTGGAGTTAGACATCACATTTTCTATACAGTAAGAACACTGGCTGTGGTGTAAGTAATCAATGGGAACGTGGGGTGGGTGGAGGTATGACACAACTATGATAATGACAATGAGTTAAGATGTGATTGCAACAGCATGGGCAGGAGATATTGTTGAGGGTTTAAAGTAAAGTAGGGAGGAAAAAGGTTGGGAAGATATTTATAAGGTATAATTGGCTAAATTCTGCGAGCAATTGGATATGGAGGTTGAGTGGAGAAAGGAGTCTGGAATGACTGAGGTTTATTGTTTCAGTAACTTATGTTTTATAAAAGTATGTGTGCATTAATGCACACATCTGTGGGTGTGCTTTCGAATGCTTTACACATATCACCTTATTTAATACTTTCAATGGCTATGAGGGAGGGAACATTTTTGTCTGTATTTCATCTCTTTTTCATGAGACAGAGTCTTAGAAATGTTAGCGAAGTTGTCCTAGATCCAGATTTTCTAGATTGCATGACAATTAAGTACAAATGACAAGATTCAGATTTAGGCAGGCTCAGTCCAGGCTCTGCACCCTTACCCACTACACCCATCATTTCTCCATAGAAATAGTTCAAACATGGTTCAGGAAGGGAGAATTGCAATTTTTCTACTCATTTAAACATCACTGAAGTCTTTACTAAGGAAGACTGTGTTGCTCTGTTTTACTAGATTGATAATCTATGCCAGATTATCAAACTAGTAAATCTGGCATAGATAATCTGGCATAGATTAAACTAGTAAAAGCAATAGTTTGTTTCTCCGTAATCTCTGGTCTTCATCTTGCTTCTGTACTAATTATACAGTTCACCCTTTTATGAGGTTAAGAATTGAGAATGAAAGAGCTGTTCTTTCTTTGAATAGCGTAGTATGAAATAAATGGCCAATACTGTTATTCTAAATGGAGCAATTTCTGTCCCTGTGGGAATGACATAACTGCTCTTCAGACTAGATGATTTTTTATTTAATAAAATACTTCATAAGTCTTCTTGGGAAGGGAAAGTGAGATGCTCCTTATCTTCCTGCACCTATGTAGTATAGAAGGAGATCAGGAAATTTATGTTCTGCATAAGAAACGGAAGAGTGATTAGGAGCTGAGAAGAAAGGAAGATGAAAACAAGGAAAAAGGAAGACAAGTAAAAAGAGAAATAAGTTCTTAGTGGTATGGGTGGTCAGATAAAAAGAGATGTTGAATATCTAATCTTACCTTTGCCATACGATGCTGTTAATATCCCTTACCCAGTCAGGCCAAACGTTTTGCACTGATAGTGACTTTCAAGAGTGCTGCTGTGAATAAACAAAAGAAAGGAACTAGGTCCTGTAAGTCAGTCAGTGTTGAATAGAGAGCATATTACTCTATTGGGGTGATGGGATCTCGTAAACACCTAAGAACTTAAAGACAAAAACATTGAGTGGGCTTAGGAAATTTACATAGAATTGCTTAAAAACCTGAATCTTTCCTCCATTAAGAAATCCATGGCTTGCTCAATGTTTTTGTTGTTGTTGTTGTTCGTTTGTGTGTTTTTGATTTTTAAGTTGAGTAGCTTAAAGGAACGGAAGGAAAGTGGTAGGGCAAAGAGAAAAAAGCAGATGAGAGGGAAGGTATTTGGGAGCAGGGCAACTAAAAGGTGAGGGAGCAGCACAGGTATGAATGATTTGACGTGGTCCAAGGAAATGTGAGAAGCATTGCAGATATCATGAATTAATCTCTTTAAAGTCTTTATTAAGAGAATAGAAATAAGTCTGTGGATTTAATTTCATCTTGCAAGCAGCAAAACTTTTCTAAGGTTTCTTCTGTTTTGCAGGAGCTGGGAATTTAGAAACCACATTCTCTAGATGCTCTTTACTCTATGGATTAGAATAAATATATGTTCTATCAACAAGGTGCATTGGAGCATGAAGGTGGAAGGGAGACAAGAAGAATACTTTTCTGCCATTTATTGTCCTAATTGGCAGACCCTGGTTACCACCTGGTTTTCCACACCATTCCTGTAGTGGTGAACCTAAAAGCTAGCAGAAGTTACCTCTGGCTTTTGAAACTTTAGTTCTTTCAATTTTGTAAGCAATTAATCAGTTATGTAAAATCTCTCTTTGTCAAAAAATACCATTTGACCCAGCAATCCCATTGCAACCTAAAAGATTATAAATCATTCTATTATAAAGACACATGCACACATATGTTTATTGTGGCACTGTTGACAATAGCAAAGGCTTGGAACCAACCCAAATGCCCATCAATGATAGACTGGATTAAAAAAAGTGATATATATACACCATGGAATACTATGCAGCCATAAAAAAGGATGAGTTCATGTCCTTTGCACAGACATGGATGAAGCTGTAAACCATCATTCTCAGAAAACTGCACAAGAACAGAAAACCAAACACAGCATGTTCTTACTGATAAATGGGTGTTGAACAATGAGAACACATGGACACAGGGAGGGGAACATCACATACCGGGGTCTGTCAGACAGTTGGGGGACTAGGGAATGGATAGCAGGGGGTTGGAGGACTAGGGGACTGGTAGCATTAGGAGAAATATGTATTGTAGATGATGGAGTGATGGATGCAGCACACCACCATGGCATGTGTATACCTATGTAACAAACTTGCATGTACTGCACATTTACCCCCAAACTTGAAGTATAACAAAAAAAATCTGAAAAAGTTATTAGTAATTGCACAAAATATGAAAACTTTGAAAAATTTAACTTATAAGAGATTCTAATTTTTATGTTTCAAGAATGATTATGCAATTAATTAATGTTTTGGGTATAAATCAAATCACTTTTGGTCCATGGGTAGTTACCTAAACTCTGTTTCCTCTCTATAAAATGAAGAAAGCAATGCCTGACATCTATGTATATTATATATTAAGCAGTAATAAAATATTGTAAATGTATTCACTCATGCTTTTCAGGAAAAAAGAATTCATACTTTAATCTTCTATAGAAAATGCTTATTATGTCGAAATTGCTTCTTCGCCATCAGACAGTTAAAATAGTTACTCCAAGACTAAAAGGGCAGACCATATCATTTTTTAAACTTCTATTGCTTGCAATTGTGTCCTATAGCAAGTAACTTGCCTCTAAAATTTAGATCTTCTATAAAAAACAAATAATTCATGAAATTTTGGATAATGTATGACAAATGTAACACTCTAATATATAAATATAATATTTGTATATTATAAATTTTCTCTATGAGCATTCTCACCTAATAACAATTTAGATTTTTTACCATAGAAAAGATTACCTTTACAATCGTAGCCTAAAACTCACTCTTTATTATATTCATTATCTTGTCTTTTTTTACAAATAATTCTCAAACAAAAAATGTCCATAGAAATTTGAGACTAGTATAATATTAATGACATTCTGCACTTAGTTTAATACTTCTTTTCTAAAGAAATTTATTGTATTATATCCCTTCATTTTTATTGAATAATCCTTTCTCCATATCTAATTCATAACAGGTAGTTTTTCCCATCATAATTCCAACTTCCTTTTGCACATGCATAAATTATGGCTGATGTTCTAAACAGATTGTGACAGGAAGTGTGAGGCAAAGAATAATGAGGAATTACAAATCATAAGCATAAACATCTCCAGGCTTTCTGGATGGTAAAGAAAATAAATGTATCATCAGTTAGAATAAGTAGCCTTACATGATTGTAACAAATAATTTTGATTCTCAGTCACTTAAAATCTATGGTTTTATTTCTCATTCATGCTAAATGTCTATTTTAGGTTAGTAAAAAGCTCTCTTCATTATAGCGTGTCAGGGACCCAGAATGTGAGGTGGCATCATCTGAGACGCAGTAAGTTACCATGCCCAAGTGCAGGAAGGGCTCTTAACATCTCGTTAGGCCATTAAATTCTATGGCTTTAGATTGGCAGACATCACTCTCACGCTCATCAGATAAGTCACATAACTCCACACAATCCCAAATTGGGCCTGTGCCTGGAAGATAGATGGAATAAATCCAAATACATTTGGCACACAGTACCATTAATGGATACTGCAGAAACTGATAGAAGTGACTAATTTTACAAGGTTTTTATGAATGGTATTATTAGGGTTACATAATTCTTTTAGGTTATACTGATGTGGTTTGTGTTAATCTCACATGTAGCAATTTAGAAAACTCGGCATCTTTTGTTTGGAAGATAATAAATATCCACAGGTAGTCTTTAATGGGATTGCTCTTACATACATTGTATCCATATTCTTCTCACTGTGACATCAGTGATGTATTTACTGCATGCCTGGTATATAGAAGGTAATCAGAGAATAAAGATGAATCAGTCATACCTTATACTTGGGGAACTTCTTTTGTAGTAAAAGAGATAAGACATCCATAATTCTTACAGAAGTTATAAAATAATAGGTGTGAGAGCCTCAAGTAGGAAAATATCACTTTGGGCTTGACAGGGAAATGGTAGCAGAAAGCATCATTTTTGTTGGGTCTTGAAGGATGAGTAGCATTTCAATTTTTGTGGAAGGAGGAAGTGAGCATTGAAAAGAAAGGAAAGATACGAACAAACCTATGGTGATAGAACATGGTGACCTAGTAGATCAGCAAAGAACATGTGAAGGAAGGAAATAATTTGAAAGTGTAGCAACTATATGGCAATAAAACAGATAAACTTGGTTGCAAACATCCACTAGGAATTTTATCTGCTATTGTATAAATATCATAAAGTTTTTGAACATGGTCTAAGGAATCTAGGTAGACCAAAAGATGAAATGATGCTTCTGCTTTCTGACACTGAATTGAGGAAATTTTAATTCTTAGCATGAATGAATTTTGCAACCAATATTTTCAGAATAAAAATTCAAAATAATCCTGGTAAAGGTTAACTCTATACTTTTGACAAATAGAGCTATCCAACATTAGACACAATTGATTACTAGGTGGGACTGGGACTATAGAGGGCATGGTAATAACAATTCACTTATTCCTTTATTATTTTAGCAAGCACTTAAGACACTCTATTTAGTAGCACTGATTTAGTGGTTAATGAAGGCTGTGGATAAGGGAGATTTTGAGTTTACTGGTGAAGAATTTATTTAACAAATAATGAGTCAAGTGTAATAACTGTTATGAAGGAGAAATGCTCTAGAAACATATAGCTGGAATACTTAATGGAGGAGTCAGGGAGGCTCTTCAGAGAGAAATAAGATTATTTTACATCTGTTCCAATGTTGTTGTTTACATTCCAGCTTAATGATTGTAGTCTCTGTTGTTTATGGTAAGAAAAGGCAGGAGAGGTGTAGGTAGGCAGACTGGAATCCTAGAAAACAATCTTTAGTTGACTAAGTGTATCAGTGAGGGTTCTTGATTACACACAATAGAAATCAAGTGTAGTTGATTAAAACATAAAATGAATTTATTGGAAAGTTTTCATGTAGCTCACAATATCACTGGGAAGGTTGAAGAAACAGATGAATAAAATCGGTAGAAACAAGAGAGGTTTTGTAGACAAAACCATAGCCAAAATCGTGCTTTAGAACTAGTGTGATGACAACAGCAGTGCCCCTTCCCATGAACTCAAGTCTCAGTAGCATTCCCTACTGGTACTGGTATTTTGCCAGTAAAGTGCATGTATTGGACCTGGAGAAAGCTGTCCTGGGAGGAGAATACTGCTGCCACCATCGCTAGTGACTCCCTAATGGATTCCTCACTCTTACCTAATTCTCTGTCACCATTTCCCCATTTAAAGTACAGATGGATCCAGTTTACTGTGTGGACAGACTCTAAAGTGGCCCCTACAATACCTACCCTCTGAGGCCTTTGTGTAATCCCCTTTCCTTGGATGAGGGCAGAACCTGAGACTTGCTTATAAGTAATAGAAAACAGTGGTTGGAAGGTATGTGATTATGTTACATAAGACTGTAATACTTCCTTTCCAAAGAGACACTCTTCTGTACTGACTTTGAGGAAACAGGCAGCCATGCTGAAAAGGACCTCCTGGCAAGAAACTAGGGGGTAGCATCAGATAACAGCCAGCAAAAATGGAGGCCCCAGTCCAGAATCCTCAGGAAATTGAATGCTGCCAATAACCACATACACATGGAAACAGTACCTACCTCAGTTGAGCCTTAGATGAGATTACAACCCTGGCTGACAAACTGAGGTGTTACGAGACCCCAAGACAGAACATGTACCCTGGTTAAGTGCTGCCCAGACTATTCTGCCCTCAGAAACTATGAAATTAAAAGTACATGTTTTTTAAGCCACCAAGAATGTGGCTACTGGTATACAGCAATAGAAAAATAAATCTGTGACAGAACCTAGACCTTGGGCCTGAGCCTTATCTGTGAGAAATATTGGAAAAATTAGTATCTGAACTTTGTAGCTTTCAGAACATGAGAAGTCTCAGAGGATGGAACCTACTTATATTTGCTTCCTAGAGTTCCTGCAACAATTGACCACAAACTTGATGACTTAAAATAACAGAAATTTATTCTTTAATAGTTCTGAAGGTCAGAAGTCCAAAATCAAGATGTTAGCAGGGTGACGCTCTTTCCAAAAGCTCTAGTAGGTGGTTCTTTGCCTCTTTCTGTTTCCAGTGGCTCCTGGCGTTTGTTGACTTGTGGTCGGCATAGTTTCAGTCTCAGCAACTGTCTTCACATCACCTCCATTTTTGTGTCTCTGTGTAACATTTTCTGTCTCTTTTATGGCTTCTCTCATTGAATTTAGGGCCCACCCCTAATCCAGGATGTTATAATCTCAATCCTTACCTTAATTAACTTTATGTTAAATTTCCATAAACACAAATGTGCTTTTGTATTTTCTTTTTTTTGAGATGGAGTTTCGCTCTTATTACCCAGGCTGGAGTGCAATGGCAGGATCTCAGCTCACGGCAAGCTCCGCCTCCTGGGTTCAGGCAGTTCTCCTGCCTCAGCCTCCCAAGTAGCTGGGATTACAGGCACGTGCCACCACGCCCAGCTAGTTTTTTGTATTTTTAGTAGAGACTGGGTTTCACCATGTTGACCAGGATGGTCTCGATCTCTTGACCTTGGGATCCACCTGCCTTGGCCTCCCAAAGGTATTTTTTTTTATTAATCTTCTTCTTGGTGTCAATGAAGCGCTTCTTCACGGTGAAGACATGCACCAAAGGTATTGCCATTGCAATTATTTTATTCTATCTTAATCATATTTTATTTATTTATTTATTTATTTTGAGACAGAGTTTTGCTCTTGTTGTCCAGGCTGGAGTGCAATGGCACGATCTCAGCTCACTGCAACCTCCTCCTCCAGAGTTCAAGTGATTCTCCTGCCTCAGCCTCTTGAGTAGCTGGGATTATAGGCATGCTTCACCATGCCTGGTGAATTTTTGTATTTGTGGTTGAGACAGGGTTTCACCATGTTAGGCTAGTCTTGAACTCCTGACTTCGGGTGATCCACCCGTCTTGGCTTCCCAAAGTGCTGGGATTACAGGTGTAAGCCACCACGTCCAGCTGTATCTTAATTTATCTAGCAAAATTTGACATGAAAAGCCACTATCTACAGTATGGTTTGTATACTTGTTTATAGTTTAATAAAAAATTATTTTGGGGAAATTCAGGAAAAAATTTACTTTTACTGGAGAAAAATTTTTAAATCTAACACCATATCCATAATTTCTCTGTTTAAAAGTTCCCACCTTAGCTCTCTCCTATGTTGATATGTGAAGAAAGTGTCCACATTACAATCCACTGAAATAATAAAGGAAGTAAACTCTACATTTACATCATTGATATGAAGACCCTGAAAAATGCTCTGAATGGAAGATTTTTCTTCGACTATGATATTGTTTAAATGCTGAGCATATTTCTATTTGTCTTTTATTCAACTTCAAAAGCAAAATGTTTTACTGGAGCTTTTTGAAATCAATGATTCTTTCACTTGTGACATTGTGGCCAATGAGGTCATATTTATTGTTTTAAAGGTTCAAGCTAGATTCTGGAAGTGAGCCCCAGTAAAGAGCCCTCTGTAAAATTTATTCTGATTTTCTACATGTTCAGGAGGAGTTCTGGGTAGGAATTATTTATAAAGGAAAAATTATGTTGATATAATTAAATATAAGACCTTGTAGTCAACTTTTGTGATTCAAAACAAAATCGGTTTCAAACATTCTAAATAACGTTTTCTAAGAATCTGCATACAAATCCAGTTGTCATAGACTAATCTTACAAGATGTTGAAAATTGATATGATCAGTCCCCAAGCTGCCAGCTACATACTCTTCAACCTCTTTTGATCTTTGTTTGCTACACCCCCTCTTCATCTAGGAGTTAGATATTATCTTCTGCTCATATAGCAAATTCGTGAGGGTAATATTGATTTGACGGCGATTCAATGTCAGTTCTCCTTTTCATGCAATTGGCTGCTTCTCTGCTGTTTAAGCACTAAATTAATAAATATTTTTAGTGTCAGCATCATGCTAAAGCTCAGTGGTATTGAGTGGAGTCATGACTCCTCGAGGAGTCATGTCCTCGACAAGCAGAATTCTGTATTTCCTATACAATATTGAGAGCTTTTAGTATATACAACTATCTATATAGTAATTGCTTAAGCCACTCACAAATATAAAGAATGAATATAATCTTGGGTCACAGAAGTCAAAAGTTTCATTAGCAAGCTTCCAAACATAGTAAAATCACATCAGCATTAAATTTGAAAATGATATTTGTCACCTATTGATCCCCAAGGTTGATGTTGTATCAAGTTCTGGTTCAAGGTAGAGACGTCAAACCCAAAATGCTGTCTCAAACTGATCTCCAAATCTATTTATATGACTGATTGCAAATATTCTTTGATATTCAACTTTCTTCTAATGGCAAAAAAAAATTACCAAAAGGATTGTTTAAAGATACATCTAAGCAATCAACCCAACAAAAACTTAAGACCATTCAAATCTGCTTCTTAGAGGTATAAATATCTTACTCATTCATTGGTTCATTTATTTTAATGTATTTATTCATTGACTGCTCTGGGCCAGGCCTTGTGGTAGATGTCTTTTTAAATCTTGTATTAGGTGTTTTATTGCCCTTAGTTCTGATAATTCTTCGGAATAGATATTTTCCTCCTTTTATAAATGAAAAAAGTGAGGCTTAGCATATGTGGACTTCAGCAAATAAGTTATTTGACTTCAACGTATTCTATAGATTGATGTAAAGTAAATAAACGTTGAATAATAGGAACATTGTTTTGGCAGCAAGTATACTAACAGTGGATTAAGCAACTTCAGGTTTACTTTTCGCATATAATCAGATATATGTAGACAGTCTAATAGTATTAGTTCACTAGGTCAAAGATGTCAAAACCAACATTTCTGAAATCCCCTTGGTCTCCCTCCTACACTCAGTTAGAAGCATCGTGTTAGTATTTCAAGAAAAAGACAGTAAGGAAGTGGTGCTGGTGATAGTAATTCAACTCCTTTACCTGGGGAAGAACTTTCCCAGAAGCCACCCCAAAATATTTATGTTTACATACCAAGATATCTATCACATGACCGTTCTCCATTGCAAGAAAATCTGACAGAGTGAGTGTTCTTTTTTTTTTTTTTTTTTTTGCTTCTGTGATATAAACAGCAAAACAAAAAATGTAGTGAATGGAAGTTGGGTTTCTCAAAAAATTGACTAGAAATCATCACAATTTGAATCTAAAACTAATGCCTATATTTTAATGGTAGAAAAAATACAGGCAATAACAAAACAACAAACAGGAAGTCAGCTTGGAAAAGAGCTTGCTATAGAGTGTGTGGACACATGTTCATACATATGCATGTCTGTGTATTTATGTGGCAGAGGTGAGTGAAATACAAGGATTAATACAGGAAACTTAGATAAAAAAAATAGGCATAGGAAAAAGAATCAAGACAAAAATTAAGAGGTAGATTTTATATGTGATAGCTTATTCTTAATCCAGAAAAATTGCAGAAAACACACTCAACATAGTTTGATACCCTCGGTAGCTTCTTATTGACTAGCAATTTTGGTAGATCCTCTTAACTTGACATGTTGGGTCATTTAGTGTTTGGCTTCAGACCCATTTTTTGGGGGGTGGGCAGGTTTGTGCATTTAAAAAATTTTAAGTTCTGGGATACATGTGCAGAACGTGCAGGTTTGTTACACAGGTATACATGTACCATGGTGTTTGCTGCAGGTATCAATCCCAGACCCATTTTTAGTTTACCTTCTGCTCTTAGTAACCCTATGCTCCAGTTATATAAGTCAAACCTACTTGTTGGATATCCCCTATATTTTTCTCATTTACATGGTCTTCTTCGTCTTAATTACTTTAATCTTTTCTTGCTTTTATGCATGATGTCTGCTATTCAATGTCTTGGTCATCTTCTAAGACTTGTCTTAGGTAACAACTTCTACATGAAGACTTTTTGATATTTGTAGCTGAATGTGAACATTCAACTTACCTTTCACAGTACATTAAAAATGATTTCTCATATGATCCTTGTCCTGCTTTTTAAAATTTAACTATATACTTGTAGATTTTATTTTAAAACATTTTTTCTAAACAGAAAATATCTCATTTGAGGCTCATGAAGAATCTGTTTTAGAAGACAATAATTTTTCAACTTAATTACTAGCCGTCATAAGGTTTATGTATTATGGGCATAGAATCTATAGTATTCATGTTATATGTTGGCCTTGCAGCAAACTCAGCTACTGTCCTTTAAACTAAGATTGAGGTTGTGTCATTTCCTTACTAAATATGTTACTCTACTGCAATGTAGTGTGTTAACATCTGCACTGTACTCAATAGAAGAGTCAATTACTGTAATACTCCTGATATTGAATCACTAAATATGACTCAATGACAGCAGCTTAAATCGGATTTCATCTTACTAAACTGGTTGATTATTTGATCTGTACTGATTGCTTGGCATTATGTATACCAATAGCATTTAAGAGTTTATTATATGCTTCTGAAGCTCATAAAATATTGAGTATAGTTTTATTACATGATTATATTGCAGGGCTACCAAAGCCAGCAGGATGGAGGTGTGGCAGAGTAGAAAATGTTTAATGACATAGCTCAGTGTGTGTCATGGCATCCATATTTCTTCTTAATAGGGGATCCACTAATGTCATAAACAGAAAATTAAAAATCAGCTCTTTTGTAGGAAAACTAACGTTCCCTCCTGTTGTTGTAGTTTGTGTAGAAGACAGAGGCAACTGGAAGAGAAATTCACATATACACAGTGCTGGAAGGCACAGCAGGATTGGTATGTAGAGAAAAGCAAATACCAAGGCTGGCATTTGAAATATTTACCAAAGAGTTTTCCTCAGATTTTCTTGTACCCTTTGCACTTCCCCCTTTGGAGGAACAATACAGCACCCAAGCATTTTAAAAAATAGAATTCTATAGGATTACCAAAATCCAATCCTCAGTTTTTCAGAAGGCTAAACTCTCAAGAATTCAGATATCACACGCCACAAGTGATAACTTTGAAAAGAGGATGAGAAAACAGACTACCCACCTTATCTCTCTTCCCAGACTAGATAGAGTTTTTCTGGGAGAAAACGAGAGAAGGATGAGAGAGAATGTAAACAGCTTAGTATGTGGCATTTCCTTAAGAAGTAGATTTGTGCTGCCCCTGCTGCACCACAAGAAGAGATCTTGAGGAAGGAGATAGAAAAATATTCAGGATGCACTTGGTGTGACCGCACATTAAGAATGCTCATAGAGCTAAAGTAAAACTAAGGTGGTGCCCTGCGACATATTATAGTGTGAAAGGTACCCAGAGCCTGATGGATTTCAAATTCATAAAACGTATCCTTCATGTATGGAGAGCACAGCAGCCATGACCGAAGAATTAGTGCCCTAAATTTGGAATAAGCAGCATCCTGGGTGAATCTATGATCTTAGGTCAGACAGGAATACATATGTGTCAATGGGTGCTAGAATAGACAAATAATATAGACTTACTGTGTTATCTCACTCCTAACATGGCAAGACCACAATGTTACATAAACCCACTCTTCCTCTGTAATTTTTACAGCCAATTTCTGAAGGAATGTTTATTTAAAATAAGGCCACTAAAATATAACACTTCAGTTTTTAAACACTCCAATTTGTGGCTTTCCCAATACATATAGCATACCATTGATAAGGACCTAGTGCTCAACTTTGAAGAAAGATAACATACTTTCCAGATTTAGAAATGGTAGCTAAATACAACACATCAACATTCACTGTAAGTGAGTATAAAAAAGAGCATTCCCTGATTCAGGACATAGACTGTGTAGGCAAAGGAATGGGAAACAGAAGAGGATCAGAAAAGAGACTTAGACTTAAAGACACAGAGTCTCATTTCTGTCATTCTCTAAAAAGGATAAATTTCAAATATTTATTGCTACATAAACATAATTTAGAGTAAGTATAATTGCAGAGAGTAACATACGTTGATCCCTATTTTCGCATCATGAGTTTGTCTTCAGCATTTTTCATATGTCCTGAGATTAAGAACACCTCCAGGCCTTGTTACAGAATTGCTATTTGACCGGAGTATCTCCTATCTGAATTTTATGTCAGGAGGGACCTGGATGGACAAAATAAGTTAGCAATATTCCTTACCAAATGCATTTTATCAAGGCTTTTTTATTTTCTTAGTTTACTGACTATTATATGTCCATGCTGGAGTCATTAGACTTGTTTAACATAGATGTTATAATACTCCAACTTTCCAATTATATATGGATGGATATAATTTCCACTAAATTTTTATCAAGTGCATTTTTTAAAACAAGCAGTGTTAATACATCATCAAAAAATGGCATTCATATTTCGTCTCCCTGTCAATCCTACTCCTGCCTCACTTTGTAAAAAATATATTCTGATACTTAACCTAGATTCTCATGTGGAAGCCTAATGTTTTCTCAAAAGTATTCAGTGTGTAGAGGAGAGCAGGAGAAAAAAAAATCAATGTTTACTTAATGCACTTACGCATTTACACTATCAATTGTGTAACTGTGGAAGAGAAATAAAATTTCAAAGTAAAAACAGAATTAGAAGAATAGACTTAACTATCCTACATGTTTAAATGCCTCAGATATAAGGATCTGAGAATACACAGACTAACATCCGACACAGTACTTGATACACATATTTAAAACCAAAAATGTCCTAACACAGGCCTCGGCATACATGTTGGGGTTAGCTGAAGTATGCACTGCCAGCTAAAACAAGTTTTTATTTTGAATCCTAAGATCAAATTTTGAGATAAGCAATTTGAACTAGTTTCATTTTAAATGTTTAAGCTATTGTCAGAAAAATCTTTTAAAAAACTTTGAAACCCACTAAATAAAACAAAATAGCATCTTAATATTTGTGTTGTTGTCCCTAGTACAAGTAAGCAATTCCAGAAAGGGCTGGAAACCTGCAGGAGATGTGTTTTTCTATATAACTTTGGTGTCAGAGTTTGTTGACAGTGTCTATATTCTAGGGCAAGCATGTGGGTCTCTTATGTAATGAATAGGATCAGAGCTCCAGAAGTCCAAGGAAGGGAAAGGGAGTTTTTCACCAAAGCTTTGTGCTTTGTCTGTGTCTAGAAATCTTTTAGTCCTGGGTTTCCTACAGAATCGCCTCTTTATATTTTCTCTTCCCTTTTCTTTTTATTGTCATGACTGTTGTCTTCTGATCAGGGTTTCTGATCTGCTCTGACAATAGCAAGTCATAGTTATTCCCCTTTTATGTTGCTACCTTGTCCCTAAGACCTCAAGTCCACAGTACTTGAGATCAGGCAGCTGTCTGCCCATTATTATTTCACTAAAATAGCTAGGTCTTTGAGTGTTTAGAGTGAGGTTAGAGATGATGTGGGAGAATAGGGAAAAAAACAAATCAATATTGTCAATTAACTCTGTGTGATGATGGAGAGAAATTGAGGAAGGACACACTATTATTTAAGGATATTCAGTAAGGAATAAATAACCAACAGAGCAGCAGTTGTTAACACCAGCCCAGGCCAATGCTGAGAGCTACAACCTAAGTGCCAGGAATCTGGAGTTGACTTGTCTACCTTTTAGGAACGTGACCTTAATGTGATCTTGGGCAGGTCACATCAGCTCCCTGGGTCTGTTTCCTCATCAGAAAAACTAGGAGTTTGGACCAGATGAATTTCAAAGTTGCTGTCAGATCTTTATGAAATAGGATGCTTTTACTTTTGCTTTTGCTTTGAATTCTGTTAGGCAAAGTTTCTGTTTCAAAAATAATATAGGTCACCTTTAGTTATGTTTTTTTTTTCTTTTTGTACCAGCTGAGCTGGCCTTCTTTACATCAGAAATCCTGCAAGAGAGAATCCTAGAGAGTGCTGAAAGGAATTTTAATCCATTTCACCCAATGCAGTTACACAAACAGGAAATTTTGTGATGCCTAATAAATACTTGATAGGCTATCAATTAGCTCTCCTAGAAACTGTTCACAGATAATTTAAGAGAAACTATTTTGCTGAAAGAAATCAAGGTTTTAGGTATGACTTCCAAATATTGATTTGTATTTAATGTTCTCCCATTGCTAACAGCCCCTTTAGGGAATGCTAAGTATGTATCATTTCCACCTTATTAAATGTCCCCAATTTCTCTAGTCATTCCTCATATGACACGGTTTCTAGATCCCTGAGGCCTATGCCAAAATTTCTGTGAAAATGCTCTATTAGTGCAACTGATTTCTCATTAATTGGTGGGACTGTGGTTCAGTACTTTTGCTAAAATTCAGAAAACTCCACAGTCAACCGAGGGTCTAGGAGATTTATTGACATTTTAAATCCAGGATATACTGTCATCAGTAACAGTGCAGGAGATCATAATCTGCTAAAGAAACTGTGACAAGGTTTTGGGGAGTATAAAGCATACAACTTTGCAAGTTGTTGAACAAAGGAAAAAGTGGCCTCATAGTTGAATATATGATTCATGAATACTCCAGGAGAAATGACATCCTTTGCAGTTAAAATAAAGGTAATGGGGAAAATTAAGGTTTTGATCATTTATACTTTAAAATACTGTCACATATGCAATACTGATGAGGCACTTACCTTAAATCTGTAAGGCATAATAAATACAAACATGAGAGTATTTACACAACCATTCTTGACATAAAGGGAAGAAAGCTTATAATTTCTGAAACATTGAAGAGCTCAATTAATATTTCCAACCACAATGCAAATTCTAAAATAATTAACAATGAAAAATCCTTACATCCTACTTCATAGAACCTTTAAATCTGTAGGATCATCCCTGACAAGAAGCTAAATCTCTTTGAGATCAAGCTTATTTTACAGTAATGTTTTTTTCATTTTCTGAAGTATGCCTCACTTCACAGGCTGATTTTTTTAAAATCTTACATTACAGATGTAGAGGCTTTTACTTTAGGCATTTCTTGAACTTTATCACTTTTTAAAATTCATAAGTTATTTCTGACCTCCTGTTACCTATAGAATATACCACTTATTCTATCCTTAAGGCACTACACACTTTTAGTCCATTCTATTTCTTCCCCTTCCACTTCCCAAGGTGACCAAGGATCTCATCTCATTATAGCCTCAGTTTATAGTCCCAGATTTCCTCATATAAATCATTTAAATCAAGTGGCAATGAGTAACGCATTAAACGAAGGTTGTAGGCACAATTCCTCTACATCTTTGAACTTTTGAGGCTAAAAAGCATGTTATCTGCTCCAAACACTCCCAACAAACAATGATGATGGGGCAGGTATAAGATAAGAGTTATAGGCATTCCTGCTCAAAACACAAATATGAAACTTAAAGCAAAACAGAATAAGAAGTCTTAAAGTAATTTTGAAATGCACTGGACAATCCAGGCAGACTTCCTTGATTAAGTCTCTAGGCCTGGGAACAATCCTCCACACCTGGGAACAATCCTCCATGGCTCTTGATTCTGTCTCCTGGGCACTGGGTCGTACCTTTGGGTTCTTGGTTATGTCCTCTGCACCATCCTTGTTTATCCACAGTGGAGCTGAGTATTTTTTATCAAACTTCCCATAAAATTCTGGGAGTTCAAGAGCCTCTTTTAATATCACACTCTTTCCGTTACTTGTCCTCCAAGTGGAAAATGTTCCTCCTGACATAATATTCTCAATTTTGTGAACCTTGTGTGGTTTCATAGGGCATTTATTCTATTAGATAAAGGCAACATCCACAGGGTTTTGAAATAATGATTTTTCCATCCTGACCTTCTGTTGAGGTGGTTTAGGAATAATACTCTCGAGCTTCCTGGAGGCCTTCTGGTTTGATTGAGATGTTCTGTAGGACATGCCCTTAATGTCTTGTGAATGAATACTCTGACCTTTTGATCTTTAGAAGCTCCAGCAAAAGGCTATAGGGTCAGTCTTTTCTCTAGAACATGTTTCCAGACAGTCAATTTCTTAGTTTAATAGTTCTTCCCTCAATCTCTCCCCTTTCCTCTCTCATTTTACTATAAGCTGCAATTAAAAATCAGGCAGAATCTTCAATTCCTTGCTTGTAGATCTTCTTAGCTCAGTATTTAGATTTATCACATGTAAATTCAACTTTCTACATAACTGTAGGACACAGTTTCCACCACTACAGAACAAGGATCCAGCCTCCTTGCACCAGTGTTCAATAATATATTCTCCTCCTCCTGAACCCTCATCAGTAGCATTTTCAGCATCCATATTTCTACTAACAGTCTAGTCTGTTCAAGGCAATTGAGGCTTTCTCTGGCATGCTTCTCAACATTGTTCTCCAACGTCCAGCTTCTTCTCACTGCTTAGTTTCAAAGCCCTTCCACATTTTCAGGTGTTTGTTATAGTAGCACCTGGCTTCTGGGTACCAAAATCTGTATTAGTTTTCTATTGCAATGTAACAAACTGCCATAATTTAACAGCTTAAGACAACAACCATTTGTTAACTCACAGTATATAGGTCATAAGTATGGACATCGTACAACTGGGTTCTTTGCTCAAAGTAGCCAATAGCTGACATCAAGATGTCTTCTGGGGCTGCAATTCTCATTTGAGGTTTGGAGTCCCCTTCCAAGGTCACTGTATGTTGGGAAAAGTCAGTTTCTAGTGATAGTGTAATAGTAAGTCTGAGATCCTTCTCTCCTTGGAGAGGAGGAGTTGTCAGCTGGGGGCCTAAGCTCTTCATGGTCACCCCTGTGTATTGGCAGTTTACAAGATGATGCTTGCTTTCTCACTGGCCAGCCAGAATGCATATTTATTACAATTTCTTCTGCTACCAGTTGGAGAAAACTCTACTTTAAAGGGTTCATGTGATCATGTCAAGCCCATCTGAATAATCTCCCTTTCTAAAGTCAACTGTGATACAACCTAATCACAGGAGTAAAATCTATTAGCTTCATGGTCCCTAGGATTATACAGAGCATGTACTTCACAGGGATGGAAAATCTTGGGAAACATCTTAGAATTCTACCTACCGATATAATAATATGTTAAATTGCCTTGAATGATATCATTTAGCTCAATGTCTGCCTCTAAAGGCCTATATAAATCAGGTTTAATTCTTTTTTCTCATTAATATGTAACAAAGAGGCAATAGTTGCAAAGTTCCCAGAATTTTTTTATTCTGAGCTTTACTATTTTAAGTAATGTTTGATGAATCCCAGTAAATTCTATATTGAGATAAAACTTAATACACTAAGTATAACAGAAACCTAAGTTTTATAAAAATCATTCATGAAGAAAGTCTTTTAAATACAAATAATTCAGTTTCACCCAAAGATAAAATATCTTCTATTGCAAAAAATTGGGCTTATAGAAATATTTATGGGAAGAGGAAAAAATACATTTTACCTTATATGCATTGGCATACTAATAAATGTACGAAAGGGGGAAAATAGTTTTATATATATAAGTGAAATTGAGGAACACTTGGACAAAGTTGGCTGCCAAAAAGCATTTAGGCATATATTTTAAATATAATAATAAAAAATATGAACAAAGAAATTCCTGGGTCCCACTCTGAAAGATTCTAATTCAATTGCAGTACATGGTCATAATCTTGGAAATGGCACTAGCCAAGGTCCTTAGGAAGCTCACAATCTAAAGTAAGAAAATAAATACTTAAAAAATCAGCTTGCATGAAGGATTTAATGTTAACTTTAAAAATTGAGAGTTTTCTGCATCTATTGAGATAATCATGTGGTTTTTTTCATTAGTTCTGTTTGTGATGGATTACATTTATTGTTTTGTGTATGTTGAACCAGCCTTGCATCCCAGGGGTGAAGATGACCGAATCATGGTGGATAAGCTTGTTGATGTGTTGTTTGATTTCGTTTGCCTTTATTTTATTGAGGATTTTCGCATTGATGTTCATCAAGGATATTGGCCTGAAATTTTCTTTTTTGTTGTGTCTCTGCCAGGTTTTGGTATCAGGATAATGCTGGCCTCATAAGATGAGTTAGGGAGAAGCCCCTTTTTGTCTGTTGTTTGCAATAGTTTCAGAAAGAATGGTACCATCTCCTCTTTGTACCTCTAGAAGAATTCAGCTGTGAATCTCTCTGGTCCTGGTCGTTTTCTGGTTGGTAGGCTACTAATTACTGCCTCAAGTTCAGGACTTGTTATTGGTCTATTAAGGGATTCAACTTCTACCTGGTTTGGTCTTGAGAGGGTGTATGTGTCCAGGAATTTATCCATGTCTCCTAGATTTTATGGTTTATTTGAGTAGAGGTATTTATAGTATTCTCTGATGGTAGTTTGTATTTTTGTGGGATCAGTGGTGATATCCCCTTTATCATTTTTTTATTGTGTCTATTTGATTCTTCTCTTTAGTCTGGCTAGTGGTGTACCTATTTTGTTAACTTTTTCAAAAAAACTGCTCCTGGATTCATTAAATTTTTGAAAGGTTTTTAAAGTCTCTATTTGCTTCAATTCTGCTCTGATGTTAGGTATTTCTTGTCTTCTGCTAGCTTTTGGATTTGTTTGCTCTTGCTTTTCTAGTTCTTTTAATTGTGATATTAGGGTGTCAATTTTAGATATTTCCCTTGTTCTTCTGTGAGAATTTAAGTACTATAAATTTCCCTCTAAACATTGCTTTAACTGTGTCCCAAAGATTCTGGTGCGTTGTGTCTTTGTTCTCATTGGTTTCAAAGAACTTATTTATTTCTGCCTTAATTTCATTATACCCAGTGGTCATTCGGGACCAGGTTATTCAGTTTCCATGTAGTTGTGTGGTTTTCAGTGAGTTTCTTAATCCTGAGTTCTAATTTTATTGCCCTGTGGTCTGAGAGACTGCTATGATTTCCATTCTTTTGCATTTGCTGAGGAGTGTTTTACTTCCAATTAGGTGATCAATTTTAAACTAAGTGTGATATGGTGCTGAGAAGAATGTATATTCTGTTGATTTGGGGTGGGGAGCTTTGTAGATGTCTATTTTCAGTGATGAGATCTGCATCTCGTCCTAGCACTTCTGCTGCGTGTCACTCAGCATGTCTCAGAGCTTGGCTTTCTGCTGGTCTGTCTCATCCAGGCGGTCTTGAGCATCTTGTTTCTGAGCCTTGAGCTCCTGCAAACTGCTTGTTTCCTGGTCTAGGTCATTTTGTAATTCCTGCATCTTGCTGGTTTTGTCTCATTGCCTCTTTTTTTTTTTTTTTTTTTTTGAGACGGAGTTTCACTCCTGTTACCCAGGCTGGAGTGCAATGGCGCGATCTTGGCTCACCGCAACCTCCGCCTCCTGGGTTCAGGCAAATCTCCTACCTCAGCCTCCCGAGTAGCTAGGATTACAGGCATGTGCCACCATGCCCAGCTAATTTTTTGTATTTTTAGTTGAGATGGGGTTTCACCATGTTGACCAGGATGGTCTTGATCTCTTGACCTCGTGATCCACCCCCCTTGGCCTCCCAAAGTGCTGGGATTACAGGCGTGAGCCACCGCGCCTGGCCTCATTGCCTCTTTTTTTAAATCTAATGTCTTGTCCCAGTGAATATTTATCCCTTTGTAACTGGGCAATCTCTTGACTGATGTCATCAAGCTCCTTCACACCAGTAAACTCCCCGGAGCTCAGAGAGCCCAAACTGTCTGGGCCTGGTGTGCCTTTCTTCGAGGGTGGGACCATGTCTGGCAAGAGGACTTGAGGGGGGTCGATGCCTTTACTGACCTTCTGCTGAATGAAATACATAGCTAACGCGAGTCAGTCTTTGCTTAACTTTCCCGTTTGCCTCCTGTTGGCCAGAGCCCATATGTGTGCTAGAAGGTTCTGGGTGAGGCCCAAGTGAATGAAGATCTCCTTCACCTCCTCACCACTCACGTAACCATCTAAGCCCAGGGAAGTCTTCAGGAATATCTCCTTAAAGCACATCTTGTCTGCCACTGGCATCACCGAGTTCACTGTTGGCTCTGTTCACTTGAGGCTGTGCTTGGGGGACAGGCTCCCTGTGCTGTTGAGGCTGCTGATGCTGCCATGGGACAGCATAGAGAAGACACTGTCTTTTGGAGGGGGGCTGGTGGGCAGGATGGGGATGGCACCAGGGAACACAGTCTTCCTTCTCTTGGAGGGGTAGGATGAGGGTTAGAGGCAGGGTGGAGGGCACGGGCTTCTTCTTGAGGGCTCAGTACACCAAGTGCATGGCCACAGTGAACTCATCTTGGTCCAAGTGCCCATCCTTGTCAATGTCACTGAGGTCCCAGACCCAGCCTAGGACATCAAGAGGCAGCTTTGTATTCATGAGGACCAGCTTGACCTTGTTTCCAGAGAGCAAACCATTGATGGGTAAAATGCTTTCAAAAATCCCATCAAATTTGGCCTTTTCCTCCACCCTCCAGAGGCCCCAGTGGGCCTCTGCAGAGGGTGGCGTGACCACCAGAGAGCTGCTGGTGTCATGGAATTCAGCTGGTGGCATACTCAATATCCATATATATATATATATATATATATATGGATGAAATACATATGTAATAAATAGCTTTTCTTGTTGCATTGATCTGTTTACCATTATATAATGCCCTTCTTTGTCTTTGTTGATCTTTATTGGTTTAATGTCCATTTTATCAGAGACTAGGATTGCAACCACTGATTTTTTTCTGTGTGTGCTTTCCATTTGCTTGGTAAATATTTCTTCATTCCTTTATTTTTAGCCAATGTGTTATCTTTGCATGTGAGATGGGTCTACTGCATGCAGCACACAGATAGCTCTTGACTCTTTATCCAATTTTCCAGTCTTTGTCTTTTAATTGGAGCATTTAGCCCACTTACATTTAAGGTTAATATTGCTATGTGTGAATTTGATCCTGTTATTATGATGCTAGCTGGTTATTTTGCCATTGATGCAGTGTCAGTGGTCTTTACAATTCAATAAAATTCACCCCTTTGTGCTAAAAACTCTCAATAAACTAGGTACTGATAGAATGTATCCCATAATAATAAGAGCTATTCATGACAAACCCACAGCCAATATCATGCTGAAAAAGAAAAAGCTGGAAGCATTCCTTTTGAATACTGGCACAAGACAAAGATGCCATCTCTCACCATGCCTCATCTACATGGTATTGGAAGTTGTGGCCAAGCAATCAGTCAAGAGCAAGAAATAAAGGGTATTCAAATAGGAAGAGAAGTCAAATTGTCTCTGTTTACAAATGACATGATGGTATATTTAGAAAACTCCATTGTCTCAGCCCAAGATTTCCTTAAGCTGATAAGCAACTTCAACAAAGTCTCAGGTTAAAAAATCAATCTGCAAAAGACACAAACATTCCTATACACCAATAATAGACAAAGAGCCAAATCATGAGTGAACTCCCATTCACAATTGCTGCAAAGAGAATAAAATATCTAGGAATACAACTTACAAGGGATGTGAAGGAACTCTTCAAGGTGAACTATAAACACACTGCTCAAGAAAATAAGAGAACACAAACAAATGGAAACACGTTTCGTACTCATGGTTAGACAGAATCAATATCATGAAAATGGCCATATTTCCTACAGTAATTTATAGATTCAGTGCCACCCCATCAAGCTACCATTGACTTTATTCACAGAATTAGAAAAAACTACTCTAAATTTCACATGAAACTAAAAAAGAGCCTGTATAGCCAAGACAATTTTAAGCAAAAAGAACAAAGCTGGAGGCATCACACTACCTGACTTCAAATTATACTACAAGACTACAGTAACCAAAACAGCATGGCACTGGTACCAAAACAGATATATAAACCAATAGAACAGAACAGAGGCCTTAGAAATAATTCCACACATCTGTAACCATCTGCTGTTTGAAAAATCTGACAGAAACAAGCAATGGGGAGATTATTCCCTGTTTAATAAATGGTATCGGGAAAACTGGCTAGCCATATACAGAAAGTTGAAATTGAACCTTATCCTTACACCTTATAAAAAAATTAAGATGGATTAAAGACTTAAACATAAGACCTAAAACATAAAAACCCTAGAAGAAAATCTAGGCAATACCATTCAGGACATAATCATGGGCAAAGACTTAATGACTAAAACACCAAAAGCAGTGGCAGCAAAAGCCAAAATTGACAAATGGGATTGAATTAAACTTAGTTTCTTTTGCTGTGTGGAAGATCTTATCATTAGAGTGAACAGGCAACCTACAGAATGGGAGAAACTTTTTGCAGTATATCCATCTGACAAAGGGCTAATACATAGAATCTACAAGGAACTTAAACACATTTACAAGAAAAAAACAAACTCATCAAAAACTGGGCAAAAGATATAAACAGACACTTTTCAAAAGAAGACATTTATGCAGCCAACAAACGTGAAAAAAAAAGCTCATCATCACTAGTCATTAGAGAAATGCAAATCAAAACCACTATGACATACCATTTCACACCAGTTAGAATGGCGATCATTAAAAAGTCAGAAAACAACAGATACTGGAGAGGATGTGAAGAAATAGGAAAGCTTTTACGTTGTTAGTGGGTGTTAAATTAGTTCAATGATTGTGGAAGACAGTGTGGTAATTCCTCAAGGATCTAGAACCAGAAATATCATTTTACCCAGCAATCCCATTACTGGGTATATACTCAAAGGAGTATAAGTTATTCTGCTATAAAGACACATGCACACGTATGTTTATTGCAGCACTCTTCACAATAGCAAAGACTTGGAACTAACCTAAATGCCAATCAGTGATAGACTGGATAAAGAAAATGTGGCATATATACACCACAGGATACTATGCAACCATAAAAATGGATGAGTTCATGTCCTTTGCAGGGACATAGATGAAGCTGAAAACCATCATTCTCAACAAACCAGCACAGGAACAGAAAATCAAACACTGCATGTTCTCACTCATAAGTGGGAGTCAAATGATAAGAACACATGGACACACGGAGGGGAACATCACACACTGGGGACTGTTGAGGGGTGGAGACCTTAAGGAGGGATAGCATTAGGAGAAATATCTAATATAGATGATGGTTGATGAGTGCAGCAAATCATGATGGCACATGTATACCTATGTAACAAACCTGCATGTTCTGTACCTGTATCCCAGAACTTAAAGTATAATTTTAAAAAATTGAGATTTTTATATAGGTGAAAATAGTTATAAATAGAAAGGAGCATACTCATGTAATACACACTATGTCAAGAAATAGAATAAAAACAAAAATCAGAGCCCCCCCCACCATATCCCTTTCAAAGTATTAAACACTGCCTTTTCAAGGATAACCATTTCCTTGAATTTAATACCAAAGATTGTTTTGTCTATTTTGAATTTCATACCGATGAAATAATAGTTTTTAAAAATCTAAATTATTTCACTCAGTATTATATTTGCCAGGTTAATTCATACTGTTGTATGTAGCAAAGGTTTGTTTCTTGTCATTCTTTATATTTTCTCAATTGTTTAAATATATTGCAATCATTTATCTGTTGATGTAGATTTGGGTTATTTCCCAGTTTGGAGCATCCTAAATGATGCTGCTGTAAATATTTCTGAGTTATAACTGTCTTTTGGTGCACATGTGTACACATCGTTAGGATTGTGATTGCTGAGTCATAAAGTATGTGTATGTTCATTTCAATAGTTACTTTCATGTAGCTTTCTGAGGGTGATTATAGTAAGTTCTACTGCTACAAGCAGCATGTGGTAACTCTTACTGCTATACATGTTTGTTAACACTAGGGTCAATCTACTTTATCTATTATGGTGGCTATGTAATGATGGCTCATTACAGTTTTATTTTTCATTTCATTCAACTTCCCTAATGATGACCATTTGGGTATCCTCTCAAATGAAGTACCTGTTCAAGTCTTTTGCCCATTTTTCCACTGGGTTCTGACAATTTCCCGTTGATTTAGAGAAGTTCTTTACATAATCTGGCCACACGTCCTACTGGGATACATATTTTGCAAATGTCATGTCTTAGTCTGTAGGTTGTTTTTGCTCACTTTTAAAGGTTTATTTTGTTTAAGAGAGGCTTTAATTTTTTTTTTCTAATTTTTTATTGGATTTTAGGTTTTGGGGTACATGAGCAGAGCATGCAAGACAGTTGCGTAGGTACGCACATGGCAGTGTGCTTTGCTTTGTTTCTCCCCTTCAACCACATTTGGCATTTCTCCCCAGGCTATCCCTCCCCACCTCCCCCTCCCACTGGCCCTCCCCTTTTCCCCCCAATAGACCCCAGTGTTTAGTACTCCCCTTTCTGTGTCCATGTGTTCTCATTTTTCATCACCTGCCTATGAGTGAGAATATGCGGTGTTTCATTTTCTGTTCTTGTGTCAGTTTGCTGAGGATGAGGTTCTCCAGATTCATCCATGTCCCTACAAACGACGCAAACTCATCATTTCTGATTGCTGCATAATATTCCATGGTGTATATATGCCACATTTTTCCAATCCAGTCTATCATCAATGGGCATTTTGGTTGATTCCAGGTCTTTGCTATTGTAAACAGTGCTGCAATGAACATTCGTGTACATGTGTCCTTATAGTAGAATGATTTATAGTCTTTTGGATATATACCCAGTAATGGGATTGCTGGGTCAAATGGAATTTCTATTTCTAAGGCCTTGAGGAATCGCCACACTGTCTTCCACAATGGTTGAACTAATTTACACTCCCACCAACAGTGTAAAAGTGTTCCTTTTTCTCCACATCCTCTCCAGCATCGGTTGTCACCAGATTTTTTAATGATCGCCATTCTAACTGGCCTGAGATGGTATCTCAATGTGGTTTTCATTTGCATCTCTCTGATGACCAGTGACAATGAGCATTTTTTCATATGATTGTTGGCCTCATATATGTCTTCTTTCGTAAAGTGTCTGTTCATATCCTTTGCCCACGTCGGAATGGGCTTGTTTGTTTTTTTCCTGTAAATCTGTTTGAGTTCTTTGTAAATTCTGGATATCAACCCTTTGTCAGATGGGTAAACTGCAAAAATTTTTTCCCATTCTGTTGGTTGCCGATCCACTCTAGTGACTGTTTCTTTTGCCGTGCAGAAGCTGTGGAGTTTCATTAGGTCCCATTTGTCTATTTTGGCTTTTGTTGCCAATGCTTTTGGTGTTTTGTTCATGAAGTCCTTGCCTACTCCTATGTCCTGGATAGTTTTGCCTAGATTTCCTTCTAGGGTTTTTATGGTGCCGGGTCTTATGTTTAAGTCTTTAATCCATCTGGAGTTAATTTTAGTGTAAGGTGTCAGGAAGGGGTCCAGTTTCTGCTTTCTGCACATGGCTAGCCAGTTTTCCCAACACCATTTGTTAAACAGGGAATCCTTTCCCCATTGCTTGTTTTTGTCAGGTTTATCAAATATTGTATAGTTGTAGATATGTTGTGTTGCCTCCGGTGCCTCTGTTTTGTTCCATTGGTCTATATCTCTGTTTTGGTACCAGTACCATGCTGTTTTGATTACTGTAGCCTTGTAGTATAGTTTGAAATCCGGTAGTGTGATGCTCCCCGCTGTGTTCTTTTTGCTTAGAATTGACTTGGCTATGCGGGCTCTCTTTTGGTTCCATATGAAGTTCATGGTGTTTTTTTCCAGTTCTGTGAAGAAAGTCAATGGTAGCTTGATGGGGATAGCGTTGATTCTGTAAATTACTTTGGGCAGTATAGCCATTTTCACGATATTAATTCTTCCTAACCATGAACATGGAATGTTTCTCCATCTGTTTGTGTCCTCTCTGATTTCATCGAGCAGTGGTTTCTAGTTCTCCTTGAAGAGGTCCCTTACGTTCCTTGTGAGTGGTATTCCAAGGTGTTTTATTCTTTTTGTAGCAATTGTGAATGGCAGTTCGCTCTTGATTTGGCTTTCTTTAAGTCTGTTATTGGTGTAGACGAATGCTTGTGATTTTTGCACATTGATTTTATATCCTGAGACTTTGCTGAAGTTGCTTATCAGTTTCAGGAGTTTTTGGGCTGAGGCGATGGGGTCCTCTAGGTATACTATCATGTCGTCTGCAAATAGAGACAATTTGGCTTCCACCTTTCCTATATGAATACCCTTTATTTCTTTTTCTTGTCTGATTGCTCTGGCTAGAACTTCCAGAACTATATTGAATAGGAGTGGTGAAAGAGGGCATCCTTGTCTAGTGCCAGATTTCAAAGGGAATGCTTCTAGTTTTTGCCCATTCAGTATGATATTGGCTGTTGGTTTGTCATAAATAGCTTTTATTACTTTGAGATACATTCCATCGATACCGAGTTTATTGAGGGTTTTTAGCATAAAGGGCTGTTGAATTTTGTCAAATGCCTTCTCTGCATCAATTGAGATAATCATGTGGTTTTTGTTTTTGGTTCTGTTTATGTGGTGAATTACGTTGATAGACTTGCGTATGTTGAACCAGCCTTGCATCCCCGGGATGAATCCTACTTGATCATGATGAATAAGTTTTTTGATTTGCTGTTGCAATCGGCTTGCCAATATTTTATTGAAGATTTTTGCATCTATATTCATCATGGATATTGGCCTGAAGTTTTCTTTTCTTGTTGGGTCTCTGCCGGGTTTTGGTATCAGAATGATGTTTCGTAAAATGATTTGGGAAGGATTCCCTCTTTTTGGATTGTTTGAAATAGTTTTAGAAGGAATGGTACCAGCTCCTCTTTGTGTGTCTGGTAGAATTCGGCTGTGAACCCGTCTGGACCTGGGCTTTTTTTGAGTGGTAGGCTCTTAATTGCTGCCTCGACTTCTGCCCTTGTTATTGGTCTATTCATAGTTTCAGCTTCCTCCTGGCTTAGGCTTGGGAGGACACAGGAGTACAGGAATTTATCCATTTCTTCCAGGTTTACTAGTTTATGTGCATAGAGTTGTTTGTAATATTCTCTGATGATGGTTTGAATTTCTGTGGAATCTGTGGTGATTTCCCCTTTATCATTTTTTATTGCATCTATTTGGTTGTTCTCTCTTTTATTTTTAATCAATCTGGCTAGTGGTCTGTCTATTTTGTTGATCTTTTCAAAAAGACAGCTCTTGGATTTATTGATTTTTTGAAGGGTTTTTCGTGTCTCAATCTCCTTCAGCTCAGCTCTGATCTTAGTTATTTCTTGTCTTCTGCTGGGTTTTGAGTTTTTTTGATCTTGCTCCTCTAGCTCTTTCAATTTTGACGATAGGGTGTCAATTTTGGATCTCTCCATTCTCCTCATATGGGCACTTATTGCTATATACTTTCCTCTAGAGACTGCTTTAAATGTGTCCCAGAGGTTCTGGCACGTTGTGTCTTCATTCTCATTGGTTTCGAAGAACTTCTTTATTTCTGTCTTCATTTCATTGTTTACCCAGTCAACATTCAAGAGCCAGTTGTTCAGTTTCCATGAAGCTGTGCGGTTCTGGGTTGGTTTCTGTATTCTGAGTTCTAACTTGATTGCACTATGGTCTGAGAGGCTGTTTGTTATGATTTCAGTTGTTTTGCATTTGTTGAGCAGTGCTTTACTTCCAATTATGTGGTCAATTTTAGAGTAGGTGTGATGTGGTGCTGAGAAGAATGTGTATTCTGTGGATTTGGGGTGGAGAGTTCTGTAAATGTCTATCAGGTTTGCTTGCTCCATGTCTGAGTTCAAGCCCTGGATATCCTTGTTGATTTTCTGTCTGGTTGATTTGTCTAATATTGACAGTGGAGTGTTAAATTCTCCCACTATTATTGTGTGGGAGTCTAAGTCTCTTTGTAAGTCATTAAGAACTTGCCTTATGTATCTGGGTGCTTCTGCATTGGGTCCATATATGTTCAGGATCGTTAGCTCTTCTTGTTGTATCGATCCTTTTACCATTATGTAATGGCCTTCTTTGTCTCTTTTGATCTTTGTTGCTTTAAAGTCTATTTTATCAGAGATGAGAATTGCAACTCCTGCTTTTTTTTGCTCTCCATTTGCTTGGTAAATCTTCCTCCATCCCTTTATTTTGAGCCTTTGTGTATCCTTGCATGTGAGATGGGTTTCCTGGATACAGCACAGTGATGGGTTTTGGATTTTTATCCAATTTGCCAGTCTGTGTCTTTTGATTGGTGCATTTAGTCCATTTACATTTAGGGTTAATATTGTTATGTGTGAATTTGATACTGCCATTTTGATGGTAGCTGGCTGTTTTGCCTGTTAGTTGTTGTAGATTATTCATTATGTTGATGCTCTTTAGCATTTAGTGTGATTTTGGAATGGCTGGTACTGGTTGTTCCTTTATATGTGTAGTGCCTCTTTTAGGAGCTCTTGTAAAGCAGGCCTGGTGGTGACAAAATCTCTGAGTACTTGCTTGTTCACAAAGGATTTTATTCTTCCTTCACTTCTGAAGCTTAGTTTGGCTGGATATGAAATTCTGGGTTGAAAGTTCTTTTCTTTAAGAATGTTGAATATTGGCCCCCACTCTCTTCTGGCTTGTAGTGTTTCTGCCGAGAGATCTGCTGTGAGTCTGATGGGCTTCCCTTTGTGGGTAACTCGACCTTTCTCTCTGGCTGCCCTTAGTATTTTTCTCCTTTATTTCAACCTTGTTGAATCTGACGATTATGTGCCTTGGGGTTGCTCTTCTTGCGGAATATCTTTGTGGTGTTCTCTGTATTTCCTGCATTTGAGTGTTGGCCTGTCTTGCTCGGTGGGGGAAGTTTTCCTGGATGATGTCCTGAAGAGTATTTTCCAGTTTGGATTCATTCTCTTCTTCCCCTTCTGGTACACCTATCAAACGTAGGTTAGGTCTTTTCACATAGTCCCACATTTCTTGGAGACATTGTTCATTCCTTTTTGCACTTTTTTTCTCTACTCTTGGTTTCTCATTTTATTTCATTGAGTTGGTCTTCAACTTCAGATATTCTTTCTTCTGCTTGATCAATTCGGCTATTGAAACTTGTGCATGCTTCGCGAAGTTCTCGTATTGTGTTTTTCAGCTAATTCATTCATATTCCTCTCTAAGTTATCCATTCTTGTTATCATTTCCTCATATCTTTTTTTAAGTTCCTTAGTTTCTTTGCATTGATTTAATACATGTTCTTTTAGCTCACAAAAGTTTCTCATTATCCACCTTCTGAAGTCTAATTCCGTCATTTTGTCACAGTCATTCTCCGTCCAGCTTTGTTCCCTTGCTGGTGAGGAGTTTTGGTCCTTTATAGGAGGCGAGGTGTTCTGATTTCAGGTGTTTTCCTCCTTTTTGCGCTGGTTTCTTCCCATCTTTGTGGATTTATCCGCTTGTCGTCTGTGTAGTTGCTGACTTTTCGATTGGGTCTCTGAGTGGACACCCAGATTGTTGATGATGAAGTATTTCTGTTACTTGGTTTTCCTTCTACCAGTCTAGCCCCTTCACTGTACGACTGCTGAGGTCCACTCCAGGCCCTTCTTGTCTGGGGTGCACCTCTAGCAGCTGTGGCACAGCGAGGGATGCTACCAGTTTCTTTTTCTGCTACTTTTGTCCCAGGATGATGCCTGCCAAATGTCAGTCTTTTAGATATAGAGGGGTCAGGGAGCTGCTTGTGGAGACCATCTGTACTTTATAGGAGCTCAATTGCTGAGCTGTGAGCTCTGTTGTTCATTCAGGGCTGTTAGGTTGCTATGTTTGATTCTGCTGCAACAGAGCTCATTAAAAAAACCCTTTTTTTCTCAAATGCTCTGTGTTGGAGGGTTCAGGCTTTATTTTTCGATGACCATTGAGGTGTCCTGCCCAGGTAGGAGGCAGACTAGCCACTGTTTGCCTGCCGAGGCTCTGCCCTGCTATTGTGTGGTTCTCCCTGTTCCTGCAGGCTCTGCTGTGGTCTCTGCCATGCCCTGTGGCGGAGTCTCTTCATTGTAGCGGGTTGCCTTGGCAATGGCAGGCTGCGTCCGCAGTGGGCCTGTATCTCAGTAGGGACGGGTTGCCTCGGCAATGGCAGGCTGCGTTGCAGTGGGCGTGTATCTCAGTAGGGACGGGTTGCCTCAGCAACGGCTGGCTGCGTCAGCAGTGGGCGTGTATCTCAGTTGGGGCGGGTTGCCTCGGTAATGGTGGACGCCCCTCCCCCACAGAGCGTCTCCGAGCATCTGCACGGGGATAGTTTGAAATCGTGGTTTTGTTCGTCCCACTGGGTACCCCAAACTCTGTCCCTGCAATCCCCTGGGCTGGCCCACTGTCCAAGTCTCATTCAGTCTCAAGTCCAGCCCTCTCAAGTCTCAGGTTGCCAGTTCAACGGGGCACCCAGACAAGCGCGACCTGTGGGGAGTGCTGGGTGGGGAGGCCGCTGCCACCTTGGCTGCCGGCTTCGCCAGGCAGACCTACTGCCTGGCATCCCTCGTCTCCTTTATACGTGGGAGTTTCCCTGTTCTGTGGGCAACAAAGATCAGTCTGGAAATGCAGCTCCGACTCACCTCTCCGCGGATTCAACGAGAGCTCAAATCCTGGGTTGTTCTCACAGCGCCATCTTAAGTCTTCCCCCTGAGGCTTTAATTTTAATGTAGTTAAATATCGTCTTCTTGATAGTTATTACCTCTCTGTAATGGTCTATAAGTTTTATTGTTTTGCCTTTCACTTTTATTTTTGTAAATAACTGGAATTTTCTGTGTTTATAATACAAAGTAAAAATGAAGCCCTGTTTTCCTGTATAGATATCCAATTAAACAAGTGGCACTGGTAGAAAAGATTATGTACACATTTCTAGAGATAATTTGAAGTTTTGGATAATGATACATGACGCTAGTAGGGTAATGAATTTGCTCCTGTCAGATACCTAGGAGCATCCTACCTCCATAAAAACGGTGATTGAGAAAATTTTAAACCCTAAGGGGTGGTATATTTCAGGTTGACTCTTAGTCCTAGGGTGTAAACTTTTGGCTTCCCAATTTGGGAACCCCTCACTCTTGATGGTCTTTGATCTCCAATTTTTACTCTTCCAGGCTCTGAATCTGCCAAAAGTTCTTTTTACATTCTTAGCCACTTGGATGCCACTTTCAAATCAGCAAATGCTTTAAGGGAATGAGTTGTCCCAAGTATCAGGTTCACATTTCTGTGTTTCTTTCTTTTTGGATCTTGGTCTGATGAGCCTTATTTCCTTGATAGTTTACAAACAATGCTTACACACAGAGCTTACTTTATTATTTTGTCTGCAATTTTCCAGTTGTTCTGAGCAGGAGAGTTTTTTCAAAATAAATTAGTCTACATTGTCTGAAACAAAACTTTCAGAATGTAATTTAAGACCTCTAATGACTACTTAACTTCCTAAAGGAGATTGGAATCCAAGATATCCCTGTGTTTCTGACTCTTCCTATCATATAATAAAACATCTATTTAACTTAATTCATCAAAAGTACTTAGTGATTCCTAAAAGCTCTTTTAAGAGAGGTTATATGAAATCAGCTGGTGACAGGTCAGTGGAAGAAATACATTTTTGGCCAGAGAAGGGAGTCTGTTATGCCCCTTTCAAATAATAACCCAGAGGGAAACTCTGACTCTATCTCTGTAAATAGCTTTAGTGTAATAGGGGTGGTAGAGGTCACCTGTGCTTGTAATAGTGGTGTCTAGAAACTAATCCTAACACCTGTTTTGATAATATAAATTGCACAAAGACAATAGTGGCTCAGAGCCTGGTTTTGATAGGACAGAAATACTGTGATATTCTTTCAGGTATGGATTTTCCCATTTATTACTTTGTCCCAGAACTTTGGTATTGATTAAAAAGGCACTGCTGGTTAATTTTGAGGCCATAGCTATGTGGCTAAGGAGAAGCCCCAGGTTAGTGGTATTGCCTATCTTACTCAAGCCAAAACAAAGATAAATTTAGTCTGTATCACTCTCTGTTCTCTTTCTATTTACATTCAAGCCTTAAGTTTGTTTAGAAACATGATACAATAGGTCATTAGAATCTGTCTTTACTTGTTGGTACACTAATGTTTTCATCACTTGTTTCACTCTTGATAAGAAGAAATATGCTGAAAATAGTGGGGGGAAAAGGAATATTCTGAATCTACATATTTCAGGGATTTTTTCTATTTGATATTTTCAAACATTGGAGAAAATAATTTAGTACATTTGCTTTTTTAATGGTCATTAGTAGTACTAAATAACTTAAATGTACACAATATACAAAAATTCCAAAGTTTCTGACAGTATGGTTGGCAGATAACCTGCATGATCTATAGAATTCATGATCAATATTAAATTTGTCAGTCTCACCCAGATCTAAGTCCAAATCTCTGGTGGAAGCCCCAGGAATTGACATTTAAATGTTTCCTGTGCAAACATGATTCATATACACATTACTTAATATGCACAGTGGAAAGTTTTGTCACATATATTACCTCACAGAGCCTTCTGGAGAAGGCATAATTATTATCCAATTTCCCAGTGAGGAAACGGAGACACAGATATAAACCATTGGAACAAATTCTTATGTAAAGTGATCTGGGATGCCAGTTCTCCTGATGCCAGGTTCAATGCTTGTCTCATTACATCATCCTTACTCTCTCCAAAGAATCTCTGTCTTGGAAAAGAGATTTTGTCCACATATAGCTTTCTAAGCAGCATTGCCCAATGCCTAACATTTGCTCTGTGGATCCAATTATTGAGATCATTATTATGACAGCTTTCAGCACACACACTGGGCTTTTCAGTTTCAGAGTGCCCAATTTTGTCAAAGCACTTTGGAGCTTGCTTGGAGGTTCGGTATATAAAAGCCATGCCATGGGTAAAGCAGGTTTAACACCTGTGAGTGATAGCACAATATGAGAGTCACCAGGAGCAGAGACACTGCCACTGTTAGAGCAGGTAGAGAAGACTTATAGCCGACTTTGATGAATGACTAAGCCTCAAGTCCACAGATGTAAAGCTCATTAAATCCAATCCAGAATTACCTTCTATAACAAACAAGAAAAAGTGACATTTTTCCTATCTGAGATCTTTAGCATTTTGTGGGCCAGCAAATAAGTTACTGATAAAGACTGGTCTTCTAATTTACTTAGCTTGGAAGAATTTCAAGTATTCCCTCCAGCAAACATATGAAAATAACAACTATGGCCACTCATAACAGCTACTGATATTGAATGTTCGCTATATCCCGCAAGCTCAACCTATAGCTTCCTATAGCTTTATTACAACTATCTTACTTTACAGATTTGGATAATGATCCCCAAACACACAGTCTCCACTGACAACCCTGAATGTTGAAATCCCAAAAGATCAAAACCTTTATTTATATAATGTTTTGTATGTTTCAAAATAGCTGGAAGGATAGGACATGTTTCTATATCCTGGATCACACGTACTGGAGGTGGTAAATATCCTAAATACACTGACTGTATCATTACACTTTCTATGCATGTAACAAATATCACATGTACTCCATAAATATGTACACATATGTTAATAAAAATAAAAATGCATCATTTGCCTGCAGTGGCATTCCCTCTAGCTGATAACATTCAAGGAGATTTTAATGCATTAAAGTTACATTTGCCTTAAGAAGCCAGTGACAATGAGGGAACCAAGATGGCTGACTAGAAGCAGCTAGTGTGAACTGCCCCAACTGGAACATCCAGGTGGACACATTGAAATTCATCAAGGAAACAACTGGACCCATGGAGAATGGAGAGAAGTGAAACAGGATGACCAGCCACCCAGGCATGGAGCCAGGAGAAATCCCACACTGCAGGAAAACAGTGAGTGAATGAAAGTCCCCAAGAGCCCACATTTCTGCCATAGACCTTTACAATTCTGGGCTCAAGAGATCTGCTCTTACCCCACACCCAACAACTGAGGCCTCCAGACTGACAAGGAGCTGGAAACTGACTACGTGGAGTCTGGGCAGAGCCTCTGCTTATGTACACAAAGAGTCCTAGGAACCTTGAATCCCTGGCATCCTGGCATTCGCAGCTGCAGGTCCAGCAACAGGGAGGTCAGACTCCCTTACATGCCCCCAGGAAATGGGCAGAAACCATCGGTCTAAGCAGGGACAGACTCCAACCTCGTCTTCAATACATCTCTCAGGAAAAAGTCCACTGGCCTGAGACTCTAGCATGGTCACACCAAGACTGCCTAGGCTCTCGGGCCAGTAGCAGCTCTGTACTTCCCTGGGATGGAGCTCCCAGAGGTAGAGGCTGGCCACCATTTTCGTGCCCCACAGCCCTCACCCCTGTTGCCCTCAGGCTCTGGATGATGCGCAGTAATTAGGAGCTGGCACAGAAACGAAGAACAGTGAAGCCACCCTATCCCATGGAAAAGTGACCAGATTGTTTTCCACATGGGTCCCATCCCTGCTTCTCCTCATTTAGCAGGGCCTCCTGACCTGGACTCCCAGCACAACTACCCAGCCTCTGACCTGGACTCCAGCACCTTACTCTGCCTCTACACACCCTCTTCAGTGGGTGGCAGCTCTGCATTTCTCTGTGGAGAAAGTCCCAGAGCCAATCCACAGCTCCTCCACCACTATAGCTGAAGTGGTACTGCCCTCACTGCCCTTGCGCTGGGGAAGGAACAAAGAGCCTGGTGACTGTGCTGGCAACTCCAGCATACTGCAGCCACCAGATGGAGAGAAGCCATGTCTCTCTTGCCAGGACCTACCCCACACTCTTCACCAAGTAGAGACCCCAGCTCAGGACCACGGAACAGCCACCCCACCCATGGCTGAGCATACCAACTGGTAGTGTCACCAGATCTGTAGGGTGTCATTTTTCCAGCCAGAAATCTCTGTGAAGGGTGGAACCTTTGCCAAAGTTTTTCTAGGGCCCACTGCTCTCATTCTGCCCACTTGATCTGGCAGGGTGAACTTGAGGGCACTACTAGCCTAGATTCCATGCCTGCCAAAGGTGGGCTAGGTGCAGAGCAGAGGGGTGGGTGAATGAGCATGGGATCTGGACACCACACAGACAGCTGTGCAGGCTGCAGAGGGGTGAGCAGCTGCACAGGTGCTGGCTTCAGGCAAGGCTGTGGCTAGATCAGATGTACAAGTGGCTTCCACTGCAGGTACCTTCTTTGGGGTTCTACAGTTCCTGGCATCCCCATCCAGAAGCTTGGGGATGCCAGGAACTGTAGAACCCCAAAGAAGGTGTCATAGCTCTGATTTAGGGAGCCCCTAGGCATAGGCTCCCCACAGGGCCACAGTTCTTTCCTTCTTAGCACATGCAGTGTGCCAAGTGGAGGCACGTTTCAGCTCTGTTTGTGTCACAGCTTTTTCAGTTTTGCCACTCAGTGGGTCTCAAGTCAAGTTCTTGGCTTGTGTCCAGTTACAATGAGGAATGTGGACAACTGGAGGGTGAGCAAGGAAGAGAGGCGTTTCATTGAGCTACAGAACAGCTCTCAGGAGACCCAAAGTGGGTAGCTCCTTGCCACAGGCAGGTCATCCTGATGTCTGCCTGAGTCTGGCTGAGTTCAGGGTTTTTTTGGGCTTCAGTGGGGAGGAAGTATGTGTTGATTGCTCCATGGGCAGGGCCAGCAAAAGCATCATGATTGCTCACTCCAGTTCACAGAACTCGCAGCCTAGCCCCCAGGCTTCAGGCCATCCCTGGCTTGAAAGTGGGGTTTCACTGGAGACCTGCCCCTTTCTGCCCAGGCTCCTGCCACTGTTCATGGTACCCAGGCTGTTCATGCCAAGAGGCACCTGCAGCCTGTACTGAGCCACCCTTAGCCCTTTCTTAGCCTTCTTCCTTGTGCCCATCGGTTCCCAAAGTCCAGAGGGGGCTGAGGTGGCAGGTGGCTGACATGTTAGTGTCTCCCTTAGTGCATGCCCATCTGGCTGGGTCATGAGAGTGCCCAGACTTGGCCACAACTTTGCTCTGATATTGGAATGGGAGAAGGTCAAGCAGCAGGAGCAGGTACTTCTGCCTGAGGGGGAATGGTGGTGTCCCGGGCCCCCAAGAGCACAGGGACACCTGGGTCCACAGCCATGGCCGGGCAGCTGAAGCTGTGACCTGGAATACAGAGCTCCTGCCCTACCAATTCAGAACAGGGCAGGGTTCCCACCCATCCCTAGCTCCCACCAGCTCCATGGAGCATGCAGCCTTGGCTGTGCCTACCCACTGCAGCTGGAGTCTTTGCAACAGCCACTCCAGACAGGTCACTGCTGCCATCAGTGGTGGCACTGTGTTTCCCTGGGGAGGAGCTCCCAGAGGCAACCAATGTCCCCTCTGCCACTGCCATGATAGTGGTTCTGTTTCTGCTGCCCTTCATCTGAGGAAGAAACAAAATGTCTGAGGGCTTCACTCACACTTCCAGCATGCCACAATCAACATAAAGAAAGGAGCCCAGTCTCTCTTCTCTGTGAGCC